>NC_091774.1:43362789-43683414 GCF_029378745.1 Bos indicus
ACACCAAAGGTGATGACAAAGATCACAGATCTGAGGGCTTACCTCTGCTGCCCCATCCTCTGACCACTCAGTGATGACAAAGATCACAGATCTGAGGGCTCACCTCTGCTGCCCCATCCTCTGACCACTCAGTGATGACAAAGATCACAGATCTGAGGGCTCACCTCTGCTGCCCCATCCTCTGACCACTCAGGCCCCTTGTCCCCTCTGGTCACTATAATACGGCTTCTTTCTATCCCTATCAGAGTCATGAAACTGCTTTCTCAAAAAGACTCTGTGGCAGACACACAGCTGCAGCACTCAAGAAAGGAACTGAGGCCCGGCTACAAGGAGGAGCTGAGGTTAGCAGAGCCTCCAGCTATTAGTACCTCCAGGGTCCACCTCAGCCAATGACTGAGCAAGGTAGTGACGTCATTTCTCCCCAGTGTGGGTGTCCTCCAAGAGGCCATCTCTGCTCCAGAGCTCCTGGTTTTGTCAAGTCCATGTCCTAGACTGATAGCTCCTTTTCCCAATCCTGCTTCCTCTCTCTTTTTCTCCCCCATACATGTTTCTCCCCAGTAACCCTTCTGCACTTTCAGCTCTGTCTCAACATCTGCTTCCTGGAGAACCCAACCTGGGACAGACATCTTCTAAACAATTCACTCTCCCAAGTTTCTGGCAGTCTGGATCATCCTCTCCACTTAAGACTTTCTTGGTCCCACGACATACTAGCTCTACCTTGCTCTATCTTTATGGGTTCACTTCCCTCACCCTTTATTCTCCCATTCTGGACATTTTTCAAAGCCCAATTTTGAGCCCCTAGTTCTTAAAGAGTGCTTTAATTCTGACAACAACAAGTCACCTTAATGACTCCCAGATCCCTTTCTAGTCTTGACCTCTCAACTGAGCTCTGGTTTATATCACTAATATTAAAGATTTCCAGGCTAAATTTGTCTCAATCCAAAAAATCCAAAGGAGAGTTCATTATCTTTCTCCCTAAAACAGGTTTCCCACTCTGATTCTGACTGTGGTACCACCATTCCCTTAACAATAAAACTATGGACTCTCCTCTTGTACTTTTTTATATAGTTTGTCCTATTTCTGGATCCAATTCAATCCCCTCCCCCAGGGTCAATCCCTCTCCTCACCCCCCTCATGCCCCTCTGCTGGTGAAAGACTAACCAGAGAAAGTGAGGCTGGGGGAGCAAAGGCTTCCTGCTCTCAGCAGCAGGTCCCATTCTCCCTTCTGAGGCCCTAACAGAGGCCACTCATGAGGATACGACATGGTAAACACATCAAGCTGACGACGTTCAATTAGAAGGCTAAGACTTGAAGATCTTGTCTGCTATTCCACATTTCACAAATGAGCAAGATGAAGCTCAGGAAGAAGAAACCTCCCAGGGTCACACACAAACAAAAGGAGAGACAAGTCTCCTGACTCCCTAACCAGTGCTCTCTTTCTCCTGACACTTTTTCCTCTGTCTCCAAGGGATTTACTTTCCAAATCTTTCACCGCAAATGTGCTTACTGAGAAGCCGCACACATTCCTTAGGGTCAATGACAACTGACTATTGCTGTAGAAGCATTCTCTGACCCAATGCCTCCAATCCTCACCACAGCTAAGCAGTTCCCTTCCTCTGTGTTTCCCAGCACTGGGTACTTTCTTTATCTCATTATCTTTGCCCTGTCAGTTTGCTGATACATTTCACTCACAAGACTTCAAGCTCCATGAGAGTAGGAAGCTTGCTGGTTTTGATTCCCAGGGCCGCCACCCCAGTCTAGCACACATCAGTCTTTACAGCAGTCCCTCCCTTGGTCCCCCAACTCCAGCCTCTCACCTCGTATCATCACACCCACATCATTAGAAGAATCTCAGAACTCTCTCTGTCACGTATCTACACTCCAAAGTTTAATAACTTCCCCTCTTTACAGGATCAGTTCCAAACTACTCATTATAACATAGTCAACAAATACACATTACTCATTTATTCTGTACAAGAACAAAATCATCTAAAATGTAATCCCATCTCCCTTTAAATCCTGATTTTCCACCATGTCTCAAAACAAACACTCTAGTCAAAGTATTTCCTTATCGCTCACAATACTGCAAGTTTCAGCTCTTGCTCTCATGCACAGGGCCACCGCCATAACTGCCATCTTTCTTTGACTATACTGGACAAGATCAGCCCCACTCCCTCCAGAAGCAGCTGACAGTCTATCTCTTCCATGAAACGTTTTTTGTCTACAACCGTGTGCATTTTTTTCTCTGTTTCCTTTAAACTTCTACAGCAGATCATCTGACAGAAACAGAATGCAAACTACAAATGGAATTTAAAAGTTTTAATAGCTACATTTTAAAAATGTACAAAGATGCAAAAGGTAAAAAAAAAAAGCTAACATTAAATTTACTAATATATCCAAAATATTACAACTACAACATGTAATCAATGTTTTTAAATCTTTTAAAGAGATGTTTTACATTCCTGTACTAAGTCTCTGAAATCCAGTGTATATTTTATATTTACAGCACTTCTCAATTTGGACTAGCTGCTTTTTCAATGCTCAATAGCCAAATTCGGTTAATGGCTAATGTACTGGACATCATATTCCATAGTTATTTTCCACTTGTAGAACTGGCTTATATATTAACTTGCTGTAGTCATTTCATGTATTGTCTTCTTTACTAAACCACGTGCTTCTCAATGTAAGGGGCAATGTTGTACAATTTTCACTTCCCCAGAATCCGAGCAAAAGGTATAGATTAGAACCTTCAAATTTATATGCTGCTTTGTAGATTAGTTTTCTTCAACCTCAGTGTGTGGTAAGAAACAGTTAGCTAGTAAATGTTCTGTTGTCACACATACAGGCTGTGAGCTTCATCTATTCAAGCAAGTATGTTGTTTAAATGTCTTCTTATTCCCATTTAACGGATCCCAGGTGGCACAACGGTAAAGAATCCATCTGCCAACGCAGGAGACGCAGGAGATTCAGGGTCGATCTCTGGGTCAGGAAGATCCCTTGGAATAGGAAATGGCAACCCACTCCAGTATTCTTGCCAGGAAAATTGCATGAACAGAGGAGCCTGGCAGGCTACAGTACAAAGGGTCGCAAAGAGTCGGGCAGGACTGAGCACGCACACACTTAAAATACAATGAGCAAAGCAAATTCCCCAAATAATCCCAATGTAGAACTTCAGAATTCCAACCTAGTTTGATCTGCTAACACCCTGGTGGTCCATGCACACACGCACTCATGTGTGCTCAGTCATGTCTGACTCTTTGCAAAGCCATGGGCTGTAGCTCACCAGGGTCCTCTGTCCATGCAATTTTCCCAGCAAGAATACTGGAGTGGATTGCCATTTCCTACTCCAGGGGATAATCCTGACCCAAAGATGGAACCCAAATCTCCTGTGTCTTCTGCACTGGCAGGCAGATTCTTTACCACCGTGCCACCTGGGAAGCCGATGTCCCATTATCTAATAGTGTCTTCTCAAATCATCCCTGAAGGGAGTCACGAGAGTTAAGTCAGCTGCCCACCAGCTCCTGCTCTCACTCCAAGGTAACAGCATCTGGCTGAGACATCAAATATCCTATGAACTAAAAGAACTGATGGAGATGTGCAGCCTGGTAAAGCAGACAGTGCTCCATCCTCCCAGAGCTGCCTACCCAGTGAAATAAAATACCTTCAACATTGTCCACCAGACCGAACAGCTTTCATTCTAACTGCTGCACTTCTGGTTGGTGCACCAGGCCCACATAACAACACTCTCCTGGTAGTTGTAAAGCTAATAATTCCTAAAGAAGCAAAAGGTAGAGAAGACAGAGAAGAACCTTGAGATGAAAAAATTAGTCTTTCCAATAGTGCAGATCTTCCTAACTGTAAGATCTCCTTACATAAAATTTGACTACATGCAGACTTACTCTCAAATACTTTTCCACAATTAAAACCCTAATCTCTGAAAACAGCAGTCCATGGGGTTGCAAAGAGTCAGATACAACTTAGCAACTAAACAACAGCAAACAGCAGTTTCAAGGAGACACACATTGGGGTTAAAAAAAAAGAAGGAATCTAAAGGTAGAATGAGAAGAAGTAAATAAAGCAGACAGCAGAGCAGAAAAACAGATTCGTGAAATGAAGCCTTGGGGAACATAAAGGAAACTGATCCAAAGGCTCAGGAAGGGAACTGGGACACACGCAAGAGGAACTGAGGAGAAAAGCTGGGAGTATCTGGATTTCAGTGTGCTAACAGTCACTGAGGGGATTACAGTAACCCTCCTGTTGGGGAAAATGGGAGGGCAAACTGTGTTAAGTGAGAAAAGGTCATTCAAAGCCTCTTCCGTCTCTAGCTTCCAGTTACTATGTACCTCTGGGACTGCAGTAAGACCCCAGAGGAAATACAAAACGGGGACCAGGAAGGTTAAGAGTCATTGAGTCATAAGATTAGAAAAGCACTGGCTATTAAGATGGAAGGTCACACATAAAAAAACACCTCACAGATTGCATACTATCCTCAATAAAGCAAAAGCTTACGTGTATTTCAATAAAATAAAAACTTCCAATGTGTCTTACTGAAAAGTTTCTAGCAAATGGAAAAAGGAAATAATCTAGAATCCATTATTACCATTTTAAGATTTTTACATGTCTCTTATAAGCTCTTTATTTGGAAAGCTGCCTTTATTGTTTCATTTTGGTGAGATACAAAAAAATATTTACAAAGACTTTCACAGACTCACTTGTGAGTCATGCTCTGGTCCTCTAAATGGGGATTTTTTTTTAATTAGATTTTTAGAAACAGCTTTAACCACAGGGGTTAACAGAAACATAACACTAAAGATTAGAAAGGGAATACTTACACAGGCCAAATTCACAAGAATTAACCAAATCTTTTACATTGTGTTTCACACAAAGACAGCTCTTTACTGCAGCTTGCTTCCTTTATATTTTCAACAGATTGCTGGCCTGGCTCAATTACTTCTGAAACTAGCAAGATTAAAAATTTTTGAGGCTAAATGCCTACATGGGAACAAAACACATGACATTATTCACAAGATACTCAAACAAGTGCATGGCCAAAATTTAAAAACACTTAGTTGAAAATCTATCATTGAGAAATGAATAAAGATTCAAAGTATTCATGTTGCTCCTCAAATTGTTTTCGTTTAGATTCTCACTAGTTGAGAGCTCTTTTACCTCAGAAGGGCACAATTTAAAACAAAACAAAATCCTGTGTTTCTAAAAACAAAAGGATAAAAGTGCAGAGACAGTAAGCTTATTTCAAGATATTTCCAGCACTGACATGTAACTCACACTGCAACCATAATTATAAAGTAAAATCATAATAGAGGTTGCAAAAATATCACTAGATTTTACTATAATTAAGAAAACATTTACTAATAATAATAAAAGGAATAATTTTCAGGAACTTTTTTATTGAAGTTGATTTATAACATTCTGCTAGTTTCAGGTGTACAGCCCAGTAATCCAGGTACATATACATGTGGAGGGGGATCTAATATATTCTTTTTCAGATTTTTTTCCCTTTTAGATTACTACAAAATACTGAGTATAGTTCCCTGTGCTGCACAGAAGGTCCTTGTTAGTCATCTGTCTTCAATATAGTAGTATATAGATGTTCATTCCAAACTCCTAATTTATCCTTTCCTCCCCCCTTCCCCTTTGGCAACCATAAATTTGTTTCCAATGTGGAAATTTATTTCCTATAGATATTATTTCATTCTTCTTTATGGCCAGGTAATATTCCATTGTGATATATATATATATATCTTCTTTATCCATTCACTGTAAATAGTGCTGCAGTGAAGAGATGCATGTATCTCTTTTAATTATAGCTTTCTCCAGATATATGCCCAGGTGTGAGATTGTTGGATATGGCAATTCTATTTTTAGTTTTTTAAGGAACCTCTATACTGTTCCGCAAAGTGGCTGCACCAATTTACATTCCCACCACCAGTGTAGGAGAGTTCAATTTTAAGGTACATTTAGATTTCTAGAAGGAATATTAAAAAAATTAGTAAAAATGGTTACCTTGAGGGTAGATAACTAGTGTGGGCCAGGGTATAGATGATACTTACTTTTCACTCTCCTAAATGCTCTTTTGAAAATTATGAATTTTATATCATGTATATATAGGAGGTATTCAAACAGGTTTTTTTTGGTTTATATTTTTTAAATGATAGGCTTCATCTTTTCATCTTCTTAGAATTGCATGTATTAGAATTCCAAGAATCCCCACTAACTAACACTGGAGATTTAGTATCTTTCTGCAAGACCATCGAAATTCTAAATCATCTGAAGATATTTTTAAAATATCAGTGCAGTGCTTCCCTGGCGGTCCAGTGGTTAAGAGTCGGCCCTGCAATGCAGGGGATACTGGTTCCATCCCTGATCTGGGAAGATCCCACACACTGCACAGCAACTAAGCCTGTTCGCCACAAATACTGAGTCTGCACTCTATAGCCCAACAGCTGCAACTACGAAAGCCTGGGTACCCCCAGAACCCATGTTCTGCAAGAAGAAAAGCCACTGCAATGAGAAGCCTGTGCACCACAAGAAGAGGGTAGCCCCTGCTCGCTGCAACTAGAGAAAACCCATGCACAGCATCACAAACCCAGCACAGCCATAAATACATACAGTGGAGAAGAATTGCTGCTTCTCCTTCAAATAATATGCGCCATATCTTTTTCCCTTAGGAATTTTAGAAATTTACATAACCTAAAAGTATCAATGTCTGCTTCAGATGGCACATTAATAAAGTTTCCTAAAATACAGGATCTACACACAAATGTCCCTCCTTAAAAAACAACAACAGACAAAAGAAGGGCACAAACATCAAAACCAAGGGAAAAACTGGTGAAAAAAATTTCTAAAACATTAAGCTCAATAATGTTTACTCAGCCACCTATATGTATGGATCTTCCTATACAGAAAAATTTCCATCAAAATCTCTCTCAGTTTTTAACCTTTCTTCAGTTATCATAGACTATACTAAAATTGCATACAATAAACTACAGTTTGTTCTAAGGAAGGACTGTTCATGAATACAAGTATAAAAGCAAGTAAAGAATGTGTTTCTGAGATTTCTTTCCCACCATTAGTCTACTATCTACTTTCACAGGTGAAAAGTAGACCTCTACACAATCAGAACAAGCTTAACTTAAAACAGTAACTTAGTTTAGTATCCCTCTGTATTCCAGCCTGAAGAAGAGAGCAAACCAATGACAATTTAAAAAATGAGTTGCCTTGCAACGCTGCAATTACAAATTAAGCTAACATAGCTGATGACTTCTACAGGGGTACATAGGCTGACTATGGAGGTGAAGCTACAACTTCACCTATACAGCTACAAGTTCACCTATACAGGTGGGGAGCCAGAAATGCCACAACTGGAGCCAAAGAGTCACCTGGAGAGGGTGCACAGATTGCCACCAAGAAGCTAGAGGGGAGGAATGAGGCAGAGTTGGTTCCCTATTTGTGGGAGGACGAGAAGGCATGGAGGGGGTGGGGTGGGGGATTGGGGGTGGGGTTTAACAAAAAACATCACTGTGACTAGAGGACTACTCAACATCTGCTTCTATAGTAGCTTACGAAAGTCACAAGTAGTTTTTAAATTCTTTCTATATTTTTATCTTATTGATAACTTTAATGAAACTATGTTTGCCTCAACAAATATCTTTCTTAAGTTAATTTTTTTTGGAGTTTAAGTTTCAAAATTTATACAGATAGTAATTTTTGTTTTACTCAAAAACAGACTATTATTTAATAATAAAATTTAGGTGTCAAAAATAAGCCTTTTGACTTGAGGCTGTCAAGGTGGAGAGGGATAGATTGGGAGTTTGTGATTAGCAGACACAGACTATTATATATAGGACAGATAAACAGTAAGGTCCTACTGGCCAGAGAACTATATTCAATATCCTGTGATAAACCATAATAGAAAAGAATATGAAAAAGAAGGTGTGTGTATATATATGTATATGTATAACTGAATTACTTTGGTGTACAGCAGAAATTAAAATATTCTAAGTCAACTATACTTCAATAAAGTAAATTTTTTTAAACTTAAATTTTTTTTTAAAAAATTAGCTTTTGAGAAAATAATAATAAATGAAACAACTGACAAAAGATTAATTTCCAAAATATACAAGCAGCTCATCCAACTCAATGCCAGAAAAACAAACCCAATCAAAAAGAGGGAAGAAGACTTAAACAGACATTTCTCCAAAGAAGACATACAGATGGCTAGCAAACACATGAAAAGATGCTCAGCATCGTTCATCATCAGAGAAATGCAAATCAAAACTACAATGAGATATCACCTCACACCAGTCAGAATGGCCATCATCAAAAAGTCTACAAACAAAAAATGCTGGAGAGGGTGTGGAGAAAAGGGAATGCTCTTGCACTGTTGGTGGGAATGTAAATTGATACAGCCACTATGAAAGATGGTATGGAGATTCCTTAAAAAACTAGGAATAAAACCACCATATGACCCAGCAATCCCACTCCTAGTCATATACCCTGAGGAAACCAAAATGGAAAAAGACACATGTATCCCATTGTTCATTGCAGCACTATTTACAATAGCTAGAACATGGAAGCAACCTAGATGTCCATTGACAGATGAATGGATAAAGAATGGTACATATACACATTGGAATATTACTCAGCCATAAAAAGAACACATTTGAGTCATTTCTGATGAGGGTGATGAACCTAGAACCTATCATGCAGAATGAAGTAAGTCAGAAAGAAAGATAAATATCGTGTTCTAATGCATATATATGGAATCCAGAAGAATGGTACTGAAGAATTTACTTGCAGGTCAGCAATGGAGAAACAGACATTGAGAATAGACTTGTGGACCTGGGGAGAGGGGAGGAGAGGGTGAGATGCATGTAAAGAGTAATATGGGAACTTACATCACCATATGTAAAATAGATAGCCAATGGGAATTTGCTGTATGGCTCAGGAAACTCAAATAAGGGCTCTGTATCAATCTAGAGGGGTGGGATAGGGAGGGGATGCGAGGGAGGTTCAAAAGGGAGGGGATATATGTGTACCTGTGGCTGATTCATGTTGAGGTTTGACAGAAAACAGCAAAATTCTATAAAGCAATTATCCTTCACTAAAAAATAAATTTAAAAAATAAGCTTTTTGTACTAAACTGGGTCCCTCAAGGAAAATAAATATTAATTATAGCAGAGACCCAAACATTTATCTAAATGAGAACTATACTACAAAGTAATCTCCTTAAAAGTAAAAGATAACTTTATTCCCAAGATAATGCCAATATTCCAAACTTTTCACAACTTCAGGCTTCCCTGGTGGCTCAGTGGTAAAGAATCCACCTGGCAATGCAGGAGACTCGGGTTTGATCCCTGATTCAGGAAGATCCCACATGCCGCACAGCAACTACGTCGAAGGGCCACAACTACTGAGCCTGGGCCCTAAAGCCCAGGAGCCACTACTACTGAAGTCCACACGCGCTGGAGCCTGTGCTCGGCAACCAGGGAAACACCGCTGCAGTGAGAAGCCTGCACACCGTAATGAGAAGCCCCCACTCGCCGCAACTAGAGGAAAGCCCGCATACGAACGAAGACCCAGAACAGTCAAAAATAAGTTAATAAAATTATTTTTAAAAAAAAAGAGAGAAAAGAAAGAAAATTTCACAACTTCCCTTCAGAAAAGAAAAAATATGTAGTTTATGATCTACAGCTGGGAAAAATCAGTCATTATTTTATAATCTCCAAATATATATACATAATTAATAATAAGTTCTCAAAGATAACAAATCAGGTCTTCTTTGGAAAATCCCTTCTCCCTCAGCACCAATGCTGTCCCAGAGTGGTTCTTGCATCTCACTTCTGGTCCCCAGGCTTCTTTTCTTCCCTCTACTCTAGCCATTCTCCAAGGCCATTGCTGAATTTCTCTCCTCTTTCCACGCTTCAACTACTAGATCTGTACCAACAGCCCCGCACTTCTCCAAGAACATCATCTCCAGCTAAACCTCCATCCGTCGAGGACCTCAACAACTCTTTCTTCTTCCTACACACAAACACACTCATATCCTATGCTCCAATCAAAATAAGTCACACAGAAGTCTCTATATATAAGTGCCTGATGAATTTCTGTGGCCTGCAGTAGTTTACATGGATCCCTTAGAGCTAAAACCAGTCAATAAATATCCATTGAAAGAATGAATGAATGAATGCTGTTGTTCTCATTGTTTGGCTGCTAAGTCATGCCTGATTCTTTTGCGACTTTGGGACTGTAGCCCACCAGACTCCCCTGTCCATGGGATTTCCCAGGCAAGAATACTGGAGTAGATTGCCATTTCCTTCCCCTGTCCCTGCATTGGCAAGTGGATTCTTTACCACTGAGTCACCTGGCTACTTGCTGAATGAATTAATAGAATGGGCTTAATTCTCCCCCATTCCACATAATCACACCCTAGCTTTCTTCAGAGGTCACTTCAATGCTTTTTTTCATGAAGTAATTTCACCAGTAAAAACTACTGGTCTCTTCCTCTGAAATCTCATGGCCTCTTATCTTCTATCACATTCAGCATCTTCCTCTAATAGTATTTCTGTACTTCTTATCTCTGTCACCAGATCTTACATTTTTTAAGGATAGGGTAACTCTCTGAGTAATATAATTTACATATATACCTGGAAAGACAAAGAGAGAGAGAGAGATTTCCCTAATGGCTGCTTAAGTTTTTAGTTTGCCTACCAAAATTTAAACTCTTTAAAAGCAAAAACTGATGTTTCTTTCTCCTCCACCTGTGCTATCCATATTACCCTTAGAATTAGGCACAGTATCTAATAACACATCAAGTGTCACCACGCACGTCAAAAACTGAAAGTAGTTCAAAAAGATAAGTGTCAAACTTATTTCAGAATGCCCATATAGTTTTCCAAAGTGATAAATTTTAACCTCATTTGGGGTGTGTAATTTTTTTTCTATTTAATCAATTCTATATTTCCTCCAAGATATTAACTCTTAAAGAGCCTAAAAATACTAATTTTTTAATGAAATTACCATGATACCTTACACAGAGTACACACAAATGTCATTTAAGAACAAATGAATGAGCAAATTAAGGCACAAATTCTTCCTAGCCAATGGATTACTGATTCTTTTGTGACCCCATGGACTGTAGCCCACCAAACTACAGAGTCAAAATTCCAAAAAGGAGAGAACTAAATAGCAATTTTCTAATATTTCCAATTCCAGACACATTGGCAAGATGAACAGAACTGAATCAATCCCCAAATCTCTCAGTTAAGCTGAGAAAGAGACAAAATACAAATGCACATTTGCATTATCAACATCTTGTGGGTAAAAGTTATGAACTGGGATTTACTTCCTGCCTAGGCTTCCCAGGTGGCACCAGGGGTTAAGAACCTCACCTGCCAATGCAGTAGATGTAAGAAAGGTGGTTCCATCCCTGGGTTGGGAAGATTCCCTGGAGGAGGGCATGGCAATCTACTCCAGTATTCTTGCCTGGAGAATCCAGGAGAGAGGGGCTGTAGCCTAGTGGGCTACAGTCCATGAGGTCAAGAGTCAACATGATGGAAGTGACTTAGCATGCACATACACCAAGCCTGCAGTCAAGAATCCTCCAGACACCTTTTCCATAAGTAGCCACAAAGACCATGCTTAATGGTATAGAACAAAATAGGAAACATTTCATTAATGTCATCAACTGGAAGACAAAAAAAATGAAAATAGTGGAAACAAACAGAAACCAAATAGTAAAATGCTAGCCCTAAATCGAACCACATCAAGAATTAAATGTAATTGGTCTGTACACACATATTTAATTACAGATTATAAAAATGGATTAAAAAACCAACTACATGCCATCTAAAGAAACTCACTTTAAACATGGTGGTATAGGTAAACTAAAAGTAAAAACAGTGAAGAGTAAAATAATTACCAAAAACTGGAAATAACACAAATATGCTTCAAGAGTGAATGGATTAACCATGGTATATCCATACAGTGGAATACTGCTTAGAAACAAAAAGAATTATTGATACATCAGTGAATCTCAAAGGCATATATGCTAAATAAAAGAAGCCAATGTCAAAAGGTTACATACTCTATGCCTCCATTTTTATGACATTGTGGAAAAGACAAAACTACAGTAATTAACAGATCATTGATTGCCAGCAGTTAAGGAAGAGGGAGCAGCATGAAGCAAATTTTGGGGATGATGTAACTGACAGAAACCCAATTTTGGTAGTAGTTATACAAATCTATGCATGTTAAAACTCAGAACCATCCACCAAAAAAGTTAATTTTACTGTTAATTTAAAAAATTTATTCAAATAAAGATTAAGTGGATGATCTCCATGAATTGTTCCAGACTATGATTTTGTGTATAAGAAAAAAGAGTAGAGTGAAAGGAAAACAGGCAGAATGCTGAGTCCTACTGGCATAAAAGCCACTAGTCATAAGAACCTCTTGATGACGGCACAAAATATACAAAGCAAACTCAATCTTCAGAAATTCACTCCCAGAGTAGGCTAAGAAAACAAGACATTCATATCCAAAATGTGTATATTTCAAAATGCCTATGAATGGTTCTTCTTGTCTGTTTCCATATTTTAAACTTTCAAGCTGCCAATTTCTCCTAGCCAACTGCCACTTGCCCTGCTTGGGATTACTCAATTTGCAAGCATTCCTTTATTCATACCTTACTCTCACTTAATGATGGGGTCTTTGGCAGTCACAATAAAGACCTTTGCAGGGTGCCGATAGAGCTCCTCACCCGGAAACTACGTTCCTGCGGGACAGAGCACACCCTGGACTCGATCCAGACTTGAGGACGCCAGGTCGTCGTCACTAATCGGAAAGCGTCCCCCATTGCCACAGCGCCCCAAAAGCGGAGGCCGCCGAGGGCCGGGCCCTGGGGCACTTCTCCCTCTCTTCTCGGAACTGCCCGGTTGCCTGCGGTGCAGCCGGCCGTTTTGAGCACTGCCCCGGTGCGGAGCGTGCGCCTTGCAGGGCTCTGCCCAGGCACCTTGGGCAAGACCCTTCCTCTCCCAGAGTAAGGAGGAAACTTTGGGTTAGTTTCCTAGGGAGCTTCCCACCGCCCTCTCGGAGTCTGAAACTTTCCCGGCCTCCTGCGCCAACAGGGAGCCGAGCTCGCCGCTCAGGGTCCCCACCCCAGGGGTCCCTTGCTCAAGGTGAGCCCTGGGGAAACTAACGCAATACAAGAGGGAGTCCAAAAAATGTAAATGCCGGTCTCTGCCCCCGCCACCCCAAGCAGGCTGCTCGGCCACATTCTGGCCTGCCACTCCCTGTGGTCACCGTCCGCCTGCCCGCTTCCACCCGGGGATAGTAGAGCGCGCGCCGGGGAGGGGCGAATAGGGGTCCGGGAGAGGGTGTGCCCACCTTGAGTTGGGATTTGGAGACCTTGCCGCTGTGGTCCAGGTCGAGCGCGGTGAACGCATGCCAGATCCCCTTGAGCAGCTCATCCTTCAAGCTCCCCATGCCTGCGGCGCTGCTCCTCCGGCTGCCGCGACTGCCCCGCCAGCCACTCTGTGCGTCCGAAGCCCCTCTGCCTCTGCCTCCCCCGCCTGCTGAGCGGTCACATGACCTCTCCAGGCCCGGCCCCCACCAGGCCCCGCCCACTCGGCGCCCGCGGGGGAACTGCGCTCCGCCGAGGGAGCACGGAGTCGCGTGGTCTGCCTATCCCTGCGGGTAGGGACGCCCGGCCAGGAAGACAGGCGACACCACGCACTCCCCTAGTGCTTCCAAAACTAGCTCGGGCCACTTTTCGGTACTTGCACGCCTTCCAAACAAAAGTCCCTATCCCGAAGAAAAATATGAGGGTAGAGGAGAGCAGCCTCCTCGGCTTCAGTACGCGTCCAGCAGCGAAAAAGGGAGCCCTGGTCCTGACCCTATAAGGGGGTCACAGTCTGAGGAGGCCAGACAAGATTCCAAAAATTCCCGGGCAGGGGCTCAAATTCTGGCACAGTTCCCAGTGGGACAGGATATGGAGCCGGGGGTGGGGGTGGGGGGGCGGGAAGCAGGGAAGGGCCTCGAGGGAAATTGGTGCGTTGATTTTGCAAACCGTTTCTTGATGTCTACTGTGTAGTGGACTCGGGGGTCTCAGAGACGAGGTTTAAGGTGGGTTTAGAAGTCAGAGAGTCAGGCAACATTCTAACTCTCAGCTGTTTAGGGTCAGTTCACAACTTACAGAGGGTTTGACATGCTGTTTACTGATATTTCTGTGCTTGTGTAATATGAGATCTGGAAGGATCCCAGCAAATCACTCCACCCATCTTACTAATCAGAATGGGTGGACCATTTAAAAGAACCTATCCATGCCCAGAAGAATGTCCTCCTCATTGTAGATGTTCATTTCATATCTGTTAACAGTGATCACTTGAGCTCTTTGGGTTTCAAATTTTCCACATATTAAATGAGCATGGTTGCTCCAAATTTTCTGGAAGGGCTCTGCTAGTGCTAACATCCTAAGGCAGTAACTTCTGCTGGCTGACTCCAGTCTGATTAAGTCACCAGGCACAGTGCCTTACATCTCCGATCCAAGACCAAATCTGGACAAAAAGGAGAGAAAAACAATTACTAAGAATTTTCAAAGGGAAATGGTTCTCAGATGGTTTTGTTTTCCTCTTTTATGTTCCTAAATGCATGTACATGCACTTTGTTAAAAGGAAAAGGGTATCATAAGCAAGGGGGATTTGGAGAGAGCAGAAAAGGAAAGCTACTTCAGTGAGCTTGAGGCCAAAGGGAACTTGGTGGGGCAGAGGAAGGGATAACCCAGTTGAAGGGAAGGGGCAGAAGCAGAGGTTACTGTCAGTCTCTCACTGGAGGGCACTTAAGCCCCTGCTTCTCCATTTGTCAGGACTTTGCTTTCTCTGCTAGAATCCAGTCTCCATCAGTGATCTTCCCTACTCCAGGTCAAGTCTTCCAGTCAACAAAAACACATGATTTAACCTCTAATTTCTTCACACAACTCAGCTTTTCCTGGGTAGTGACAAAAAAGAAACCCTCCTAATTCTCAAGGTTCAGATTAACCACTAGATGACACTCCTCTTTCTCTCTGTATCTGGAAGCACCAGAAAGATGTTTCAAAGCTTTTGCTGGGGTGCGAGGTGTCACATGACCAGCACATTCTGAACTTTCAAATTTCGACTTCTTCCACAATCCGCAGTCTCATAATCTGAACAAATTTTAAAGCAAAATAATGTCATAGGAACTGTGCTTTGGAACCTAGCAAATTATATTATCTACTGCTGCATCCACCAGTTAACCCAAAATTAGGCAGCTTAAAGCAATAATCATCTCATATTTTCATCAATTTCTAGAATTTAGAAGCCATTTAGTCCTATAGTTCTGACTTGAGGATTTTTGAGAGGTTTCGGTCAGAATATGGGACTGTAGTCATCTGAAGGGGAGGCCGGTGCTGTAGAAATTACTTGCATCTTGTTTCACCCACATGGACGTGTTCACAAAAGGCCTCAGTTCCTCCCTATATGGGTTTGCCTACAGCTACTTGGATGTCCTCACAACATGTCAGCTGGCTTTTCCCAGAGCAGGTGATCCAAGAAAAAGGTGGAAGCTGTAATGTCTTTTTTTTTTTTTAACTTTACAATATTGTATTGGTTTTGCTGTATATCAACATGAATCTGCCACAGGTATACACGCGTTCCCCATCCTGAACCCTCCTCCCTCCTCCCTCCCCATACCATCCCTCTGGGTTGTCCCAGTGCACCAGCCCCAAGCATCCAGTATCGTGCATCAAACCTGGACTGGCAACTCGTTTCATACATGATATTATACATGTTTCAATGTCTTTTATGATCCTGCCTCAAAAGTCACGTATCATCACTGTAATATTCTACTGATTACTCAGGTCAGACCTATTTAAGGTGGGAGGGGAACTCCAAAAGAGCCTGAATATCAGAAGGCAGGGCTTCCCAGGTGGCTCAGTGGTAAAGAATCCATCTGCCATTGCAGGAGATGTGGGTACAATCCCCGAGTCTGGAAGATCCTCTAGAGAAGGAAATGGCAACCCACTCCAGTATTCTTGCCTGAGAAATCCCATGGACAGAGGACTGTGGTGGGCTACAGTCCATGGGGGTGGCAAAAGAGTTGGACATGGCTTAGTAACTAAACAACAATCAAAAGCCAAGAATCACTGGGGCCCATGTTGGAAGTTGGTGACCACACAGATGTAGGGTAGAACCCAAACTCCACCATTTGCTCACCTGTGAGCAAATATGAAGCTTCATTTCTTCATGTAAAATGGGAAGGCTAATCTTTATCTTGCAAAGCTGCTATAAGGCTTAAATGAGACATCAGTATATATGAGACACAGTACCCTGGTACCTGACAACTGTTGATATTTGGCTCTTGTGGTGGTTTTCTGCTCTGTCAATTTAACTGAACTCAAATTCAGTTCCCCAAACTTCCCTTCCCATTCTGGTTCCAGGATAGGACTGGTCACAAGAGAAATCTGTGTAGGATTTGAAAGAAGCAAGTGAAGCAGCAGTGATTGTGCTCCATGGCTGATGCCAAGTACCAGCTGCTGATTGTAAACTTTTTACTGACCTGCTGGCACACTGTTGGTGCAGAGCAGCAACTGGTCCCCAGCTCCTCCACCTCCCACCACATCTCCAATTTCAGCTTCTCCTAGCCTCTGCGGTCACCCAATGTAAAGAGCCAATTCATTGGAAAAGACCCTGATGCTGGGAAAGACTGAGGGCATGAGGAGAAAGGGGCGACAGAGGATGAGATGGTTGGACAGCATCATCAACTCAATGGAGATGAGTTTGAGCAGACTCTGGGAGATAGTGAAGGACAGGGAAGCCTGGCATTCTACAGTCCATGAGGTCGCAAAGAGTAGGACACGACTGAGCAACTGAACAACAACAAGCCTCTGGGGCAAGGCATACATGTAGTTCTGTGGTAAAGCATTAACTTCTCGGGGAAGGCTGCCTGCATCAGCAATGTGAGAGATAGCTGTGGGTTCTATTCTGACCTCACCGGTTCCGGTTTGTCCTTATGAATTCTAGTTTGCCCTCACTCTCTCTGAGTTCAATCCAAGTTGTCTTCCTGTTAGCTGTGATGACTATCAGTTTCAGGCCCATTTCTGGTTGCAGAGGCTACAGCCTTCCATAGACTTCTTCACCAGCTTTCTTTTGTGATCCCTGGTTAGTTTCCTCTGGTCTTCACAGAGGATCCTCTGATAAGCATGGAGTCTTAACCACTGGACCACCAAGAAACTCCCCCTCATAACTTTTTGAAAGGACCAACCCCGCTGTTAGCTTGATCTTGTGTTTCCAGAACCATGTGGTAATAAATTTCTGTTATTTAAGCCACCAGTTTGTAGTACTTTACCATGGCACCACTAGCAAATAGTGTTGGACAAAAGGTTATAGCTAGCAAAAAGTTTGGCAACGCTGTTACCTGACACAATGTAAAACATAGAGTATCTAGTGAAAAACAGTAAGGATATTTAATGATCTATGGATCTGGCTAAGGAGATTTTCAGTCATAATGCTGAAATTGCCAACTGGATTCTTCTATTTGTCTAAGATAAAGTACATGAAGGGAGCTGAACTAAAGATGGAATTATTCAATTTGGAAGCTGCATTCAGAGGGACTGTAACAAAGCCAAGATATGCTGGGTTCAAAGATAAAACTGTTTCTAATTCCCAGTTTCTCCTGGTAAAAGACCTTCAAAGCAGGACATAGCCTAAGAGCAAAGATTAAATCCAGCACACTTGAAGAAAAGGAGAGGTAAAAATCATCTCAGGATTTTTTTCAGCTCAAGGATCCAACGCAAGGTTGAAAGGTATGCTTCACAGATACTCCCAGTTAGACCAAAAAAAAAAAGCTTTAAGACTTTAAAGAGCATTATCTCAGAGCATGTTGACTCTAAGATCAAGGAAGCTGCTGCTAAGTCACTTCAGTCGTGTCCAACTCTGTGCGACCCCATAGACGGCAGCCCACCAGGCTCCCCCGTCCCTGGGATTCTCCAGACAAGAACACTGGAGTGGGTTGCCATTTCCTTCTCCAATGCATAAAACTGAAAAGTGAAAGTGAAGTCGCTCAGTCGTGTCCGACTCTTAGCAACCCTATGGACCGAAGCTTTCCAGGCTCCTCCGTCCATGGGATTTTCCAGGCAAGAGTATTGGAATGGGAAGATCAAGGAACAGAGGGGATTATATTTAAGAGACTTCAATGCATTTAATAGAAAACCCACAATGTTGTTAAGAAAATGATATTGGTAGAAGCACCATCAACTTGGACAGAAAAAACATAGATAGTTCAGAATGAAAAGTGGCCTGGGGGAGGGACAGCAACACTATACGAACAGGAAGATGACAGAGAGAGCAACCCATTTGCAAACATAGGCTATTTCTTATGCAAAAGGAATAATGACTGACTACAGAGCCAAGAATCCAGAGGGAAAAGCCAAGAATTACAGAGAAACACTTCTAAGCAGGACCAGGCCTTAGTCAAGGAATTAAAACATATGCTTGGATGGATTTCAGAACTGCTATGAACCAGTGACTGCTACCTGCCTTTCATCCCTCTCCCCTCCACTTTTTTGAATGGAAGTAGGTGTTATAGTCACACAGAGTCGGACACAACTGAAGAGACTTAGCAGCAGCAGTTGTTATAGTTATTCTGTCCGTATATTACCATTGCATACTGGCCAGTGTACAAAAAAGAGCTAACATAGCAGACCTGACTGCTTAACCTTAGAAAGTCTGCATATAAAATTGACCTTTGGGAGAAAAAAGGTTGGCCTTTGGCAGGCAACTGGGAACCTAGATTTCTAGAAGGCTCCCACCATTACTTGATTAGAGTGGCTCTCTATGCCTACTAAACTGTTTGGACAAACAATATGGTTCATGTTGAATACTCGTCTTCTATCTGGGTGTCTATGATTCAGGTACAGGTCAGGCAGAGTCTACCTACTTGATTAACCCTCAATAAAAAACCCTGGGCATTGGGTCTCTAATGAATTTCCTTTGTTGGTGACATTTCAGATGTCTCTTCACAATGCATTTCTAGGGAAATTAAGCACATCTTGTGTGACTCCATTGGGAGAGGCCTCTGGAAGTTGCCCCTAATTTTCTCTGGGCATTGCCCCATCTGCCTTTCCCCTTTGCTGATTTTGCTCTGAATTCTTTTGTTGTAATAAACCTTAGCCCTGAGTATGACTATATGCTGAGTCCCATAAGTCCTCTTAATAAATTACTGAAATTCACTGGGGGTGGTCTTGGGGATGCCCAACATAGGAAGTAATGGGACAGGTAACTTGTCTGTTTCATTCACAATTCTTCAAATGAAGAGGAGTTGCAATTACCAGGATTTTTATGAGATCCTAGACTTCAAGCCAATTCCATCAAAGGCACATGAATTGTGGTAACTGGGATGAGGTGAGGGTTGTAGTGGATGGTCTCCAAGACGGCTGCTAGTAACTCTGTCCCTCCCTATAGAGACATACTGCTCCTCATATAAAGAGGTGAAGTCTGGGACTTCCTGGGTGGTCCAGTGGTTAAGACTCCATACTGCCAATGCAGGGAACTCAGGTTCAGTCCCTGGCCAGGGAACTAGATCCCACATGCCACAACTAAGAGTTCGCATACTGCAACTAAACATCCCACATGCCACAGTGAAGATCCCATGTGCCCAACCAACACCCCATGTAGCCAAATAAACACTAAAAAGAAAAGAGGTGCAGAAAAAAAGTCTAATTCCTCTCTGCTTGGATATGGGCTGGACTTAGTGACTTGTTTGACGTATGTGTGCTCAGTCACTCAGTCATGTCTGACTTTTTACGACCCTGTGAACTGTACCCCGCCAGGCTCCTCTGTCCATGGAATTTTCTCAGGCAAGAATACTGGAGTGGGTTACCATTTTCTTCTCCAGGGGATCTTCCTGACCCAGGGATTGAACCCATGTCTCTTGCATCTCCTGCATTGGCAGGTGGATTCTTTACTACTGAGCCACCTGGGAAGACCCTTTGACTTCCAGAATGTGTTAAAAGTGGCAGCCTGGGACTTCTATGGTCATATCATTAAAAACCTACACTTTTCACCCAATTTCTTGGACTTTTACTCTTGAATATGCTCTCTTGGGACTTACTGTTATGCCATGAGAAGCTAAAGTCACGTGGAAAGACCACATGGAGAGAGGGAACGATGCTGGCCAAACCCCAAGTGTTGCAACAATCCAAGACCAGATATCAGACATGTCAATGAAGGAGCCATCTTGGACATTCTAGTCTCAGCAAATACAACATGGAAAAGAACCAAAACCCCAGACTTATGACCCCAGGTAAGCTGTTCCTGCCATCTCCAGCCATTTGAGACAATGTAGCTTGAGGCCCCAGACATTGGGAAACAAAAGCGAACAATCCCTCCTGTGCCCTGCCCAAACTTCTGACCCACAAATCATTAGCATAATAAAATGGTTGGTGTTTCATCCCACCATGAAATACCATGGTGGTTTGGGTGGTTTGCTGGGTAGCATTAGATAACTGAACAGCAGGGGCAAGGTGATGTTCCCAAGATGCTTCCTTCCGCTGCCCACTGAATAAGATTCTGGCTTGGCCTACTCAGGATGCTTCCCCTCCCCCTGCCTTTCAAGGAGAGTCCCTCTTTCCCAGACCAGCTCCTGAGCTCTTTCTTATAATGGCAAATTAGGAAGAAAGGAAGAGGGAAAAGAGACCATAATGCAGAATTTGGGAGAAGGGGTAATGGTTGAGAAGAAAAGAAAAGCAGTTTTATGTAAAGGCAGTGGGTGGGAGAAGGGGTGATTCTAAGAGATCTCAGGAAAGACTACATAGCCCCATTTGAAAGGTACAGATAAAGGACGTGAAAACTTTCAAAATTAGCTTTGGCTGGGTGGACTGTGTTCTTTCATTCAGGAATACCACAGTTATGGTTAACACTTACCTTTCTAAGTGTTACAAATAGATGGCATTCCCTCTCTTTGGACTGTGTCCCAGGACATCCTGTCTTTTTCTGCTAACTGCGACAAAGGAGAAACACAGGATGGTATGAGAGTGTAGAGAACACACTGCTCTGCTGGAAACAGGGAAAGTGTCAAATGAAGAGTGACAATCAGTTTGAGTCCTGAAGGATAAGTTGCAGTGAGCTAGGCAAAAAACGGGAGAAGAAATTTCCAGACAGAATGAAGAGTGTAGATGGAGCATAGTTCAGTAATGAAACCCAAGTGAAGACCAGTGTGGCCTGAGTGTGCAGAACAGGGAGACAGTGCTGAGCTGAGAGGAGAAATTAGAGAGGCAACATTGGAAAAATAATAAGCCAAGAGAAACAGCCCTGCCTGTGAGCTCTGTCAAGCGCTTATCTTGGCCGAGACCTGTGTTGAAGAAAAAAATCAATCGACAGTCAATCTAAGAAAGAAATGGAAGTGACTTCCCTGGCATTCCAGTGGTTAAGACTCAGTTCTTCCCAACATATATATTCATTGACAGATGAATGTGTAAAGAAGTTGTGGTACATATATACAGTGGAATAGTACTCAGCCATAAAAAGGAACAAATTTGACTCAGTTCTAATGAGGTAGATGAACCTAGAGCCCGTTAAACAGAGTGAAGTCAGAAAGAGAAAAACAAATATCATATGTTAATGCATACATATGGAATCTAGAAAAATGGTACTGATATACCTATTTGCAGGGCAGGAATAAAGACGCAGACATAGAGAACAGATTTGTGGACACAGCAGGGGAAGGAAGGGTAGGACGAATTGACAGAGTAGCACTGAAACATATACATTTCCATATGCAAAACAGAGAGCTAACAGGAATTTGCTGTATAACACAGGGAGCTCAATCAGATTCTCGGTGACAGCCTAGAGGGGTGGCATGGGGTAGGATATGGGAGGGAGGTTCAAGAGGGAGGGGACACATGTGTACTTATGGCTGATCCACCTTGTTGTATAGCAGAAACCAACACACCATTGTAAAGCAATTATTCTCCAATTTAAAAATATTTTTTAAATGGTATCATCTCTCAAAAAATAAATAAATAAAAATAAAAAGACTCCATGCTTTCATGAGTGCCTCATGCAGGAGGCACAGGTTTGATCCCTGGTCAGGGAATGGCACAGCCCAAAAATGAAAGAAAGAGATGGAAGATTTTATTCAAGCCTACCTGAAGATTATAATGCGGGAAGCAGTCTTTCAGAAAGCTCTGAGGACTGTTCTGCCTGTTAGAGGTCAAAGCACAGCTATATAAGTTTTTGAGACAAAGGGTTTTATATCAGAAGATATACTGACAGTGGCCACAATCAGATCTGCATATACAAAGTGAGTCATTATGACCCCTTATAAGATGAAGATGGAAAACATTCTCCTAAGGAGCTCTGGGTAATGCAGATGCAAGGAGAAGGAAAAGGCCCAAACAGATGGAGAGAACTTTTATGCTTAAATTTTCCTTACCTTGCCATAAAATATGAATTTTATTTCATCACCTGAAATGCCCCGTAATCAGTGGGCACAACCTAGAACAAAAAGCAGAAATGCTGAGCAACTGTGCCTGACGTTGGCAGATATGGGAGTGGTGTCCAGCCCTCAGCCACAAGGCCGCTGATAGCATCTTTGTGACTGCTGTCACCCCACAGCTTCCTGAGAGGAAGCTTCTGGTTCCATGAGAAGTTTCATAAACCAATGCCAGGATTTACATTCTCAGAACCAGGACAAATTACAGTCTCTTTAGCTGGTAAAATCAGCTCTCGGGGGTTATTGTGAGGATCAAGTAAAATTAACAGCCGTGAAAGTGAGGCATAGTCACTAAAGCCTGTCCAAATGGGACCGACAATGGTGATAAACAGGAAGGAGAATAATAGAGTTCTGATGCCAGCAAGAACAAAATCCTCTGAGGCCTTAGGGTTGGGTGACTTGCTCAAGGTGCAGAAGCAGCAAAATCTGATCTTTTAACTGTAAGAACTAAAAGCCTTCTCTGACATCACTAGCTGAAGCTTAGGGTGAATCCCGTGTTCCACAGAAAATCCTTATTTAATCATCTTTCACTGAGACCAAGACCAGATCTACTGCCCCATGGAATAGATCCATGTATGAAAATTCCATGTCAGCCTGACCCATTAAGAATAGGGATGAGGGTAGGGTTGAGAGAAGCTTCACAGACATGGAGATTGGGTCTTTTTTTTTTTTTTTTTAAATTGACCTACAGTTGATTTACAGTATTGTGCCAATCTCTGCTGCTGCTGCTGCTGCTAAGTCACTTCAGTCGTGTCCGACTCTGCGCGACCCCATAGATGGCAGCCCACCAGTCTCCCCCGTCCCCGGGATTCTCCAGGCAAGAACACCAGAGTGGGTTGCCATTTCCTTCTCCAATGCATGAAAGTGAAAAGTGAAAGTGAAGTCACTCAGTTGTGTCCGACTCTCAGCAACCCCATGGACTGCAGCCTACCAGGCTCCTCTGTCCATGGGATTTTCCAGGCAAGAGTACTGGAGTGGGGTGCCATCGCCTTCTCCGGTGCCAATCTCTGCTATACAGCAAAGTGACTCAGTTATATACAATTCTTCTTTTACAGTGTTTTCCATTATGGTTTATCACAGGATATTGAACATAGTTCCCTGTGCTATACAGTGGAACCTTATTGTTTATCCATTCTAAATGTAGTAGCTTGCATCTGCCAACCCTGAACTCCCTGTACACCCCTCTTCTTACCTGTATCCCCTCTCCCCTTTGGGAAGCACAGGGCTGTTCTCTATACGTCTCTGTTTTGTAGATAGGTTCATATGTGCCAAACATTTAGATTCCATATATAAGTGATATCATATGGTATTTGTCTTTCTGACTTACCCCACTTAGTATGATACTCACATCATACTATGTTGCTGTAAATGGCATTATTTCATTCTTTTTTAGGGCTGGGTAGTATTCTATTGTGTATATGTACCACATCTTCATCCAGTCATCTGTCAGTGGACATGTAGGTTGTCTCCATGTTTTGGCTCCTGTGAATAGTGCTGCTATGAACATAGGGGTGCACTCTTTAAATTATAGTTTTGTCTGGGTATATTCCCAGGAGTGGGATCACCAGATCATAGGGAACTCTATTTTTAGTTTTCTGAGGAACTTCCATATGTCTTCCATGGTGGTTGCCCCAACGTACATTCCCACCAACAGAGTAGGAGGGTTCCTTTTTCTCCACACCCTCTCCAGCATTTGTTATTTACTTTTTTTTTTTTTTAATGATGGCATTCTGACTGATGTGAAGTGGTACCTCATTATAGTTCTGATTTTCTTTTCTCTAATAATTAGTGATGTTGAGCAGCTTTTCATGTGTCTACTGGCCATCTGTATGTCTTCTTTGGAGAAATGTCTATTAAGGTCTTCTGTCCATTTTTCCATGGGTTGTTTGGTTTTCTGTTGTTGAGTTGTATGAGCTGTTTGTGTATTTTGGAGATGAAGCCCTTGTCAGATGTGGAGACTGAGTCTTGAGAATTAGTGAAAGTTCATAGATAGCTAGAGAAGAGGAGGTAGGGCCTTCCAGAAAGAGCTGCATGTGCAAAAATAGAAAAGCAAAAAAAAAAAAAGAGAAGAAGGATAGTGCTTTGGCTATATGATATCATGATTTATAACAAATATACATTTAATCTTGTCCCATTCTGGCACATGGAGAAGGAAATGGCAACCCACTCCAGTATTCTTGCCTGGAGAATCCCGCGGACAGCGGAGCCTGGAGGGCTGCTGTCCATGGGGTCGCAGAGAGTCGGACACAACTGAAGTGACTTAGCATGCATGTGTGCACTGGAGACGGAGAAGGCAATGGCACCCTACTCCAGTACTCTTGCCTGGAAAATCCCATGGATGGAGGAGCCTGGTAGGCTGCAATCCATGGGGCCGCTGAGAGTCGGACACGACTGAGCAACATCACTTTCACTTTTCACTTTCATGCATTGGAGAGGGAAATGGCAACCCACTCCAGTGTTCTTGCCTGGAGAATCCCAGGGATGGAGGAACCTGGTGGGCTGCCATCTATGGGGTTGCACAGAGCCCGACACGACTGAAGTGACTTAGCAGTAGCAGCAGTACATTGGAGAAGGAAATGGCAACCCACTCCAGTGTTCTTGCCTGGAGAATCCCAGGGACAGAGGAGCCTGGTGGGCTGTAGTCCAAGGGGTCGCACAGAGTCGGACACGACTGAAGCGACTTAGCAGCAGCAGCAGCATTCTAGCACAAGCTCCTAAAACCCTTAGAAATTCCTAAGCATTGACAGCCATAACAGTGTCTTTTGTTATGTTAATGAGGTAACTTTTATAAAGAACCTAAGGATAAGGGCTCCCTGCCAGAGGAACCAACCATTTAATTGGAGAGTTGGAACTTGGAGTCCCACCCCTTTTGACCTCTGGGGACAGGAATGGGGTTGGAGATTGAGCTCAATCACCAATGGCCAATGGTTTAATCAATTGTTCCTACGTAATGGAACTTCCATAAAAATTCAAAGGACACAGGATTTGGAGAGTTTCTCGGTTGGTAAACCAGAATGCATCCATATTCCAGCTCCCAAACTCCACAGAAACAGAAACTCCTGTTTTCAGAAAAGTCACCATATGTATCTCTTCATTTGACTGTTCATTCATAACCTTTAATACCGTTTGCGATAAACTGGTAATCTAATAAGTAAACTGGTTTCCTGACTTCTGTGAGTCATTCTAGCAAAGCAGTCAAATCCCCAAGGAGTCGTGGGAACCTCTGAGTTAGAGCCAGTGGGTCAGAAGCACAGGTAACAACTTGTACTTGGAATTGGCATCTGAAGTGAAGAGTCGTGGGACTGAGCCTTTAACCTGTCTCCAGGTTAGCTGTCTCCAGGTAGAGAGTGTCGAAATTGACATCAGCTAGTGTTGGAGGATTGCTTGGTGCAGGGAAAACATTCACACATCAAAATTGAAATCAGCATCTTGAAGAGATATATACACTCTCATGTTCATGGCAGAATTATTCACAGCAGCCAAGATATGGAAACAACCTAAATGTCCATTGATGGGTAGTGGGTAAAGAATACAGCACATATACACACACACACACACACACACACACACACATATACAATGAAATATTATTCAACCTTTACAAAGAAGGAAATCTTGACATTTGCAACAATACAGGAGAACCTGGAGGACATCATGATAACTGAAATAAGGGAGACACAGAAAGCCAAATACTGCATGATCTCATTTGTATGTGTATCTAATACAGTCAAATTCATAGACGATAGGAGTAGAATGATAGTTGCCAGGGGCTGCAGGGAGGGAGAAGGAGGGAAATGTTGGTCAAAAGCACAAAGTTTCAGTTTTGCAAGATGAATAAGTTCTGGAGATCTGATGTACAGCAATGGGAATAGAGTTAACAATACTGCAGTATATACTTAAAATTTGCTAAGAGAGTAGATCTTTATTGTTCTTACCACCACAAAAAATGGTAACTGGTAATTATGTGAAGTGATGGATATGTCAGTTAGTTTGACTATAGCCATTAAGATTCACAATGTATACATATATCAAAACATCAAGTCATACACCTTAAACATATACTACTTTTTTCATATTTATTTGTCTGTGCTGGGTCTTCATTGTGGCACACCAGATCTTTAGTTGTGACTCTCAAGATCTTTAGTTTTGGCATGTGAACTCTTCACTGTGGCATGTGGGATCTAGTTCCCTGACCAGAGATAGAACCCAGCCCCCTCCATTGGAAGCAATGAGTCTTACGTAGCCACTGGACCACCAGGGAAGTCCCTAAATATATACTATTTTTACTTATCAATTATACCTCAATAAAGATGAAGGGAAAATCAGCAATGTAAAAAAAAAGTCTTAACATTCTTCATTCTCTTCCTTTCTTCCTCCATGTCTTCCTTCCTTCCTTTCACAAATAAGCATTGAGCATCTTCTCTGTATCAGGTACTGTGCCAGGCACTGGGAATCTACACAGAACATGCAGGTGGTGGGCCCTTCCCCTCATGGACTTAGAGTTGGGTGGATGTCCTGTCCTTTCTGCTGATGACTTCAGGAGGCCATGCCACGTGCGTGCTGCTGAGCACCACTCTAGGATTGTTCACTGGGTCCTCAGAATAGCTTCCTGCTCCTTCTCATATTTTCAATCTTTCCCCATCTCTTCCATCATCTAACCTTTGATACCTTGGTAGAATCATCTGAAGACTTTACTTTCCGGAAACAAAGGACCGAGACAGTAGAGTCAGCTTTCTTTATGATATTTGATTGACACACCATCTTTTAACATATTATCAGACTCCCTTTTAAGCTGGTTATTATGTGACCATCAGGTTAAGTGTATTTTCCTGTTCTTAGTACAGCTTCTGCGTTTTACATAATTCTTTGGCTTACTTTTGTTCACTATATACATTCTTCCCTCATAACACTGACAGAAATAAATACTTATACTTTATACTGTTGGGGAAGTGGAAATTTCCACCTTCAGTTCAGTTCAGTTACTCAGTTGTGTCTGACTCTTTGTGACCCCATCCATGGACTGCAGCACACCAGGCTTCCCTGTCCACCATCAACTCCCGGAGCCTGCTCAAACTCGTGTCCATCGAGTCAGTGATGCCATCCAACCATCTCATCCTCTGTCATCCCCTTCTCTTCCCACCTTCAATCTTTCCCAGCATCAGGGTCTTTTCCAGTGAGTCAGTTCTTCTCAACAGTTCAGTTCAGTCACTCAGTCACGTCCAACTCTTTGTGACCCCATGGACTGCAGCACGCCAGGCCTCCCTGTCCATCACCAACTCCCGGAGCTTACTCAAACTCATGTCCATTGAGTCGGTGATGCCATCCAACCATCTCATCCTCTGTCTTCCCCTTCTCCTCATGCCTTCAATCTTTCCCAGCATCAGGGTCTTTTCTAATGAGTCCATTCTTCCTATTAGGTGGCCAAAGTATTGGAGTTTCAGCTTCAATATCAGTCCTTCCAATGAATATTCAGGACTGATCTCCTTTAGGATGGACTGGTTGGATCTCCCTGCAATCCAAGGGACTCAAGAGTCTTTTCCAACACCACAGTTCAAAAGTATCAATTCTTCGGCACTCAGCCTTCTTTATAGTCCAACTCTCACACCCATACATGACTACTAGAAAAACCATAGCTTTGTATAGATGGACCTTTGTTGGCACAGTAACATCTCTGCTTTTTACTATGCTGTCTAAGTTGGTCATAACTTTTCTTCCAAGGAGCAAGCATCTTTTAATTTCATGGCTGCAGTCACCATCTGCAGTGATTTTGGAACCCCAAAAAATAAAGTCTGTCACTGTTTCCCCATCTATTTGCCATGAAGTGATGGAAGCAGATGCCATGATTTTAGTTTTTTGAATGTTGAAGTTTTAAGTCAGCTTTTTCACTCTCCTCTTTCACTTTCATCAAAAGGCTCCTCAGTTCTTCTTTGCTTTCTGCCATAACAGTGGTGTCATCTGCATATCTGAGGTTATTGATATTTCTCCTGGAAACTGACATTTCTACCTTATCCCTCTTGAATTCCTGTAGGACTAATAATAAAATTGACATAAAATAGATTAACAGGCAAAATGAAACAAATTTTAATTCATGCACATGGAGATGCCATAGAAATGGGACCTAAGAATTGGCCAACGCAGGCAACTTTTATACTTTTTAGATAAAAACAAAACAATAAATTTGTGAAGAAGTGACGACAAAGAATTTTTGGTTTTGGATGCTCAGTTAGTGAAGAATCTAAACAGAGTTTGGGCTTGGGGTAGTAAATTAAAGAAGTAACAAGGTTTGTTTAGGATTTGTTTGTTCAGGAATCTTGGCCTGAATTCCTTATCTCTAGGGATAGGGTCTCCTTCTGCCTCCAGATGCAGGGAGGGCACCTTTCACATGAGAGATCTATTTCTTGCTTTCAGGGAGAATGAGGGGAGGTCAAAGTATACCTCTTATGTTGGCCATTTCTTAAGTAACTTTATTCAAAATAACCTATATGCTATGAGACACATTTTGGGGTGGCCTGCCCTAAGCCCCAGAACTACAGAAAATGTACCTACCAGAAGAAACAAAGCAGCCAAAAATATTAACACCTACTTTGAAAACTAATAAGAATTTAAATGTATTGTATTATATTTAACCTCCTTTGGCATTATAATTACCTTTTTATATGCTTCTTTAAAACTTTCACTTTGAATCATGGACTTTAGAAATGTTTTAATTAACTATAATTATTATTCTTTTTTGATGCTCAAAGAGACAACATGGCCATTGAGAGCCCTGTTATATTGGCTTCAATGTCCAGTCAGTACTATTTCAAGTGTTTTTGGAAGCATCATTTTCTCAGATACTATGAGCCCTCCCTGGTTTTTCCCTGTTCCAAGACATGGAATTAACTAAGCTTTCAAAAGTCTTGGGAACTTCCCTGGTGGTTCAGAGGCTAAGACTCCATGTTCCCAATGCAAGCAGCCCAAGTTAAAAACCCTGGTCAAGGAACCCGATCTCACATGCCACAGCTAAGACCTGGAGCACCAACTAAATAAATATATATGTATATTTTTTAAAGTCTAGGCTTTTTTAAAGGGGCATAGTAGAATCCAAAATCTGGATATTGGGTGTGCAAATCAATTTGGTAGTAAGTAAAGTTGTTTACAGGTGACAAACTTGAAAAGTATTTTTCTTCCTGAGTCCCCATCAATTTGCATTAAATCTTTCCACTTTTATCCAACTCCTACTTATTCTAATATATGAATATAATAATTTAATATATGTTCTACTTCCTTAATTTTTAACCCCTCACCAAATCTATGATTATAATTTCTTCTCTTTTATAATCTTTGTTTGAATCATCTGTCACCACTCAGAAGTCTCTTCACGGATGCAAATTTGTTTGCATTCTTTTTTTGATCCAAAATAAATTTAGGGCTCAACTGTAAGAAAGATTTTCTTAGCTGTTAACATCTATACCTTGGTTATTTAGAAATGACATGTGTTCTGCTTCAATTTTGATCCTTTTTGGGGAATAATGTAGATATAAATATGAAACAAATGAACAGCTTAGTGTTGTGATCAAATAAAATGTGGTAACAAAGCAAATCTGATACATATTTCATGAGTTGTTATTGTGATAATAAGATAATTAACCATGTATGGAAAAGTTTGCATATATGTTGGTAAGTATACACTTGAAGATTGTATGTCAAAGGTTAGATGGTAGGAGAGCTAAGGGAAGATTGGACGTATGAGAGAGATCAGGAAGCTATTCTGAGGACCCTAAACAGTTCTTGAGTGGTACTCAGCAGCATCCACATGTCGTGGCCTTTTCAAGTCATCAGCAGAAAGGACAGGACATCTACCCAACTCTAAGTCCATGAGGGGAATGGCTTACCCACATGTTCTGTGCTGTATTTCAAGTGACTGCCATAATACCTGACACAGAGAAGATGCTCAATGCTTATTCATGAAAGGAAGGCATGAAGGAAGAAAAGAAGGGAGAGAATGCTTATATTTCTAGTCATTCCAAACAACTGTGTAAATATATAACAAAGGCAGCACAACTAATTGTATAATACAAGCATACCTCAGAGATACTGAGGGTTAAATTCACTTCCAGCTATCACAATAAATCATATACTGCAATAAAGCAAATATGCAATAAAGGAGAGTCTATGAGTCTATGAGTGACTATGCAATAAAGCAAATCACATGAATTTTTTGGTTTTCCTAGTGTATAGAAAAGTTACATTCACACTATACTGTAGTCTATTTGTGCAACAGCATTGCCAAAAAAACCCCACTGTACCTACTTTAATTACAAAATACTTTATTGCTAAAAACTGCTGTCACCTGAGACTTCTGTGAGTCATAATCTTCATGCAATGGTAAACAGTAAATAATATAAAAAAATCAGTGTTCACATATCACCATAAAAATATAATAATAGTGAAAAAGTCTAAAATATTGTGAATTGATAGACTTGTTCAGTGTAAGGTCACCACAAACCTTCAGTTTATAAATAGCACAGTATCTGTGAAGTGCAATAAGTAAAGCACAATAAAATGAGGCATACCTGCACTAACTAAGCAAAGCTACATAATTTCAGGAAATCCCCCTATGAAAGGGCTGTATGTGTGCTAAGTCACTCCAGTTGTGTCTGGCTCTTTGTAACCCTATGCACTATAGCCCACCAGGCTCCTCTGTCTATGTTGCCATGCCCTCCTCTAGGGGATCTTCACAACCCAGGAATCAAATCCACATCCCTTACATCTCACAGGAGGATTGGCAGGCGGATTCTTTACCACTAGTGCCACCTGGGAAGCACATGAAACAGACACGACAAATGCCACTGATGGAGCATGTAAAGTGTTTAATGATTAAAAGGGTCCCAGCCTCCACATAGTCTATGGTTCCATGTGAACAAAGTGGCCAAAATAGGCAAATCCATAGAGACAGAAAATGCCATCTCTGCTGGTTGCCTGGGGCTTGGAAGAGGAGGGAAATGGGGAGTGAGTCCTAATGAATTTCCCATTGCCATGATGGAAATGCTCTAAAATTGATTGCGTGATGGTAGCACAACTCTGTGAATATACTAAAAGCTATCGAATTGTATATTTCAAAAGGTGAATGATATGGTACGTAAATCTTATCTCAGTAAAGCTGTTACAATAAAAGAGAGGAGGGCAGACTCATGCACACTAGCTCAAGTTTAGAAGATGTCACCAAATCCTCTGCTCCAGCCAAGAATCAATTATATGTAACCCCAAGAGTTCCCTGCTAGTCCAGTGGTTAAGATTCCACACTGCATTTCCAATGCAGGGGGCCCAGATTTGATCCCTGGTCAGGGAACTGGATCCCACATGCCTCAACTAAAGGTCCTGCACGTTGCAATGAAGATCAAAGATCCCATGTGCCACACTAAGACCTGGCACTGCCAAATAAATGAACTTTTTAAATTTTAAATAACCCCAACCTACATAAATAACCTACAACCCTGGCCAGTATGAAATAGTATTATTTTAATTGGAGGTCTAGTAAAATCACTGTAACCGAAAAGGTATCTAAATAAATATTATTTCCATGAATAAGTATAGAAGTAATGAAAAAGAAATTAAATCCATAGTTTTAACAATTCAGACTTAAACGTGGTTATAGCCTTTGTGAGTACTTTGTTTTAATGTTTCTGTCTGCTATTTGGTGTGTTGGGACATTTCAAATGTTTGAGGAATTAGTCTTACTGGATTTGTGTTTACTATTTGGATTGTTTAAGGGAATTTCAGTAAGTGATGTGGTGATCATTAGGATGGATTTCTCAACAGTCCTTCCACTCTGGGATAATTAGTAAAAGCCAACTGGCCATCCCATTCTCCTCAGCAGTGACTGGTTTAGGAACAGGCATGTGACACAACTCTGGCCAAAGAGATGGGAGTTAAAGTCCACAGAGAGCTTCTGGGAGTTTTCCACAGTTACAAACAAAGGGAAGTAAGAGTCTTGCTTTCTCTGACTTGTGTCTGGATATGACAATGTCACTGCAGCAGCCACAATGCTACAAGCCTGCGGGTGGTGCCCGCACACGGAGAAGGGCAGAACCAAGAGGATCATGACGAAGTGGAGCTGCAGCCCAGGTGCACCGTGCCCACAGCCCACCCCACTTCAGGGCTTTCTGTTATTTCCAGCCAAAACAAACATTTTACAATAGGATTTAAATGTAAAATTGTATTTTGAGAAACTTTAAAAATTTATTAGTTTTGTCAGTTGATTAGGCATATAAATTTGATAAACTGAACATCAATTAGACTGGAAGTTGTAGAAAATGCTTCTCTGCACAGAAAGAAATCTCCTGGACTCTGAAGAACCTAGAAATAATATGGCAAGGCAAATTGCAATGACAGCTTCATGCCCTTGATCCTCATATGAGGACCTACTGGTAACATGACACGTACCTGTGATGTTTATTATAAACTCAGGGAAGGAATCCCAAACAACTGATTTCTGCTGGTATCTGTAGGAATCATAAACACTGGTTTCTGGTGTAGGGCAAGAAGTTTGAGAGCCCAAAGGAACAGATCACTAGTAGCTATGCTCTTTTATCAACAACCAAAGGGGACTTCACAGACCAGGAGTCCCCAGTTCAAATGCCTTCAGGGCCCAGGCAGGGTCCATACATGAAGGAAAATGAGTGGAAATGAAGCAGTAGGGAATGGTGCTCCCATCTACAGGCAGCATTGCTACTCAAACCCAGGTGATGCTATGGTGAGGAAATGCAGCTTTATTGTTGCCAAATCTTCCCTTTTTCAAGAAAAGCCAAAAAACTGGATCATATGAATCATATGAAGTTTTAGATTAGGGCAACCAATTCAATTTTTTAAATATTTATTTGTCTGTGTTGAGTCTTACTTGTGGCACGCAGGATCTTCATTGCATCATTTGGAATCTAGTTGTGCTTCTCAGGCTTCGTAGTTGCGGCATGCAGCATGTGGGATCTTAGTTCCCCAACCAGGAATGGAACCCATATCCCCTGCATTGCAGGGTGGATTCTTTATCATGGGGCCACCAGGGAAATCTCCAACCAATTCAGTTTTAAAAACAAAACACTGCGGGGCCAAATAGAATACATCTACAAGCTATCTGTGGTGCATAGAGTATCAGTTTGCAACCTCAGCTGGTAGGTTTAGAGCACGTCCATAGGATGGATATATGTGGAATGTGCAAACATTTCCTTCTCACAGGAGCTGCTCATATACTGAGATTTGGGGCCACATAGCTGAAAAGATGTAATTCGTAATAATAGCCCAGCAAGGATGAGCTGCAAAACGCACATGCACAGTTGAACAAAATAATCTGTTGTGTGTGGCTGGTCAGTGTCATCTGCTTAAATATCAAACACGAAGACAAAATTTTCATTTCAATCCTTGCCAGAGCCAAATTGGGTATTTATGATTCGTTACCAACATGATCAGTCCTGCTAAAGTCCTTTATTGTGTTCCCAGATTTTATAAATCAGGATCAGTCATTCACTTGCAACCGAAAAATTAAAAGAGAGAGTGAAAGACTTTGACCACTGGCCCAAACGGCACATGAGTCTCAAGAGAGTCTTGTCACACCTCTCTGGAGCTTCCAGCATAGGCCAGCACAGTCCCTGGTCTACAGGGGTCACACAACAAGCATTCACTGGTTTCTTTAAGAGTAAATCCAAGGCCTGTGAATGCCTCTGACTCATAGAAAACTCTGCTCATTTTCATGAGTCTATTTGTGTGTCATTTGTTAAAAACTGTGATATGACACATGGCAGTTAGGAGGAACTTAGGCTAGATATTAAGAACAATTTCCGGACCGACAGACGGTGCAATATTAGAGCAGGTTACAAATGAGGAAGTAGAGGCTCCATCTATGCAGGAAGTTTCCCCAGTGTAAACGCCTGATTCTGTTGGTCAGATGCTATCACTGGTGAGATGCAGGTGATGCTGTGCAGTGTGTCCCTGCCAGTCTGCTCTTCCCTTTTAGTAAGAGCTGCCAAGGGTCAACCAAGGGTCAACCTGCTCACTATCCTAGGTCTTTAACTTATCAAATCCTCATAGAAACCCAGTAAGATAAATTATCCCCATTTCACAGATGAGGAAATTAAGACTTCAGAGAAATGAAATATCTTGCTCAAGTTCATCCTGTTAAATAAATGGCAGAACCAGGATTAGAACCCACCTCTGTGTAGCTTCCAGGTTTAGGCCATTTCTCTCTGGCCATGCTGATACAGGTCCCTTGGGCAGAACACCTGTGGCTACCTGTGGGAAGGAGAGACCAATCAGCAGGTTCAAGCAAGAACAGCATTATGCAAAATAGTTATGAGAACACCGCTGAGGCTCTGCTGAGGCCAAAGAGGAAGCCAGTGTCAGGAAAAGAGAGAAAATGCCAACTGAGGAAGTGACAGAGACATGAAAGGGTGGTAAGGTCAAGGGATATCCTTCCAGAAATGAATCTGTAGTGACTTGGAGAGTCCAGGAAGTAAACACAGTGAAGAAGGAGTTCCTTTCAAGCAACACCTGGCCTGTGAGCTCAAGCTTGCCAAGCAACAGACTGGGAGCTACTGACTCACCAGCTTAGATTTTCCTTTGGTGACTCCTAACTTACTAACAGTGCCCACGGACAATTTTCATTCCCACTCCCCTACCAACCAGTAACTTTCTTTGATATAGAGGAGCTACAACACTATTTCCAACAATGATTCTACAATTTAGTCAAGTGCTTATGTCCATATTCAATATACATGTAATCATGTAAATTTCCTTCTCTAAAAAACTGTCCCTGTTGTTTCTGCCCTGATAGGGCCCAAGTTCTTGGATTAGCATTATTGCTACAATAGAAGAGAGGCCAGCTTGAAAATCAGTAGGTCCCCACAGCCTCCATATGTTAAGCCATATCAAAAAATTCAAGGGATTAGATCTGATAGACAGAGGGCCTGAAGAACTATGGATGGAGGTTCGTAACATTGTACAGGAGTCAGTGACAAAAACCATCCCCAAGAAAAAGAAATGCAAAAAGGCAAAACGATTGTCTGAGGAGGCTTACAAATAGCTGAGAAAAGAAGAGAAGCAAAAGGCAAAGGAGAAAAGTAGACATGCCCATCTGCCATTCAGTGTTTCAAAGAATAGCAAGGAGAGATAAGAAAGCCGTCCTAAGTGAATAATGAAAAGAAACAGAGAAAAACAATAGAATAGGAAAGACTAGAGATCTCTTCAATAAAACTAGAGATACCAAGGGAATATTTCATGCAAAATGGGCACAATAAAGGACAGAAACAGTATGAACCTAGCAGAAGCAAAAGATATCCAGAAGAGGTGGCAAGAATACACAGAAGAACTGTACAAAAAATATCTTCATGACCCAGATAACCACAATGGTGTGATCACTCATCTAGAGCCAGACATCTTGGAGTGCAAAGTCAAGTGGGCCTTAGGAAGCATCACTATGAACAAAGCTAGTGGAGGTGATGGAATCCCAGCTGAGCTATTTCAAATCCTAAAAGATGATGCTGTGAAACTGTGGCACTCAATACGCCAGCAGATTTGGAAAACTCAGCAGTGGCCACAGGACTGGAAAAGGTCAGTTTTCATTCCAGTCCCAAAGAAAGGCAAGGCCAAAGAATGTTCAACTGCTGCTGCTAAGTCACTTCAGTCGTGTCTGACTCTGTGTGACCCCATAGACGGCAGCCCACCAGGCTCCCCCGTCCCTGGGATTCTCCAGGCAAGAACACTGGAGTGGGTTGCCATTTCCTTCTCCAATGCATCAAAGTGAAAAGTGAAAGTGAAGTCGCTCAGTCGTGTCCGACCCTCAGCAATCCCATGAACTGAGGCCTACCAGGCTCCTCCGTCCATGGGATTTTCCAGGCAGGAGTACTGGAGTGGGGTGCCATTGCCTTCTCCAAAGAATGTTCAAACTACCACCCAATTGCACTCATTCCACATGCTAACAAAGTAATACTCAAAATTCTACAAAGTAGGCTTCAACAGTACATGAATCGAGAACTCCCAGATGTTCAAGCTGGATTTAGAAAAGGCAGGGGAACAAGAAATCAAATTGCCAACATCTATTGGATCATAGAAAAAGCAAGAGAATTCCAGAAAAACATCTACTTCTGCTTCATTGACCATGCTAAAGCCTTTGACTATGTAGATCACAACAAACTGTGGAAAATTCTCAAAGAGATGGGAATACCAGACCACCTGACTGCCTCCTGAGAAATCTGTATACAGGTTAAGAAGCAACAGTTAGAACTGGACATGGAACAGTGGACTGGTTCCAAACTGGGAAAAGAGTATGTCAAGGCTGTATATTGTCACCCTGCTTATTTAACTTATATGCAGAGTACATCATGAGAAATGGCAGCCTGGATAAAGAACAAGCTGGAATCAAGATTGCCGGGAGAAATATCAATAACCTTAGATATGCAGATGACACCACCCTAATGGCAGAAAGCAAAGAGGAACTAAAGAGCTTCTTGATGAAGGTGAAAGAGCAGAGTGAAAGAGCTGTCTTAAAACTCAACATTCAAAAACTAAGATCATGGCATCTAGTCCCATCACTTCATGACAAATAGATGGGGAAACAATGGAAACAGTGACAGACTTTATTTTTCCTGGGCTCCAAAATCACTGCAGATGGTGACTGCAGCCATGAAAATAAAAGACACTTGCTTCTTGGAAGAAAAACTATGACAAATATAGACAGGGTATTAAAAAACAGATACATTACTTTGCCAACAAAGGTCTGTCTAGTCAAAGCTATGGTTTTTCCAGCAGTCACATATGGATGTGAGAGTTGGACCATAAAGAAGGCTGAGCGCCAAAGAATTGATACTTTTGAACTGTGGTGTTGGAGAAGACTCTTAAGAGTCCCTTGGACTGCAAGGAGATCCAACTAATCAGTCCTAAAGGAAATCAATCCTGAATATTCATTGGAAGGACTGATGCTGAAGCTGAAGTTCCAATACTTTGGCGACCTGACGCAAACTGCCAACTCATTAAAAAAGACCGTGATGCTGGGAAAGATTAAAAGCACGAGGAGAAGTGGACAACAGAGGATGAGATGGTTGGACGGCATCACCCACTCGATGGACATGGGTTTGAGCCAGCTCTGGGAGATGGTGAAGGACAGGAAAGCCTGGTGTGCTGCAGTCCATGGGGTCACAAAGAGTCGGACACAACTGAGTGACTGAACAACAATAATCCATATCACCTTTCCTGCTTAACAATTGTGACTGAAGAATTGGTATTTTTATTGCAAAATCAGTCAAAAAACAAGGTCCAGGCAAACTTTGGAGTAGGGGTCCCCTGTAAACTATTTTAAGAGGTGATGTGGGGGACTTCCTTGGTGGTCCAGTGGCTTAAGGTTCCATGTTCCCAATGTAGAAGGCCTGGGTTCCGATCCTTGATCAAGGAACTAGACCCCACATGTCACAACTAAGAATTCGCATAGCACAACTAAAAGTTCCTGCGTGCTGCAACTAAGACCCAGCACAGTCAAATAAATAAATAAAATTACCAAAAAACACACACAAAAATATGTGATTTGAGGGATTTCCCTGATGGCTCATTGGTTAAAGAATCCGCCCTGCAATGCAGGGGACGTGGGTTCAATCCTTGGTCGGGGAACTAAGATCCTACATGCCATGGAGCAGCCAAGTCCGCCAGCCACAACTACTTAGCTTGTGCACTCTGCAGCCCATGTGCTATAACTTGTCTGTGCCCTGCAACGAAAGATTGTGCATGACGCAATGAAGATCCCACTACAACTAAGATCCAATGCAGCCAAATAAAGAAACATAAAAGAAATTTTAGAAGATGTGTTTTGGATCCTTCATCCCCTCTCTTGAGAGTTCATTTCCTAAACTCCAGTATGGCCCCAGTAGCTCCAGTCTCTATGTTCAGATAGGAAATCCAAGGATTACAATGAATACAATCTCAGAGACACAGAAGAGATTCACTGGGCTGGCTGTCCAGCTGCTCAAGTAGATCTGATATCCAGTTCCTTTAATTAAACTCAAAAATTCCTGGACGCACAGGTCTCAAGAAGAAGGAGGGAGCCCCAAACATGTCCTGCTGATCAGTGCCTTTGGAAAATTCTTTCATTCAGTCTGTACTTTCCTGAAGCCCATTCCCCAATTGTGAGGGCAGGAAGAGAAAAATAATCCAGAAATCAAATAAGTAAACAAACCAGAAGGACTTTACTTTTCTTTGAATGGCTTTAGGTTGGCCAGATCAACAAATCAATACAAGGACACATCTTCCTGAAATTATTTCTCACCCTACCCTCCCAGGGGTTTCCCAGGTGATTCAGTGGGTAAAGAATCTGCCTGCAATGCAAGAGACATGTGTTCCATCCCTGGATTGGGACGATCCCCTGGAGAAGAGCATGGCAATCCAGTCCAATACTCTTGCCTGGAGAATCCCTTAAGGTTACAGGCTCCTCTCCTGCAAAGAGTCAGACACCAATGAAGCAAATGAGCATGTACACACCTACCCCTCCAGTCACTGTGAAAAAAGTCAGAGCTGACTGGCCTATGACTGCACTGAAAGCGTAAAGTTCCCCAGTCCTTCAAGAGTTTGGCCTAGCACAATTCTGGGAAATGTTGGGGATTTTAGGCTCATTCAGTTAACCCATAATCAATTTTTGAGTACTTTCTATTTTCTTTGTGCTGAGTCAGAAATAGTGAAATACCCACCAAGGATCTGACCAGGACACAGATCCTGTTCTTTAGCTGCTCAGGGTGCAGTAAAGGAGATAAAGCATGAATTTGATGGCTGTAATTGAAGGAAGAAAGTGATACATGCCACGAGAGAGATAACCAAAGAATAATCATCATTTATATTTGAATGGGGCTTTCTGAAGTCAGTTTCCTTATATTATCTCACTTGCTCCTTGACACAACTTGTGGTGGGCATCTGCCATAATTCTCATTCAGCATCGTTTCCCCCTCTGGGTTAAGTGTACCCTAACCTCTCAGGGAAGAAACTCCACCCACCCACTCTGATCCTGTGTCCTACTCCCAGGCCTGCACCCAGGGTCTGAGGTAGAACAAGTTTCCTGGGCCCCAGCCAATCCAAGCATGGAGTTCTCCTAGCCATTAGTGACCACCTCAGGGACGGGCACATCACTCACTGAGGGCAATGAAAATTCAATTAGGATTTCTTTGGTTTTGGTCACACTGCAAGCTTTGTGGGATCTTAGTCCCTTGACCAGGGATCCAACCCAGGCCTCAGCAGTGAAAGCACAGGGTCCTAACCCACTAGTCATCCAGGGAAACTCCTAGTTAGGACTTCTGAGAAAGAGATTCCAAATGAGTCTGCTAGATTTAGAGCACAAAGACTGTGTGTTCTGGGACTGCTGCCACTCTTTGAACCTAAGCCTGAAGGTGACAGAGCAAAAAGCAGAACTGAAAGAAGGAGAGATACCAACTCTTGATTATATCATTTGAGCCTGGACTTCACCCCTGCCTGAAGCCATCTCTGCCCCTCAACTTTTCACCTGTACAAACCAATAAATATTGTTTCATCAGAAGCCAATTTGGGTTGGGTTTTTCTGTCACTCAAAAGCAAAAGAGTCACAAAAGAAACTTTAACTCCATGGGGTAGATATTTGTACCTCCGTTTTATATAAGAAAAATTGAAGAATTTCCCTAGTGGGCCAGTGGCTAAGACTCTGCATTCCCAAGGCAAGGGGCCCAGGTTCAATCCCTGGTCAGGGAACTAGATCCTACATGCCACAACTAAGAGTTTGTATGCTATAATTAAAGGTCCAGCATGCCACAGCTATGACCCGGCACAGCCTAAGTAAACAAATATTTAAAAAAAAAAAAAGAAAGAAAGAAGAATTGAGGCTCAGATCGCTAAAGAGTAGAAAAACTAGGTCCCGATATCAAGTCACAGATTCAGTCCTTCATACCATAGCTGCTTCCCTCAGTGACAGAAACTCAGAGGAAACACAGGTAACTTAAGGAGCACCAGCTGAGCCGGACTTTGAAACGCAGCTTGGATTTGGCCTGAAGTGATGGCGCAGTATTCTGAGTAGTGGGAGGGAGGTTCATGAGGGAGGGGATATATATATATACTAATGGCTGATTCACACTGCTGTACAGCAGAAACCAACACAACACTGTAAAGCAATTATTCTCCAATTTAAAAAAACAATGTGTTTAAGTATTTTGGGTGAGGAGTAATATGAAAGTCATGGATGTGAGAAACTTCAGGGGTACTTGGAAAATAGCAGGTACTTGGGTGTATCAAAAGATTGGGTGTGTAAGAGAAGATAATAAGAAGTAGAGTTAGGAACATACTTAGGATCAGAATATTTGGGGAACAATCTATAAAAATACTGAATCACTATGCTGTACACCTGAAACTAATTAATATTGTAAATCATTAATATTTTTTAAAAATGTTTGGGGAACTTGACCTCTATCCTGAAGGTCAGAAATTCCCAAACCCCACTGTATTAAACATTGGCTTTAATTGACCAAAACTCAATTTTCACCAGCTTAGTTGTACTAGATCTTAAAGATGAGCTCTACTGACACAGGAAATAAGACCCAAAAGAGCCCAGTGAGGAGAAAGAGTTAAATACTTGGCTTTGTATTGCAAAACAGTGTCTGGAAACCAAGACAAGCTGATGGAACTGAAGCAGAACTCACTGCTCACACAAAGAAAAATGCTGGATAATTTTTTCTTAAGATGTATCTGACATTGAAAGCGAAAAAGGGAAATTCTCAGGGGCCAGAAATCAATAGGAACCCAAAGCCATCACAGTAAGCAGAATGCAAAGCTGAGACAGGACAGGTCTTAGGCATTAGGGGTGAGATTTTAATGTTGCTATGGCAGCAGAAGATGAGGCCTTGAGCCCTGACAAGACCTGAAATTGGAATAAAAGTCCTATCTACTCCCCACAGAAGGATAGAAAAACTCTGCTTACTACCCTGGGGAAGGAGCAAGAACATTCACCACTGGCCTGGGTCACAGGCAGAAAAGGAATCACCAGGGATAATTTGGGACCCCAAGCCTGCCTGTTCTGCACCAGTGTGGGACCCAAATTCACATTATCCATCAGGTTCAGGTGACAAATATTAAGCAAAATACAAATAAATTCAACCCTAGACATCATGGTAAAATTGAAGAACATCAAAAGTAAGAGACAAAATTTAAAAACAATCTATGGAAAAAGACAGAATACCTACAGAAGTTGAATAGGCTTTAGCAGGCCATCATCAACAACGATAAATGGCAGAAGACAAAGGAATATCTTAAAACCGCTGATCTATTGAGATGCTAAAAGGCAATGAGAATGAGAACAGGAGAATGTTGGGTAGCCAAGCAGAGAAGGATGTTTTGAGAACAGAGCAAGTAGTTACATCAAAGCTGCCAAATAGTCAGGTACGATCGGGACAGAGAAACATACACTGCATTTGGCAACCTGGACATCATCATCAGTGGCTTTGACTTAGTGGGAAAAGTAGCGGGATGGGGGACAGAAAGCAGGTGTGAGGAGACCAAATTCAACACAAGGAAGTGAGTTTTTATCTCCCAAAACCCCCTTACTTCAAACATATAGCCAGCCATGACATTTAAAAATATAAAAATGATTTTTTTTTAAAAAGATATAGCTGGGGACTTTCCTGGTGGTCCAGTGGTTAAGACTGCATACTCCCAAGGCAGGGGGCTCAGATTCCATCCCTGGTCAGGGAACTAGACCCCACATACCACAACTAAAGCCCACGTGCCACAACCTAAGATCTTGCATGCTGTAACTAAGACCCAATGCAGCCAAATAAATTAAAAGTAAAAAAGATATAGCTGTACCCTCACATATGTCCATGAGCCAGAAATGAAACAGAAACACAGTAAGGTCAGTGGGGCCCATGTCTCAGGCTTATGGGCTCCAAGTCTGGAAGCTGGACATTGGCAGTTGGGTAGACGTTCAGTGACTATGGGGATCGAGTGCTCCCTTTAATGAGGGGACTGAAACTCATGGCTTGATACCAGAGGCTTATGTCTGCTCCACTGCTTGTGAAAAGAACCTGAATAAAACAGTGGGACTCTGGTTTTATTAGTGTCTGGGGAGGTGAGGGCACCTTGCTTGATCATCAAGTCATCTCCTGGCCCTTGACCAGATGTGACATTCCTAACCTCTGGGGATGGAGGATCATAATTCTCCTGGCTCTATCTAGGTTGAGGGCCAGAGGGCCAGACGGTGGAATCTTGAGAAGGGAATGAGAGGAAAGTCAGAAAAAGAGAGAAATCAAACAAAAACAAACATTCTCTTACTCAAACTATAATTCCAAAACATATGAAAGAACCTACTTGGTGAGAGGGAGATGGCCTTTGAAATTAACCATCAGATCAGAAATTTTCTCAAATTTCCACTGAAAATTTGTGAAAGAGTGTAAAGAGACTTTAAAATAGGATGTTGAAAATGTTCAGAGATGAATGCACACCTTTGATTTCAAGAGGAAATTATTAGGCAAAAACAGACTGAAATGAACAATATGAACAATAACCAATCAGAAATCCTTGAAATGAAAAATACCCTCATTGAAATCTAAAAGTCACCAATGGGGCAATTCCCAGTCTTTAGGACACTGTACTTTCACTGCGGAAAGCCCGGGTTCAATCCCTGATTAAGATCTGATCCTGCAAGCCACTCAGTGCAGCCAAAGATAAAAAGCTTAAAAAGGCCGTAACAGGAGAAACTCAAGATTGAACACATTCAGAGAGTGAATTACAGAATTGCAAAAGACAATTCAGGAGCTCACTTACAGTATAATATGAGGTGAATGGAAAGTAACCGTAGTTAAAACATGGAGAACAGATTCAAGGGTTGAAATATTCATATAATAAGAGTTCCAGAGAAAGAGAATTGAAAGAAATAGCAGAAAGAGCAATATTTGAAAAGCACTGAGTATTTTTTTCCAGAATTGAAGAAAAAGTCTTAGGAATGAAAGAAATTTATTTATGTATCTTTAGTCAAAGCTAGCAGGATGCTTAGTTGTAGCATGTGAACCCTTCGATGCAGCATGTGCGATCTAGTCCCCTGACCAGGGATCAAACCCAGGCCCTCTGCATCGACAGCGCCAAGTCTTAGCCACTGGACCACCAGTGAAGTCCCTGAAAGAAATTTAGACTCAACCAAATTATTAGTCAGGAGTGTTAGGGGAGCTGAATCTCAGCATATAAAAACTAACAAATTCTTACCCCTCATAGGCCCTTCCTAATGAACTACTGGATTTTGATTCTAACATGCACATTTGTTCACATTTTAACATCTCTGAAGTCACGATGCATATTACAATCAACTGGCAACTTTTAGTTTTGTTTCCCCATTTTAAAAAATCCTAGATTTTTATTTCCTTTAGTCTTCTATGTCCTTATCCTAATGTATCTTCAAACATTCCATCAGCTGTGTGAATCTCCTTTCAAGCATACTTCTTCCCTTTAGGCATGCTGTCTATCCCATCTCCTTGAAATCTTCCCTGGAGCCTTCTGACTGGTTCCAGCGTGAGCTGGTTGTCCTCTAAGCCTGCAGCATCATCATCATCTTGGCTTTTTCATTCACCATTGTTTTGGGGACTTCCTTTCCCTCTCTTTCGTGATAAAGACCTGGTCCCCTAGTTCCCATTCTTCCTCCCTTTTGGTTTATCCCCTTGTTTTCCTGGAGCAAATTCTCCTGTTATGTCCCAAGAGTGCATTGGAAGCAACATTTTTTTAGACTTTGCATGTCTGAAGAATTTTTTCTACCATCACTTGATAGCTTGGTAGGGTTAGAATTCTACATTAAAAAAAAATTTTTTTTCCCAGTATTTGGAGGCATTTTTCCATTGCTTCCTAGCTTTCCATGAGAAAGGTGAGAATTCTGATGTCTTATCTTTAAGGCTTTGTAGAAAATGGTTCTTTCTCCCTGAAAGGTTTTAGGAACACCTCCTTGTCCACACTGTTCTGAAATTTCTCCACGGAGTACTGATTCTGATTCACTCTGCTAGACTTTCAGTGGACTCTTTCATATGTTATGATGGGACCTTCATCCCAGGTCCAAGTCTTAGCGAGTCCAAAGCCTAATCTCCTGTTGCCATAATGACATGAAATCCCATCCTTAGTGCCTGAGACCCATCCTGTCCCAGCTCTGAATTCTGCTCAGGTTACTAGCTTTGGGCTGCATTTTGATTTCTGCCTCCTGGAAATTTCCCTTTCTTGCTTTCAAGCTGCCTTGGTGACATCCTGTCTCATGGTCTTAAAATACCATCTATACCCTGAAACAACTTGAAAATTATATATCCACAACAGACCTCTCCAAACCTGAATATTCAGCTGTTCCTTGATATCTCACTTGTATGTCCAACAGAAATCTCAAGCTTAAAATTCCAAATTGGAATAACTAACAGTTCTATTAACCCTGCCCCTCCCCTAGTCTTCTGCTTCTCAGTAAATAACATTCTTCCAGGTGCTCAATTTGAAAACCTGAGTCACCCTGAACTGTCTGTCTCACACCTGCCTACAACGCCACCAGCAAATCCTCTCAACTCTACTTTCAGAACACGTCCAGAAACCAATGAATTCCTCCCGTCTCCATTGCTAACACCTAGGCCCAAACCACCATGTCATCTTGCCTCAATTACTGAAATAGCTTTCAATTCAGTGGTGTTGGACTTTCACTTTGGTGCCCTCAGGGAACTTCAGCTCCTATATTCATGTCCTTGAATGGTTCCTCCCTTCAAATCAAAGTTGGCCTGGTACCTGCTTTAAATAAAGAGAATGTGGCAAAACTGATGCTGAGCCAAAGTCTTTAGAAGGCCTGCCAGCTTTTACTCCTACGCTTCTGGAAGCCCTGCACCGCCACGTAAGAAGTCTGGCCACCCTGTTAGAGAGGCCACAGGAAAAGAGGGAGAGGCTACCAGACCATCTGGAAGTGAACCAAGGAATCCAGCCAACAGCAGGAGCCAAGCTGCCCAGACCTGTGGCCCCAAGTGTGTTGCAGCCAGGACCCTGACTGTTTGTGAACACATGTGCGTGAAGGAGCCACATGGGACCTTTCAGGCCCAGCAGAGATTGGTAGTCCTGCTGCGCTTTGGCCAAATTCCTGACCCACAGAACCATGAGTGACAGTAAAAGTTTGTTGCTTCAGTCTGTAAGTGATGGGTGGTTTATTTTGCCCCATGTACAACCTAAAGTCTAGCATCCCTGCTTCCTCCTTCACAAGGCACCCCTCCCCGCCCCTTCGGCTGTTCTCCACACAACAGCAGGAGAGATCCATCCAAAATCAAAACGAGGCCCTGTCACTCCTCTGCTCAGAATCCTCCAGTGCCTCTCATCTCACTCAGAGTAAAAACAAAACCTTTAAAACAGTCTACAAGGTCTCAGAGAGTGGCAAACTAGGGCCAGTGGGCCAAACCCTTGTACTACAGAAAAAAAAGACCTCAACACTTTTTAAAGGTTGCTTAACATTTTTAAGGGATAAATATGTGATAGAAACCACATGTGTCCTGCAAAGCTTCACATATTTACTATCTGGCTCTTTACAGGAAAGTCTGCCAATCCCTGCCTGTCACAGTCCGGCTCCTTGATGACTCTTGGTCACTCCCTTTGCTCATCTAGCTCCAGGCCAACTCCTTGATAAGTCTGTAGTTTCTTGCAGTTACTCCACAGCCAGGCATGCTCACACCCTGAGGCCTTTGCGCCTGCTCTCTCCTTCCATCCTTTTCTTCCCCAGCTAACTCTTCTACCTTCCTCAGGTCTTTACTCAAATGACCTTCTCAGAGGGTCCCTTTCTGACCATGATATTTAAAGTTACAATCCCCCTGCATACACACCCTAACTCTCTCAGCTTTATTTTCCCTTATATCACATATCACCAACATATACTTTTATCTTTTTGTTGTCATTGCTTATTTCTTATATTCTCCAGAAGAGTAAACAGCACATGGACAGAAACCTCTGCTTTTCACTGATACATTCTCTGGTGCATTGTCGGTACTCAATATAAATTTCATGAATGCCCTTATGAGTCACAAAAACCACCACTGTCTTCTGTTTTCTGTGTAGCACTTGCTCTAAATGCCATATTTAGGGGTTTACCCACCAACTCATGACAGTGGGAACTGCAGAACAAAACTTAACAGATATCAACTATCCAATGTAATATTTTAATCAATAAATATACCACCCATGCACCTTTCAAAAGAAGGAATGGGGATTGAGGAGGTAGAAACACAGTAAGTTGACAATCTTCTCAAGAATTTTTGCTGTGAATAGAAATGGAGAAATGGGATGACTGAGAGAGTAAATATGATCTCAGTTTAGTTCAGTTCAGTTCAGTTCAGTCACTCAGTCGTGTCCAACTCTTTGCAACCCCATGAATCGCAGCCCGCCAGGCCTCCCTCTCCATCACCATCTCCCGGAGTTCACTCAAACTCACGTCCATCAAGTCGGTGATGCCATCCAGTCATCTCATCCTCTGTCGTCCCTTTTTCCTCCTGCCCCCAATCCCTCCCAGCATCAGAGTCTTTTCCAATGAGTCTACTCTTCCCATGAGGTAGCCAAAGTACTGGAGTTTCAGCTTTAGCATCAGTCCTTCCAAAGAACACCCAGGGCTGATCTCCTTTAGAATGGACTGGGTGGATCTCCTTGCAGTCCAAGGGAGATGCAAGAGTCTTCTCAAGAGTCTTCTCCAACACCACAGTTCAAACGCATCAATTCTTCAGCGCTCAGCTTTCTTCACAGTTCAACTCTTGTGGATGCTTTGGAAAAACCATAGCCTTGACTAGACAGACCTTTGTTGGCAAAGTAATGTCTCTGCTTTTCAATATGCTATCTAGGTTGGTCATAACTTTTCTTCCAAGGAGTAAGCGTGATGGAATTCCAGTAGAGCTATTTCAAATCCTGAAAGATGATGCTATGAAAGTGCTACACTCAATATGCCAGCAAACTTGGAAAACTCAGCAGTGGCCATAGGACTGGAAAAGGTCAGTTTTCATTCTAATCCCTAAGAAAGGCAATGCCAAAGAATGCTCAAACTACCGCACAATTGCACTTATCTCACACACTAGTAAAGTAATGCTCAAAATTATCCAAGCCAGGCTTCAGCAATACGTGAACCGTAAACTTCCAGATGTTCAAGCTGGTTTTAGAAAAGGCAGAGGAACCAGAGATCAAATTGCCAATATCTGCTAGATCATCGAAAAAGCAAGAGAGCTCCAGAAAAACAACTATTTCTGCTTTATTGACTATGCCAAAGCCTTTGACTGTGTGGATCACAATAAACTGTGGAAAATTCTGAAAGAGATGGGAATACCAGACCACCTGATCTGCCTCTTGAGAAACCTGTATGCAGGTCAGGATGCAACAGTTAGAACTGGACATGGAACAACAGACTGATTCCAAATAGGAAAAGGAGTACATCAAGGCTGTATATTGTCACCCTGCTTATTTAACTTCTATGCAGAGTACATCATGAGAAACGCTGGGCTGGAAGAAGTACAAGCTGGAATCAAGATTGTTGGGAGAAATATCAATAACCTCAGATATGCAGATGACACCACTTATGGCAGAAAGTGAAGAGGAACTAAAAAGCCTCTTGATGAAAGTGAAAGAGGAGAGTGAAAAAGTTGGCTTAAACTCAACATTCAGAAAACAAAGATCATGGCATCTGGTCCCACCACTTCATGGGAAATAGATGGGGAAAGAGTGCAAACAGTGTCAGACTTTATTTTTTTGGGCTCCAAAATCACTGCAGATGGTGACTGCAGCCATGAAGTTAAATATGATCTAGGGAGGGTTAAAAATGGGGATATGAGGCATAATCAGATTAACACAATCAGTAGTACAGTAGAAAGTTCAGTTCAGTTGCACAGTCATGTCAGACCCTTTGCAACCCCATGGACTGCAGCAAAGGAGAAAGGAGGGGATTAAAGAAGTAGAGTTCTTGGTGAGATGAGGGCAACAAGATGTAGAGCGTGGAGAAGAGGTTGACTGATTATGGGCAAGATCTATCTTTTGTAGAACAGAACAGAAGAAGGAGCAGACTGCAGCAGAGCTAAAGCCTTGTGGATGGGAAGACGAGGGAGTTCACATCTCCTGGCTTCACCTTCGTGAATGAAGTGTGGGAGGTGAGGCTATCAGCTGAAACTAAGGGGTGAGCAGGATACTGGAAGTTTGAGAAGAGAGAAAAGTTAGAGACCTTACTAGAGAAATGTAAACGGACAGCCAGGCAGTTGTTGAGGGACCAGCTGGAGTCTGTAATCACATATTTAAACAAAAGCAGTCAGTCCAATTGGTGATTTCTCTTAAGCAATATCCAGCTAGTTGGTTGCAGGTACAGAAAAGACAATGTTGTTGTTCAATCACTAAGCTGGTCCGACTCTTTGCGACCCCATGGACTCCAGCACGCCAGGCTTCCCTGTCCTTCACTATCTCCTGGAGCTTGCCCAAGTTCATGTCCATTAAATCAGTGATGCCATCCAACCATCTCATCCTCTGTTGACCCCTTCTCCTGCCCTCAATCTTTCCCAGCATCAGGATCCCTTCGAATGAGTTGGCTATTTGCACCAGGTAGCCAAAGTATTGGAGCTTCAGCTTCAGCATCAGTCTTTCCAATGAATATTCAGGACTGGTTTCCTTTAGGATTGACTAGTTTGATCTCCTTGCTGTCCAAGGGACTCTCAAGAGTCCCAAAGTCATGTCCATTAAGTCAGTGATGCCATCCAACCATCTCATCCTCTGTCGTCCCCTTTTCCTCCTGTCCTCAATCTGTTGAGTTCAATCAGAGTGATCATAGTAAGGCAGGGGTTATGATTGTGTGGTCTTCAGACCAGGAGCATCAGAATTATTGAAAACTGGTAAGAAATGTAAAGTCTCAGTCTTCATTCCAGATGTCCTAAATCAGAAACTCAGAAGGTAGGCCCAGCAGTTTGTGTTTTAACAAGCCCTTCAGGTGACCCTGATGCTACACCCAGTCAAGTTTGCGCAGCACTGAAATAAAAGAACAAGTGACTTCTCTGGTGGTCCAGCGGCTAAGACTCTGTACTCCCAATCCAGGTTTGATCCTTGGTCAGGGAACTAGATCCCACATGCTGCAACTAAGAGTTAGCATGCCGCCAGTGAAAGATTCACACGCCACAATTAAGATGCTGCATGCCCCAACTAAGACCTGGCGCAGCCAATAAATTTTTTTTTAAAAAGGGAAAGAACAAAGAGACCTGAGGGTGTTTATAAGGGAATAATTAAATGGCAGACTAGAGAGTCTAAACTGGAAAAGAAAGGAAGTCAAGGCATGAGGGACTGACCAATAATGATAAAGTAATGGGGATCAATGGCTTAGAATATAACGTAAACAACCAGAGTATGGTATATTCATTTTCTATTGCTGCCATTACACAATACCACAAACTAAGTGGCTTGGAAGGTTTCCTTGGAGGCTCTGTGGTAAAGAACCCGCCTGCCAATAATGAGGCACATGTTGGATCTCTGGGTCAGGAAGATCCTGGAGAAGGAAATGGCAACCCACTCCAGTATTCTTGCCTGGGAAATCCAGGCTCCTATGCAGAGGAGCCTGGCAGGCTATAATCCAGGGGGTCACAAAAAGTCAGACACTACTTAGCAACTAAACAACAATAAAGTGGCTTGAAATAGCACCCACTGATTATCTCATAGTTCTGTGGGTCAGAAGTACCAGGACAACACAGCTCAGCTGGGTCCTCTGCTCAAAGTATCAAAAAGGCTGAAGTCAATGTTGGTTGGACTGCATTCCTCACAGGAGATTCTAAGGAAAAAATCTGCTGAGATTATATAGGTTGCTGACTAAATTTAGTTCCTTGAGGTAGGAGGTATGCAAGGCAAAATAGGAAAACTTTTGAAGTCACCTCCTCCTGCAGGCACACAACTATTTACAGAGCAACTATCTATGAGAACATGCTGACGATCAGAAGAAAAGATTCTTCACCACTAAAGATACAAAGTGGTGGGCTTCCCTGGTGGCTCAGATGGTAAAGAATCTGCCTGCAATGCAGGAGACCTGGGTTCAATCCCTGGGTCAGGAAGATCCCTTGGAGAAGGAAATGGCAACCCACCCCAGTATTCTTGCCTGGAGAATCCCATGGACAGAGGAGCCTGGCAGACTGTAGTCCATGGAGTCCATGGAAAGAGTTGGACACGACTGAGCAGCTAACACTTTCACTTTCTTTCCAAGATATAAAGAAGGACCTATGATGAGATAGGTAGGAGGGGTGGAGGCACAGTATAGTCAAGACCCACACCCCCAGGGAAGTGACCCACAAAGGAAAGGATCATCACAATTGCAGAGGTTCTCCCCAGGGAGTGAAAGGTCCAAGCCACATATCAGGCTCCAGAGGTCCTGCACCAGAAAGATGCAAGGCTTGTGTACAAAGAACCAGAGAACTGTGGGCACCAGAAACTCTGTTCTCAAAGGGCACGTGCAAATTCTCACAAGCTTCAAGCTCCCAGGCTGAGGCAATGATTTTAAAGGATCTTGAGTCAGATCCACTCGCTAACCTCGGAGAGCCTCCTGGAGAGGCAGGAGGCAACTGGAACTCCCCCTGGGGACACAGATTCTGACCACCACCAATTCTGGGAGATTGTTCTATCATGCAGACACTAGTCTGGCAAGTGATTTTTTTGGTGTACTCTCTCTAGTTTATTAGCCCTGTGAAATTACCCACCCACCAGCTGGCCAGCACCAGTCCTAGGGGCTGCCCCCCCGCCCCCGAGACCACATAGCCTGCCCCACCAGGTCCTACCCCCACTGTCAGAGGGCTGGCATCAGCCCCAGGCCACCCCAGGCCATTCAGCCAGTCACACAGGACTCATCCCTCCTAACACTGAGATTATACAGCCCACACAGGGGGTACCCCTAGAGCATTCAGTTCTGGTGACCAGAGGGGAGTGTGCTGCTGGGCACCCTAGGACGTCTACATAAGGACAGTTCACCAAGAATGGAAAATGTTACCAACCTACCCAATACATAGAAATAAACAGAGAATCAGGCAAAATGAGAAACAGAGGAATAAGTTTCAAACTAAGGAATAAAATAAAATTCTAGAAGAACTACGTGAAATGGAGATAAGCAATCTGGGTAGATAAAGAATTCAAGATAATGATCATAAAGATGCTCAGTGAACATGATGAGAAGTATAACAAAGACTCAGAAAATATAAAGGAACAAACAAAACTGAATAAAAAATACACTAGAAAAAATCAATAGTAGATTAGATGACACAGTGAGATAGATCAACAAACTAGAAGAGGAGTAGAAATTACCCACGCCAAAAATTAAAAAAAAATTTTTTTTTAATGAGGCTAGTTTAAGAGACCTCTGAGACAACATCAAGTGTATGAACATTTGGTTTCAGGATTCCCAGAAGGAGAGAGAAAGGGGGCAGAGAATTTATTTGAAGAAATAATACCTGGAAATTTTCTTAACCTAGGGAAGAAAACAGGTCCAGGAAGTCCCAAACAAGATGAACCCAAAAAGGGTCACCAAGTCACATTATAACTAAAATGGCAAAAATTAAAGATAAAGAAAGAATTTTTAAAGCAGCAAGAGAAAAAGCAGCTAGTTACATAAGAACTATCATAAAACTATCAGCTGACTTTTCAACAGAAACTTTGCAGGCCAGAAGGGAGCTGCCTGACATATTCAAAGTGATGAAAGATAAAAACTACAACAAGAATACTCTAGCCAGCAAAGCTATCATTCAGATTTGCAGGAGAGATAAAAGAATTTTACAGACAAGCAAAAGCTACAAGAGTTCAGCAGCACTTAACTGGCTTCACAAGAAATATAAAAAGGACTTCTCTAAGCAGAAAAGATCACATACAGAATTATGAAAATTACAAAAGGAAAAATCTCATTGAAAAAGGTAATTATACAGTAAAGGTAGTAGATCAAAACTTACAAAGCTACTAGGAAGGTTAAAAGATAAAAGTAGTAAAATCACCTATATCCACAATAAGCAATTAGAGGAAAGGATATGCAAAACAAAAATACATAAAATATGATGTCAAAACAGGGGGGTATAAAATGCAGGGTTGTTAGAATGTGCTGAAACTTAGATTACCAACTTAAAATAATCATGTGTATTTAAAGGTGGTTATATATTAGTATGAACCTCATGGTAACCGTAAAACAAAAACTTATAACAGATACACATACACAAAAGAGAATGGAATCCAAACATAACGCTAAAGATGGTCATCAAATCAGAAGGGAGGAGAGCAAAAGAAGGAACAAAAAAGAACTATGAAAACAATCAGAAAACAATTAACAAAATGTCAGTAAGTACATAACCCTTAACTATATGGATCACAACAGACTTTGAAAAATTCTTAAACAGGTGGGAATACCAGACCACCTTACCTGTCTCCTGAGAAATCTGTATGCAGGTCAAGAAGCAACAGTTAAAATTGCACATGGAACAAAGGACTGGTTCAAAATTGGGAAAGGAGTACAGCAAGACTGAATACTGTCACCCTCCTTATTTAATTTATATGCAGAGCACATCATGTGAAATGCTGGGCTGGATGAATCACAAGCTAAAATCAAGATTGCTGGGAGAAATATCAATAACCTCAGGTGAGGTTATATGCAGACAACACCACCCTAATGGCAGAAAGTGAAGAAGAACTAAAGAGCCTCTTGATGAAGGTGAAAGAATAGAGTGAAAAAGTTGGCTTAAAACTCAACATTCAAAAACTAAGATCATGGCATCCAGTCCCATAACTTCATGGCAAACAGAAGGGGAAAATGTAGAAGCAGTGACAGATTTTATTTTCTTGGGCTCCAAAATCACTGGACAGTGACTGCATCCATGAAATTTAAAGATGCTTGCTCCTCAGAAGGAAAGCTATGATAAACCTAGGCAGTGTATTAAAAAGCAGAGACATCACTTTGCCAACAAAGATCTATCTAATCAAAGCTATGGTTTTTCTAGTAGTCATGTACAGATGTGAGAGTTGGACCATAAAGAAGGCTGAGTGCCAAAGAAATGATGCTTTCTATTTGCACTGCTAGAGAAGATTCTTGAGAGTCCCTTGGACTGAAAGGAGATCAAACCAGTGAATCCTAGGAAATCAACCCTGAATATTCATTGGAAGAACAGTTGCTAAAGCTGAGGTTCCCATACTTTGACCACCTGATGAGAAGAGCCAATTCATTGGAAAAGACCCTGATGCTGGGAAAGATTGAAGGCAAAAAGGGGACAGCAGAGGATGAGATGGTTAGATAGCACCACCAACTCAATGGACATGAATTTGAGCAAACTCTAGAAGATAGTAGAGGACAGAGGAGCCTGGCATGCTACAGTCCATGGGGCCACAGAGTTGGACATAAGATAGTGACTGAACAACAACCACATCATACCTATAATTACTTTAAGTGTAAATGAACTATATACTCCAGTCAAAAGACATAGTGTGACTAGATAGATAAAACACAAGACCATATACATATTGCCTACAAAAGACTCACTTCAGATCTAAAAACACACACAGAAAGAAAGTGAGATGATTGGGTAAAGATATTCCATGCAAATAGAAACAAAACAAAAAATCTACAATAGCAATACTTAAAATAAATTTTAAAACAAAGATTGTAACAAGAGACAAAGAAGCACATTACCTTATGATAAAGGGATAGATCCAAAAAGAAGACACAACCATTGTAAATACATATGTGCCCAACATAGGTGCACCAAATATATACAGCAAATATCAATAAGAATAAAGGGAAATTTTGACAGTAACACAGTAATAATAGGAGACTTTAACATCCCACTTACATCAATAGATTATCCACAAAGAAAATTATTAAGGAAACTGTCACTGTTTGCAGATGATATAATACTATATATAGAAAATTCTAGATGCCACCAAAAAACTTTAGAACTAATAAATTAATTCAGTAAGATAGCAGGATACAAAATTAACATACAGAAATAAGTTACATTTCTGTACAATAACAAGATCTAAGAAAGACAAATTAATAAAACAATCCCATTTACAATTGCATCAGAAAGAATAAAATACCTAAGAATAAATCTAATCAAGGAAGTAAAAGATCTATATTTGGAAGACTGTAAGACACTGATGAAAAAAATCAAGGATGACATAAACAAATGGAAAAATATACTATGTCCATGGATTGGAAAAATTATTATTATTAAAATGACTATACTTAGACCATACTCTCTAAGGCAATATATAGATTTAATGTAATTCCTATCAAAATACCAATGGCATTTTTCACAGAACTAGAACAAATAATTACAAAATCTGTATGGAAACACAAAAGGCCCCAAAGAGCCAAAACAATCTTGAGAAAGAGGAACAAAGCTGGTGGTATCATGCTCCCTGCTTTCAAACTATACTACAAAACTACAGTCATCAAAACAGTGTGATTCTGACATAAAAACAGACATATAGATCAACGGAACAAAATAGAGAGCCCAAATATAAACTCACACTTACACGGGCAGTTAATCTACAACAATCCCAGGTGGCGCCAGTGGTAAAGAATTTGAATACCAATGTAGGAAACCTAAGAGATGCGGGTTTGGTCCAGAGGTTGGAAAGATCCTCTGTAGAAGGAAACGGCAACCCATTCCAGCATTTTTGCCTGGAAAATTCCAAGGACAGAGGAGACTGGCAGGCTACAGTCTGTGGGGTCACAAGGAGTTGGACACAATTGAAGCAACTTAGCACAGCACAATATACAACAAAGGAGGCAAGAATATACAACAGGGGAGAGACAGTTTCTTCAATAAATGTTGCTGGGAAAACTGGACAGCTACATGCAAAAGTATCAAACTGGATTACTCTCTTATACCATGCACAAAAATAAATTCAAAATGAATCAAACATTTAAATATAACAACTGAAACTTTTATAAAACTCAGAGAAGAAAATACAACCAATATATTCTTTGACATAAATAGTAGCAATAATTTTTCAGATATCTCGCCTCCAATAAGAGAAACAAAAGTAAAGATAAATGAGATTACTTCAAACTAAAAAGCTTGTACACTGAGAAGGAAATAATCAACAAAATTAAAAGACAGAGGGAATTCCCTGGTAGTCCAGAGGTTAGGATTCTGCGCTTTCACTGCCATGGCCCTGGGTTCAATTCCTGGTCAGGAAACTAAGATTCTGTAAGCCACATGGCACAGCCAGAAATAAAAAATGAAAAGACAGTCTCTTGAATGGGAAAATATACGTGCAAATGATATATCCTATAGTGGATTCATATTCAAAGTAAAGAACTCCTGCAATTCCATATAAATAAAACCAAACAACCCAATTAAAAAACGGACAGGGGCTTCCCTGGTGGCTCAGTAGTGAAGAATCCACTTGCCAGTGCAGGAGATACAGGTTTGAGCCCTGTTCTGGGAAGATCCCACATGCCTTGGCGCAACTAAGCCCATGCAACACAACTATTGAGCCTGTGCTCTGGAGCCAGCAAGTCGCAACCACTGAGTCCACGTGCCCTACAGCCCGTGCTCCACAAGAAAAGCCACTGCACTGAGAAGCCCAGGCGCCACAACTAGAAAGTGGCCCCCATCTCTGCAACTAGAGAAAAGCCCTCACAGCAACAAAAAATCAGCACAGCCAGAAGAAGAAAAAAAAAAACAAGCAGAGGACCTGAACATTTCTCCAAAGAAGACGTACAGATGGGTGACAGACACATGTGAAGATGCTCTAATCATCAGGGAAATGCAAATAAAAGCTATGAAGTATCACTTCACACCTTTCAGAATGGCTACTGTCAAAAAGATAACAAGCGTTGGTGAGGATGCTGAGAAAAGGCGGACTGCTGGTAGGAATATAAACTGGTGCAGTCCTATGGAAAACAATATGACGTTTCCTTAAAAAATTAAAAATAGGAGTGAGATGGGTAGGAGGAGCCAAGATGGCGGAGGAGTAGGACGGGGAGAACACTTTCTCCCCCACAAATTCATCAAAAGAGCATTTAAACGTCGAGTAAATTCCACAAAACAACTTCTGAATGCCGGCAGAGGACATCAGGCACCCAGAAAAGCAATCCAACTCTTCAAAAGGAGGTAGGAAAAAATATAAAAGACAAAAAAAGAGACAAAAGAGGGAGGGATGGAGTTCCGTCCCGGGAAGGGAGTCTTAAAAAGAGAGAAGTTTCCAAACACCAGGAAACCTTCTCACTGCCGAATCTGTGCCGAGCTTTGGAAGCACAGAGGGCAACATAACAGGAAGAAAAAATAAATAAACAATTAAAACTCGAAGATTGCGAGTCCTACGGTAACTCCCCCAGCGGAGAAGCAGCGCAGACGCCTGCATCCGCCATTAGCAAGCGGGGGCTGGGCAGGGAGGTGCAGCGCAGGCTGCATCGCTTAGAGTAAGAATCTGGCCTGAATACCCTGAGCACTATCTGAGCGAAATAATTTGGGCTAGCAAACCAGACTGTGGGATATCTACCACGCGAAAAGCCAGCCCTAACCTAAGACCGCCAGGCCCACGCACGGAACAAAGGACTGAACAGAGATAGCCGGCTGCAGACCTTCCCCCTCCGGTGACAGGCAGCCAGAGCCGGAAGGGGGCAATCGCAGCCCCAGAGAGACATTACCTATAAAACTGTAAGCAGGCTTCTTAGCTAACTAAAACTTCTTGGGGGTCTGGACGGTTAACATCTGCCTGAGAAGGTGCGCCGGTTTTACACCCAGATAACCGAGTGGCGGGGAGGCGATAAGTTGCAGCATTGGCCCTTGCCAAACACCTCATCACTTGAGCTGCTCGGACCTGGGAAGAGCACAAAACTCAGGCCCAACTGAGTCTGCGCCTCTGAGGACTACCCGAGTGCCTGAACCTGAGCGGCTTGGACCTGGGTGGTACAAGCAACCCAGGGCCAGCCTCGGATTGTTCCCGGCGGAACAACCTAGAGCCCGAGCAGTGTGGGCAGGGAGGCTACACGCACCGTGAGCGGGGGCAGACCCAGCGTGGCTGAGGCACTGCAAGCACACGCCAGTGTTATTTGTTTGCAGCATCCCTCCCTCCCTCCCCACAGCGCGACTGAACAAAGAGAAGAAATACAGCTCCACCCATCAGAACACCAACACAAGCTTCCCTAACCAGGAAACCTTGACGAGCCACCTGTACAAACCCACACACAGCGAGGAAAAGCCACAATAAAGAGAACTCCACAAACTGCCAGAATACAGAAAGGACACCCCAAACTCAGCAATTTAAACAAGATGAAGAGACAGAGGAATAGCCAGCAGATAAAGGAACAGGATAAATGCCCACCAAACCAAACAAAAGAGGAAGAGATAGGGAATCTACCTGATAAAGAATTCCGAATAATGATAGTGAAATTGATCCAAAATCTTGAAATTAAAATGGAATCACAGATAAATAGCTTGGAGACAAGGATTGAGAAGATGCAAGAAAGGTTTAACAAGGACCTAGAAGAAATAAAAAAGAGTCAATATATAATGAATAATGCAATAAATGAAATTAAAAACACTCTGGAGGCAACAAATAGTAGAATAACAGAGGCAGAAGATAGGATTAGTGAATTAGAAGATAGAATGGTAGAAATAAGTGAATCAGAGAAAATAAAAGAAAAATGAATTAAAAGAAATGAGGACAATCTCAGAGACCTCCAGGACAATATTAAACGCTACAACATTCGAATCATAGGGGTTCCAGAAGAAGAAGACAAAAAGAAAGACCATGAGAAAATACTTGAGGAGATAATAGTTGAAAACTTCCCTAAACTGGGGAAGGAAATAATCACCCAAGTCCAAGAAACCCAGAGAATCCCAAACAGGATAAACCCAAGGCGAAACACCCCAAGACACATATTAATCAAATTAACAAAGATCAAACACAAAGAACAAATATTAAAAGCAGCAAGGGAAAAACAACAAATAACACACAAGGGAATTCCCATAAGGATAACAGCTGATCTTTCAATAGAAACTCTTCAAGCCAGGAGGGAATGGCAAGACATACTTAAAATGATGAAAGAAAATAACCTACAGCCCAGATTATTGTACCCAGCAAGGATTTCATTCAAGTATGAAGGAGAAATCAAAAGCTTCTCAGACAAGCAAAAGCTGAGAGAATTCTGCACCACCAAACCAGCTCTCCAACAAATACTAAAGGATATTCTCTAGACAGGAAACACAAAAATGGTGTATAAATTCGAACCCCAAACAATAAAGTAAATGGCAACGGGATCATACTTATCAGTAATTACCTTAAACGTAAATGGGTTGAATGCCCCAACCAAAAGACAAAGACTGGCTGAATGGATACAAAAACAAGACCCCTACATATGTTGTCTACAGGAGACCCACCTCAAAACAGGGGACACATACAGACTGAAAGTGAAGGGCTGGAAAAAGATTTTCCATGCAAATAGGGACCAAAAGAAAGCAGGAGTAGTAATACTCATATCAGATAAAATAGACTTTAAAACAAAGGCTGTGAAAAGAGACAAAGAAGGTCACTACATAATGATCAAAGGATCAATCCAAGAAGAAGATATAACAATTATAAATATATATGCACCCAACACGGGAGCACCGCAATATGTAAGACAAATGCTAACAAGTATGAAAGGAGAAATTAACAATAACACAATAATAGTGGGAGACTTTAATACCCCACTCACACCTATGGATAGATCAACTAAACAGAAAATTAACAAGGAAACACAAACTTTAAACGATACAATAGACCAGTTAGACCTAATTGATATCTATAGGACATTTCATCCCAAAACAATGAATTTCACCTTTTTCTCAAGCGCACATGGAACCTTCTCCAGGATAGATCACATCCTGGGCCATAAAGCTAGCCGTGGTAAATTCAAAAAAATAGAAATCATTCCAAGCATCTTTTCTGACCACAATGCAGTAAGATTAGATCTCAATTACAGGAGAAAAACTATTAAAAATTCCAACATATGGAGGCTGAACAACACGCTGCTGAATAACCAACAAATCACAGAAGAAATCAAAAAAGAAATCAAAATTTGCATAGAAACGAATGAAAATGAAAACACAACAACCCAAAACCTGTGGGACACGGTAAAAGCAGTCCTAAGGGGAAAGTTCATAGCAATACAGGCACACCTCAAGAAACAAGAAAAAAGTCAAATAAATAACCTAACTCTACACCTAAAGCAACTAGAAAAGGAAGAAATGAAGAACCCCAGGGTTAGTAGGAGGAAAGAAATCTCAAAAATTAGAGCAGAAATAAATGCAAAAGAAACAAAAGAGACCATAGCAAAAATCAACAAAGCCAAAAGCTGGTTCTTTGAAAGGATAAATAAAATTGACAAACCGTTAGCCAGACTCATCAAGAAACAAAGGGAGAAAAATCAAATCAATAAAATTAGAAACGAAAATGGAGAGATCACAACAGACAACACAGAAATACAAAGGATCATAAGAGACTATTATCAACAATTATATGCCAATAAAATGGACAACGAGGAAGAAATGGACAAATTCTTAGAAAAGTACAACTTTCCAAAACTCGACCAGGAAGAAATAGAAAACCTTAACAGACCCATCACAAGCACGGAAATTGAAACTGTAACCAAAAATCTTCCAGCAAACAAAAGCCCAGGTCCAGACGGCTTCACAGCTGAATTCTACCAAAAATTTAGAGAAGAGCTAACACCTATCCTGCTCAAACTCTTCCAGAAAATTGCAGAGGAAGGTAAACTTCCAAACTCATTCTATGAGGCCACCATCACCCTAATACCAAAACCTGACAAAGATCCCACAAAAAAAGAAAACTACAGGCCAATATCACTGATGAACATAGATGCAAAAATCCTAAACAAAATTCTAGCAATCAGAATCCAACAACACATTAAAAAGATCATACACCATGACCAAGTGGGCTTTATCCCAGGGATGCAAGGATTCTTCAATATCCGCAAATCAATCAATGTAATACACCACATTAACAAATTGAAAAACAAAAACCATATGATTATCTCAATAGATGCAGAGAAAGCCTTTGACAAAATTCAACACCCATTTATGATAAAAACTCTCCAGAAAGCAGGAATAGAAGGAACATACCTCAACATAATAAAAGCTATATATGACAAACCCACAGCAAACATTATCCTCAATGGTGAAAAATTGAAAGCATTTCCTCTAAAGTCAGGAACAAGACAAGGGTGCCCACTTTCACCATTACTATTCAACATAGTTTTGGAAGTTTTGGCCACAGCAATCAGAGCAGAAAAAGAAATAAAAGGAATCCAAATTGGAAAAGAAGTAAAACTCTCACTGTTTGCAGATGACATGATCCTCTACATAGAAAACCCTAAAGACTCCACCAGAAAATTACTAGAACTAATCAATGATTATAGTAAAGTTGCAGGATATAAAATCAACACACAGAAATCCCTTGCATTCCTATACACTAATAATGAGAAAACAGAAAGAGAAATTAAGGAAACAATTCCATTCACCATTGCAACGAAAAGAATAAAATACTTAGGAATATATCTACCTAAAGAAACTGAAGACCTATATATAGAAAACTATAAAACACTGGTGAAAGAAATCAAAGAGGACACTAATAGATGGAGAAATATACCATGTTCATGGATTGGAAGAATCAATATAGTGAAAATGAGTATACTACCCAAAGCAATTTATAGATTCAATGTAATCCCTATCAAGCTACCAACAGTATTCTTCACAGAGCTAGAACAAATAATTTCACAATTTGTATGGAAATACAAAAAACCTCGAATAGCCAAAGCGATCTTGAGAAAGAAGAATGGAACTGGAGGAATCAACCTACCTGACTTCAGGCTCTACTACAAAGCCACAGTTATCAAGACAGTATGGTACTGGCACAAAGACAGAAATATAGATCAATGGAACAAAATAGAAAGCCCAGAGATAAATCCACGCACATATGGACACCTTATCTTTGACAAAGGAGGCAAGAATATACAATGGATTAAAGACAATCTCTTTAACAAGTGGTGCTGGGAAATCTGGTCAACCACTTGTAAAAGAATGAAACTAGAACACTTTCTAACACCATATACAAAAATAAACTCAAAATGGATTAAAGATCTCAACGTAAGACCAGAAACTATAAAACTCCTAGAGGAGAACATAGGCAAAACACTCTCTGACATACATCACAGCAGGATCCTCTATGATCCACCTCCCAGAATATTGGAAATAAAAGCAAAAATAAACAAATGGGACCTAATTAACCTTAAAAGCTTCTGCACATCAAAGGAAACTATTAGCAAGGTGAAAAGACAGCCTTCAGAATGGGAGAAAATAATAGCAAATGAAGCAACTGACAGACAACTAATCTCAAAAATATACAAGCAACTCCTACAGCTCAACTCCAGAAAAATAAATGACCCAATCAAAAAATGGGCCAAAGATCTAAATAGACATTTCTCCAAAGAAGACATACAGATGGCTAACAAACACATGAAAAGATGCTCAACATCACTCATTATCAGAGAAATGCAAATCAAAACCACTATGAGGTACCATTTCACACCAGTCAGAATGGCTGCAATCCAAAAGTCTACAAATAATAAATGCTGGAGAGGGTGTGGAGAAAAGGGAACCCTCTTACACTGTTGGTGGGAATGCAAACTAGTACAGCCACTATGGAGAACAGTGTGGAGATTCCTTAAAAAACTAGAAATAGAACTGCCTTATGATCCAGCAATCCCACTGCTGGGCATACACACTGAGGAAACCAGAAGGGAAAGAGACACGTGTACCCCAATGTTCATCGCAGCACTGTTTATAATAGCCAGGACATGGAAGCAACCTAGATGTCCATCAGCAGATGAATGGATAAGAAAGCTGTGGTACATATATACAATGGAGTATTACTCAGCCATTAAAAAGAATACATTTGAACCAGTTCTAATGAGGTGGATGAAACTGGAGCCTATTATACAGAGTGAAGTAAGCCAGAAGGAAAAACACCAATACAGTATACTAACGAATATATATGGAATTTAGAAAGATGGTAATGATAACCCTGTATACGAGACAGCAAAAGAGACACTGATGTATAGAACAGTCTTATGGACTCTGTGGGAGAGGGAGAGGGTGGGAAGATTTGGGAGAATGGCATTGAAACATGTGAAATGTCATGTATGAAACGAGATGCCAGTCCAGGTTCAATGCACGATGCTGGATGCTTGGGGCTGGTGCACTGGGACGACCCAGAGGGATGGTGTGGGGAGGGAGGAGGGAGGAGGGTTCAGGATGGGGAACACATGTATACTAATTAAAGAAAAAAAAAAATTAAAAATTGAACTACTATGCATGTGTGCTAAGTCACTTCAATCATGTCCAACTCTTTGCTCTTCTGTCCATGGGATTCTCCAGGCAAGAATACTGGAGTGGGTTACCATGCCCTCTCCCACAGATTCTTCCTGACCCAGGGATCAATCTCACGTCTCTTACATCTCCTGCACTGGCAGGCGGTTCTTTCCCATGAGCACCACCTGGAAAGCCCAGAACTACCATACAAGACAGCAATTCCATCTCTGGGTATTTTTTTCAAAGAAAACAAAAACACTAATTTGAAACAATATGTGTGCCCTTAGGTTCACTGCAGCCTTATTAACAATAATCAACATAATGTAAGCAACTTAAGTGTTCACTGAATGATAAGTGGATAAATAAGATGTGTTATATATATTATATATATCACATATATTAATACATATATATATATATATATACACTCAACTATAAAAAAGAATGAAACTTTCCCTCTGTGACAGCATGGATGGTTCTAGAGGGTATTATGCCAAGTAAAATCGCAGACAGAGAAAGACAAATACCATATGAGTTCACTTATATGTAGAATCTAAACAACAAAACAAAGGAGTAAACATAAAACAGAAACAGACTCATCGACAGGAGAACACACTGGTGGTTGCCAGTGGCCAGGTGGGGTAGGGGTAGCATGAAATAGGTGAGGAAGATAAAGAGGCACAAACTTTCAGTTATAAGATAAACAGGTCATAGGGATGTAATATTCAGTGTGAATATCATCAATATTTTAATAACTATGTAGAGTGACACGGTAATTGGATTTATCGTAGTGATCATCTTGTATAAAAATATCACATCACTATGCTCTACACCTGAAGCCGATATAATATTGTAAGTCATTTACACTTCAATGTTAAAAAACAAACAAACACCTCAGGGACTTCTGGTGGTCCAGTTAAGATTCCACGCTTCCACTGCAGGGGCCACAGACTCAATCCCGGGTCAGGAAAGTTCTGCATGCCACAGACTGCAGCCAAAAAAAACAAAACAACAACAACAACAACAAACAACTCAGTTTCATATGGTTGAAGGACTCAGGTCCCCATTCCTTACTAGCTGTCAGGCAGGAACCTCTATAACTTCTTAAAACACCTGCATTCCTTTTGTTATGTTGTCTCTTCCATCCTCCAACCAGCAATAGCACATGGAGTCCTCCTTAAATCTCAAATATTTCTGACTGCCCCTTTGGCCACATCTCTTCTGCTTTACACTTTTGGTTATAACTCTCTGACTCCACAGAAAGTTTTCTGCTTTTAGGGCCTCACGTGATTAGGCTGGGCCCACCTAGACAATCCAGGATAACCTACCTATCTTAAACATCATACCTTTTCTACACCTGCAAAGTCCATTTTGCCCTGTAAAGTAGAATATTCACAGGTTCTGGGATTAGAATGTGAACATTTCTGGGGGACCTCTATCCTGCCCACAACAGCATGGAGTAAGCAGAACACTGAGCTGGAGAACTGGAAGGGGGAGATTTTGCAGGTGGTGAAGATTTTGGTGGTAAGATCTCAAGTGAATCCACAAGAGTAGTAAGGAATAGAAGAAATGTCATTGACGACAAGAAAGTCACAGAATTGAGGGACTTCCCTAATGTTCCAGTTGCTAAGACTCTGGGCTCTCAATGTAGTGGGTCACCCAAGTTCAAATGGTTGGGAAGCTATATCCCACATGCCACAAGTAAAAAAATCCTGCATGCCCTAACTAAAGGTCCCACGTCTCCACATCTTGGGTCACAAATCAAACCTCAGTAAATTCAAGAAAACTGAAATCATACCAAGCATCTTTTCTGACCACAATGCTATGAGACTAGACATCAATTACAAAAAAAAAAAAAAACAACTGTAAAAAACACAAACACATGGAGATTAAACAATATGTTTCTAAATAACGAACAGGTTACTAAAGAAATCAAAAGGGAAATCAAAATATTCCTAGAAACAAATGACAACAAAAACATGACAACTCAAAACCTATGGGATGCAGCAAAAGCAGTTCTAAGAGCAAAGTTTATAGCAATACAATCCTACCTCAAGAAACAAGAAAACCATCGAACAGACAACCTAATGTTACATCTAAAACAACTAGAAAAAAAGAAAAACAACAACAACAACAAAAAATCCCCAAAATTAGCAGAAGGAAAGAAATCATAAAGATCAGAGCAGAAATAAATTAAAAATAAATGAAAGTAACAATAGTAAAGCTTAATAAAACTAAAAGATGGTGCTTTGAGAAGATAAACAAAATTGACAGATCTTTAGCCAGACTTACCAAGAAAAAAAGAAGAATCAAATCAACAAAATTAGAAATGAAATAGGAGAGGGTACAATAGACAATGCAGAGATTCAAAGGATAATAAGAGACTATTATGAACAACTATATGGCAATAAAATGGATAACCTGGAAGAAATGGACAGATTAAATAGAAAAGTTCAATCTTCCAAGACTGAACCAGGAAGAAATAGAAATTATGAACAATCCAATTACAAGCACTGAAATCTGTGATCAAAAATCTCCCAAAAAACAAAAGCCCAGGACTAGATGGCTTCACAGGTGAATTCTATCAAACATTTAAAGAAGAGCTAATGCCTATCCTTCTAAAACTCTTTCAAAAAATTGCAGAGGAAGGAACACTTCCAAACTCATTCTATGAGGCCTGATACCAAAACCAAAGACAACACAAAAAAAGAAAACTACAGTCCAGTATCACTGATGAACATAGATGCAAAAATCCTCAATAAAATTCTAGCAAACAGAATTCAACAACACATTAAAAAGTTCATACACCATGATCAAGTTGGGTTTATTCCAGGGATGCAAGGATTCTTCAGTATACACAAGTCAATCAATGTGATATACCATATTAAAGATTTGAAAGATAAAAACCATAGGATACTCTCAAAAGATGCAGAAAAAGCCTTGGACAAAATTCAGCACCCACTTATGATTAAAACTCTTCCAAAAATGGGCACAGAAGGAACCTAACTCAACATAGTAAAGGTCATATATGATAAGCCCACAGCAAACATTATTCCCAATGGTGAAAAACTGAAAGCATTTCCCCTAAGTTCAGGAATAAGACAAGGGTGTCCACTCTTACCACTATTATTCAACATAGTTTTGGAAGTCCTAGCTACAGCAATCAGAGAAGAAAAAGAAATAAAAGGAATCCAGATCAGAAAAGAAGTAAAGCTCTCACTGTTTGCAGATGACATGATACTATACATAGAAAACCTAAAGATACTATCAAAAAATTACTAGAGCTAACAAGTGAATTTAGCAAAGTCACAGGATACAAAATCAGTACACAGAAATCACTTGCATTCCTATATACTAACAATGAAAAATCAGAAAGAGAAATTAAGGAATCAACCCCATTCACCACTGCAACAAAAAGAATAAAATATCTAGGAATAAACCTACCTAAGGAGACAAAAGAACTGTATACAGAAAATTTTAGGACACTGATGAAAGAAATCAAAGATGACATAAACAGATGAAGAGATATTCCATGTTTCTGGGTAGGAAGACTCAATACTGTGAAAATAACTATACTACCAAATGCAATATACCGATTTAATGTGATCCCTATCAAATTACCAACTGCATTTTTCACAGAGATAGAACAAAACATTTCACAATTAATATGGAAACACAAAAGACCCTGAATAGCCAAAGCACTCTTGAGAAAGAAGAATGGAGCTGGAAGAATCAACAATCCTGACTTCAGATTATACTACAAAGTTACCGTCATCAAGACAGTATGGTACTGGCACAAAAACATAAATACAGATGAATGGAACAAGATAGAAAGCCCAGAAATAAACCCATGCACCTATGGGTACCTTATTTTTTTACAAAGGAAGCAAGAATATACAATGGGGCAAAAGCAGCCTCTTCAATAAGTGGTGCTGGGAAAACTTGGCAGCTACATATAAAAGAATGAAATTAGAACACTTCCTAACACCATACACAAAGATAAACTCAAAATGGATTAAAGACCTATGTGAGACCAGAAACTATAAAACTCTTAGAGGAAAACATAGGCAGAACACTCGATGACATAAATCAAAGCAATATCCTCTATGACCCACCTCCCAGAATAATGGAAATAAAACCAAAAGTAAACAAATGAGACCTGATTAAACTTAAAAGCTTTTGCACAGCAAAGGAAACTATAAGCAAGGTGAAAAGACAACCCTCAGAATGGGAGAAAATAATAGCAAATGAAACAACTGGCAAAGGATTAATTTGCAAAATATACAAGCAGCTCATACAACTCAATACAGAAAAACAAACAACCCAATCAAAAAGTGGGTTGACAGACATTTTTCCAAAGAAAACACAGATGGCTAACAAACACATGAAAAGATGCTCAGCATTGCTCGTTATTAGAGAAATGTGAATCAAAACACCCATCAGAATGGACAACATCAAAAAGTCTACAAACAGAGCCCCTAGCTTCTCACAGGGATGGACCCGGAAGAAGGGACACCCTTGTGGCGGCTGCAGAAGCTTCCCACAGAGCAGGGCCTGCAGCTTCTTCACAAAATAATTGATGGCATTTGTGGCCGAACTTATCCTCTCTACCAGGATTATCACAGGATTTGGGATTCAGCAGAATGGATGCATGTTCTAGAAGACATTACCACCTTTTTCAGAGCTGTAGTTGGTAAAAATTTATCTGACGAAGAGATATCTCAGCAGTTGAATCAGCTGAATTCATCTCATCAAGAAGCTATCATGAAATGCTTAAAAAGTAGGAAAGATGAAATCAAGCAGACTCTGTTGGAAGAAACAGTTGATATTTCCTCTGCACAGCTACAGAATTTTGATTGGCAGTTAAAGCTTGCACTTCCTAGTGACAAGATTGCTATATTACAAATGCCACTTTTAAACATTCATCTAGATGTAAAAGAAAATGGTGAAGTCAAGCCATATTCTGTTGAAATGAGTAAAGAAGAGCTGAAAATCTAATAAATTCCTGGGAAGCAGCTAACAAGGTGGTCCTGCAGTTGAAATAACTGGAAATGATGAATAGCAACATTATCAGGTTCCACGGATACAACTGATACAGAAAGAGAATACCACGTGTTCAGAAAATCTGAATGGCCAGTTGAGAAAGCAGCAGTGTTGAGATTACAAAGACAATAATTTATCAACTTCCCTGCTGCTGCTGCTGCTAAGTGGCTTCAGTTGTGTCCGACTCTGTGCGACCCCATAGACGGCAGCCCACCAGGCTCCCCTGTCCCTGGGATTCTCCAGGCAAGAACACTGGAGTGGGTTGCCATTTCCTTCTCCAATGCAGGAAAGTGAAAAGTGAAAGTGAAGTCGCTCAGTGGTGTCCGACTCTTAGTGACCCCATGGACTGAAGCCAACCAGGCTCCTCCATCCATGGGATTTTCCAGGCAAGAGTACTGGAGTAGGGTGCCATTGCCTTCTCTGCAACTTCCCTCAGGAAAAGGAAATTATATGGTTGACAGGAAATGCATAAAAACATGAAAGATGAAAAGGCTGTAAACACAATTTATATTTTCATAATGACTGGTTTGCTTTATTTATTAAATATTTGAGTAATTTTTATAGATACAGTATTATGGAAAGTTAAAAATAGGCTCTAAAGTAATGTAAACATACAAGCACAAATATACTTGAATATTGTTTAAAGAACTATGTGAATAGTAAGGATGCTTATTATGGATATATATGGTGGTTAATTTGTGATTTTTTTTTAAATAATGTTTAAATATAAGTTGCATGTAACTTAGGAGATTCCACATTTTTCTCATATTTCAAAGGAAAAGTTATAAAATGTAAAATTTTATAGAGGAGCTCTCCAGACTTGAACAAGAAGGAAAAAAAACTAAATCTGGGTGCACAATTTTGAGTTTTGAATTCTAGGAACTAAAATCTTATTATACTCAAGCATAATAAAAGTGAAAATAACACTGTTACTTACTTCTGCATTTCTGTGTCTGTTCAGGAGACTATGCTCTGATAAAAAGAATATGCGCCACCATAGAGTGTATACCTTACTATTCAGATATCAGCTAAGACTATATAGGTCCCTATTTGTTGTAAATTCTTAATTGTTGTAAACTTAATAAAGTTCTGGATGTGAACAACTTCATTAGAAAGTAAACATTTTTAATTTCAGTGATCTTTAAAAACAAGCATTCTGAGCAAATAAAAATATATTATCTTTTTTTAAAAAAGTCTACAAACAATAAATGCTGGAGAGGGTGTGGAGAAAAGGGAACCTTCTTTCACTGTTGGTGGGAATGTAAATTGACACAGCCACTATGGAAGATGGTATGAAGATTCCTTAAAAAACTAGGAATAAAACCATGATATGACCCAGCAATCCCACCCCTAGGCATATACCCTGAGGAAACGAAAATTGAAAAAGACATATGTACCCCAATGTTCATTGCAGCACTGTTCACAATAGCTAGAACATGGAAGCAACCTAGATGTCTATCAACAGATGAATGGATAAAGAAGTTGTGGTACATACACACAATGAAATATTACTCAGCCATACAAAGGGACACATTTGAGCCAGTTCTAATGAGGTGAATGAACCTAGAGCCTATTATACAGAGGGAAGTAAGTCAGAAAGAAAGAAAAGTATCGTATACTAAAGCATGTATATGGAATCTAGAAAGATGGTACCAAAGAATTCATTTGTAGGGCAGCAATGGAGAAACAGACATAAAGAGCAGACTTAAGGACACAGGAAGGGGGAGGAAAGGGTGAGATGTATGGAGAGAGTAACATGGAAACTTATATTACCATATGTAAAATAGACAGCCAATGGGAATTTGCTGTATGTCTCAGAGAACTCAAACAGGAGCTCTATATCAACCTAGAGGGGTGGGATGCGAAGGAGATGGGAGGGAGGTTCAAGAGGGAGGGGACATACGTATACCTATGGCTAATTCATGTTGAGGTTTGACAGAAAACAACAAAATTCTGTAAAGCAATTATCCTTCAATTAAAAATAAATAAATTTACAAAATAAAAATAAAGATCCCATGTCCCGCAACAAAGATCGAAGATCCCTGTGTGCCACAACTAAGACCTGACTCAGCCAAACAAATACACAGAATCGAGGCCTGGGTGTTGGATGCTGGAGTCACTGAGAGTAATTATGCAGGAGGGATGGAGGCAAATGCTGTAAGCCCAGAACTCATGTTCCCATTAGAAGGCTTTAGCATCATTGAAGCCATTAGAACTACTTAAGGAACACTGTAAACATGAATGTTCTGGAGTTATACTCTAGCAATTCTGTATCATAATCTTTGGCGGGTAGGACCCATGCTTCTGATGATAATTAGATTAGGAGCTACCACCACAGGCAATAAGAAGCCATTCAAAATTTTAGTTGGGAAGCCGAGGATCCGAACTGAATTTCAGATAATGGTCTTTAAACAAGGCTCTCAACAGCTATGCAAGAATGGACAGTTTAAGGACATCAGTTTAAAGGGATCTTTGGCTTCCATCACTACGAACAAAGCTAGTGGAGATGATGGAATTCCAGTTGAGCTATTCCAAATCCTGAAAGATGATGCTGTGAAAGTGCTGCACTCAATATGCCAGCAAATTTGGAAAACTCAGCAGTGGCCACAGGACCAGAAAAGGTCAGTTTTCATTCCAATCCCAAAGAAAGGCAATGCCAAAGAATGCTCAAACTACTGCACTACTGCACTCATCTCACACACTAGTAAAGTAATGCTCAAAATTATCCAAGCCAGGCTTCAGCAATATGTGAACCGTGAACTTCCTGATGTTCAAGCTGGTTTTAGAAAAGGCAGAGGAACCACAGATTAAATTGCCAACATCCGCTGGATCATCGAAAAAGCAAGAGAGTTCCAGAAAAACATCTATTTCTGCTTTATTGACTATGCCAAAGCTTTTGTCTGTGTGGATCATAATAAACTGTGGAAAATTCTGAAAGAGATGGGAATACCAGAACACCTGACCTGCCTCTTGAGAAATCTGTATGCAGGTCAGGAAGCAACAGTTAGAACTGGACATGGAACACCAGACTGGTTCCAAATAGGAAAAGGAGTTCGTCAAGGCTGTATATTGTCACCCTGTTTATTTAACTTCTATGCAGAGTACATCATGAGAAATGCTGGACTGGAAGAAACACAAGCTGGAATGATGACACCACCCTTATGGCAGAAAGTGAAGAGGAACTCAAAAGCCTCTTGATGAAAGTGAAAGTGGAGTGTGAAAAAGCTGGCTTAAAGCTCAACATTCAGAAAACGAAGATCATGGCATCTGGTCCCACCACTTCATGGGAAATAGATGGGGAAACAGTGGAAACAGTGTCAGACTTTATTTTTCTGGGCTCCAAAATCACTACAGATGGTGACTGCAGCCATGAAATTAACAGACACTTACTCCTTGGAAGGAAAGTTATGACCACCCTAGATAGCATATTCAAAAGCAGAGACATTACTTTGCCAAAAAAGGTTGGGCTAGTCAAGGCTATGGTTTTTCCTGTGGTCATGTATGGATGTGAGAGTTGGACTGTGAAGAAGGCTGAGCGCCGAAGAATTGATGTCTTTTGAACTGTGGTGTTGGAGAAGACTCTTGAGAGTCCCTTGGACTGCGAGGAGATCCAACCAGTCCATTCTGAAGGAGATCAGCCCTGGGATTTCTTTGGAAGGAATGATGCTAAAGCTGAAACTCCAGTACTTTGGCCACCTCATGTGAAGAGTTGACTCATTGGAAAAGACTCTGATGCTGGGAGGGATTGGGGGCAGGAGGAGAAGGGGACGACAGAGGATGAGATGGCTGGATGGCATCACTGACTGGATGGACGTGAGTCTGAGTGAACTCTGGGAGTTGGTGATGGACAGGGAGGCCTGGCGTGCTGCGATTCATGGGGTTGCAAAGAGTTGGACACGACTGAGCGACTGATCTGATCTGATCTTGGCTTCCATATGCATTGTTGCCTCAAATTGATGTAAGGATGCACCTTCCATGTACACTATCATGCCTATTGTCTATCCCCACTACAGCTTTCACAACTGTTCTTCTCTTTATGAAGAAAAAAAAAAAAGTGCATCACCCACGCATCCTAAGAGAGTCAGACACCTAAAAAAGTCATCTCTTTAAAGAGCTTAGATACCTAAAAAAGTCATCTCTTTAAAGAGGTCACCCAGAGTAGGCTTCACTCTTGCCATCTCCTGCTTCACCACTTCTAATTTACCTTGATTCATAGACCTAACATTCCAGGTTCCTATGTAATATTGTTCTTTACAGCATCAGGCTTTACTTCCATCACCAGTCACATACACACCAGGGCATTGTTTTTGCTTTGGCTCCATCTCTTCATTCTTTCTGGAGTTATTTCTCCACTGATCTATAGTAGCATATTGGGCACCTACCAACCGGGGCAGTTCATCTTTCAGTGTCATATCTTTTTGCCTTTTCATACTGTTCATGGGGTTCTCAAGGCAAGAATACTGAAGTGATTTGCCATTCCCTTCTCCAGTGGACCACGTTTTGTCAGAACGCTCCACCATGACCTCTCCATCTTTGGCAGCCCTACATGGCAGGGCTCATAGTTTCATTGGGTTAGACAAGGCTGTGGTTCATATGATCAGTTTGATTAGTTTTCTGTGATTGTGGATTTTCATTCTGTCTGAATCAGTGAATTAATATGGACTGGAATGGGCAAATTTAATTCAGATGACCATTATATCCACTACTGTGGGCAAGAATCCCTTAGAAGAAATGGAATAGCCCTCATAGTCAACAAAAGAGTCTGAAATGCAGTACTTCAGTGAAATCTCAAAAATGACAGAACATCTCTGCTTGTTTCCAAGACAAGCTATTCAATATCACAGTAATCCAAGTGCCCCAACCAGTAACGCTGAAGAAGCTTGAAGTCGAACAGTTCTATGAAGACCTACAAGATCTTCTAGAACTAACACCCAAAAAAGATGTTCTTTTCATCATAGGGGACTAGAATGCAAAAGTAGGAAGTCAAGAAACACCTGGAGTAACAGGCAATGTGGCCTTGGGAGTACAAAATGAAGCAGGGCAAAGCATAACAGAGTTTTGCCAAGAGAACGCACGAATCATAGAAAGCACCCTCTTCCAACAACACAAGAGAAGACTCTACACATGGATATCACCAGATGGTCAACACTGAAATCAGACTGATTATATTCTTTGCAGCCAAAGGTAGAGAAGCTCTATACAGTCAGCAAAAACAAGACCAGGAGCTGACTGTGGCTCAGATCATGAACTCCTGATTGCCAAATTCAGACTTAAATTGAACAAAGTATGGAAAACCACTAGACCATTCAGGTATAACATAAATCAAATCCCTTACAAGTATACTGTGGAAGTGACAAATAGATTCAAGGAATTAGATCTGATAGACAGAGTGCCTGAAGAACTAGGGATGGAGGTTTGTAACACTGCACAGGAGACAGTGATCAAGACCATTCCCAAGAAAAAGAAATGCAAAAAGGCAAAATGGTTGTCTGAGGAGGCCTTACAAATAGCTGAGAAAAGAAGAGAAGTTAAAGGCAAAGGAGAAGAGGAAAAATATACCCATCTGAATGCAGAATTCAAAAGAATAGCAATGAGGGATAAGAAAGCCTTCCTCAGTGATCAGTGCAAAGACATAGAGGAAAACAACAGAATGGGAAAGACTAGAGATTTCTCAAGAAAATTAGAGATATCAAGGGAACATTTCATGCAAAGATGGGCTAAATAAAGGACAGAAATGGTATGGACATAACAGAAGCAGAAGATATTAAGAAGAGGTGGCAAGAATACACAGCAGAACTGTACAAAAAAGATCTTCATGACCCAGATAATCATAATGGTGTGATCACTCACCTAGAGCCAGACATCCTGGAATGTGAAGTCAAGTGGGCCTTAAGAAGCATCACTATGAACAAAGCTAGTGGAGGTGATAGAATTCCAGTTGAGCTATTTCAAATCCTAAAAGATGATGCTGTGAAACTGTGGCACTCAATATGCCAGCAAATTTGGAAAACTCAGCAGTGGCCACAGGACTGGAAAAGGTCAGTTTTCATTCCAGTCCCAAAGAAAGGCAATGCCAAAGAATGTTCAAACTACCACACAATTGCACTCATCTCACACATTAGTAAAGTAATGCTCAAAATTCTCCAAGCTAGGCTTCAACAGTATGTAAACCGTGAACTTCCAGATGCTCAAGCTGGATTTAGAAAAGGCAGAGGAACCATAGATCAAATTGCCAACATCCGCTGGATCATTGAAAAAGCAAGAGAATACCAGAAAAACATCTATTTCTGCTTTATTATACTCCCAAGGCTTTGATTGTGTAGATCACAACAAACTGGGGAAAATTTTTAAAGAGATGGGAATACCAGACCACCTTACCTGCCTCCTGAGAAATCTGTATGCAGGTCAAGAAGCAACAGTTAGAACCGGACATGGAACAACGGACTGGTCCCAAATTAGGAAAGGAGTACGTCAAGGCTGTATGTTGTCACCCTGCTTATTTAACTTATATGCAGAGTACATCATGAGAAACGCTGGGCTGGAAGAAGCACAAGCTGGAATCAAGATTGCCAGGAGAAATATCAATAACCTCAGATGTGCAGATGACACCACCCTTATGGGCAGAAAGCGAAAAAGAACTAAAAAGCCTCTTGATGAAAGTGAAAGAGGAGAGTGAAAAAGCTGGCTTAAAACTCAACATTCAAAAAACGAAGGTCATGGCATCTGGTCCCTTTACTTCATGGCAAATAGTTAGGGAAATAATGGAAACAGTGAGAGACTTTTTTCGGGGGGCTCCAAAATCACTGCAGATGGTGACTACAGCCATGAAATGAAAAGATGCTTGCTCCTTGGAAGAAAAGCTATGACCAAACCAAACAGCATATTAAAAAGCAGAGACATTACTTTGCCTCTTCTTTCTTTTTGCAATGGTCCTTACGCTGGACTCTGTCTTGAAATGGTGGGCAACCACAGCTACAGATTTCAATTTACAGTACATATCGAGCAATTCAACTTTTTCTTATAATGTCGTAACTTTTCTCTGCTTCTTGGGAGCACTTCCAACATCACTAGCAACACTTTGTATGGGTCCTACAGTGTTACTTAAGGTTTACGGTACTGCTTTAAACTCAATGAAAAATACGTAAGAACCACGACAGATCATTTCTTACTGTAATATGCTATTTACTGGAAAAAGCAGTTAAGTAACTGCTCATGTGGCGATGATTAGCCTCATAAAGCCTTTTAAGCAGACAACACTTGAGCTCACTGCAATAGCAACAGGATGTGGCTATGAAATTATTACAGCAGTACAGTATGTACCACAGCTAATTTATGCAGCTATGATTTAATACCACATCTTCATGTTCATTTACATCTCTCTGGCCTTCCAATGGCGCCATGGATGGTCTCTGTTTGTGTATGTAAGTTTTGATAAATTTTAACTTTTTATAATAGATCCGTGTAAATGTTATGGTAATAAATGGTAAAACAGACTAGTAACTAGATATATTTTATGCATTCATGACATACCAAGCTTTTTAAAAATGTTTCACTATTTTTAGGCTATGTGTTTTGTCTGAGAGTTTTCTCAAATTATCACAAATATCAAAAAATTTCCAATATATTTATTTAAAAATTCTGCCTCTAACTGGACCCACACAGTTCAAACTCATGTTGTTCAAGGGGGAGCTGTATTGCAAGGTATATTATAATTAATTTTTTATGTTCCCAATTTTTTCTGAGGATTTGGGGTCAAATAAAATGCCTCTATCTGAAGAATAAAATACATAAGTAATATTATTATTAATTTGTTAAGTATTGATAAAGCCTTTCTTGGTATGTTTCCCAGGAATTAAGTGAGTGAAGCTGTGGGTAATGGTTCCTTTGAAAGTTAGGTGCTTTCCAACTCTTTTGCTTTCAACAAAACTGAAAACTGAGGTGTCAGCTGACAGATTGTTAAAAATAATTTTGATAGGAAATTGCTATGTGATTTTTGGCATTTAATTCAGAAGGAGCTCAAATAATTGAGAAAGTCTACAATATCAAAACTCATTTCCCCCCACATACCAACAGTCAATCATTGACAAAGGAGGTAAGAATATACAATGGCAAAAAGATAGTCTCTTCAGCAAGTGATGTTGGGAAAGCTGGACAGCTGCACGTCAATCAGTGAATTTAGAACACACCCTTACACCATACACAAAATAAACTCAAAATGGCTTAACAACTTAAACATAAGACGTGATACCATAAAACTCTTAAAAGAGAACACGGGTGAAACATTCTGACATAAATCATACCAGTGTTTTTTTAGGTCAGTCTCCCAACGTAATAGAAATAAAAGTAAAAAATTAAAAAATGAGACCTAGTCAAAAATCACAAGCTTTTGTATAGCAAGTGAAAGTTGCTCAGTCATGTCCAACTACAGCCCATGGAATTCTCCAGGCCAGAATACTGGAGAGGGTAGCCTTTCCCTTCTACAGGGGATCTTCCCTACCCAGGGATCAAACCAAGGTCTCCCACATTGCAGGCAGATTCCTTACCAGTTGAGCCACAAGGGAAGCCCAAGAATACTGCAGTGGGTAGCCTATCCCTTCTCCAGGGGATCTTCCTGACCCAGGATTCAAATCGGGGTCTCCCGCATTGCAGGAGGATTCTTTACCAACTGAGGTATGAAGGAAGCTCCTTTGCATAGCAAGTTCAGTTCAGTTCAGTCGCTCAGTCGTGTCCGACTCTCTATGACCCCATGAATCACAGCACACCAGGCCTCCCTGTCCATCACCAACTCCCAGAGTTCACTCAAATTCATGTCCATCGAGTTGGTGATGCCATCCAGCCATCTCATTCTCTGTCATCCCCTTTTCCTCCTGCCCATAATCCTCCCAGCATCAGGGTCTTTTCCAATACATCAACTCTCTGCATGAGGTGGCCAAAGTATTGGAGTTTCAGCTTCAATATCAGTCCTTCCAATGAACACTCAGGACTGATCTCCTTTAGGATGGACTGGTTGGATCTTCTTGCAGTCCAAGGACTCTCAAGAGTCTTCTCCAACACCACAGTTCAAAAGCATCAATTCTTCAGCGCTCAGCTTTCTTCACAGTCCAACTCTCACATCCATACATGACCACAGTAAAAACCATAGCCTTGACTAGACGGACCTTTATTGGCAAAGTAGTATCTCTGCTTTTCAATATACTATCTAGGTTGGTCATAACTTTCCTTCCAAGGAGTAAGCGTCTTTTAATTTCATAGCTGCAATCACCATCTGCAGTGATTTTGGAGCCCCAAAAAATAAAGTCTGACACTGTTTCCATTGTTTCCCCATCTATTTCCCACGCATGAAGTGATGGGACCAGATGCCATGATCTTAGTTTTCTGAATGTTGAGCTTTAAGCCAACTTTTTCACTCTCCTCTCTCACTTTCATCAAGAGGCTTTTGAGTTCCTCTTCACTTTCTGCCATAAGGGTGGTGTCATCTGCATATCTGAGGTTATTGATATTTCTCCTGGCAATCTTGATTCCAGCTTGTGCTTCTTCCAGCCCAGCGTTTCTCATGATGTAATCTGCATAGAATTTAAATAAGCAGGGTGACAATATACAGTCTTGATGTACTCCTTTTCTTATTTGGAACCAGTCTGTTGTTCCATGTCCAGTTCTAACTGTTGCTTCCTGACCTGCATATAGGTTTCTCAAGAGGCAGGTCAGGTGGTCTGGTATTTCCATATCTTTCAGAATTTTCCACAGTTTATTGTGATCCACACAGTCAAAGGCGTTGGCATAGTCAATAAAGCAGAAATAGATGTTTTTCTAGAACTCTCTTGCTTTTTTGATAGGAAACCATTAAAAAAAAAATGAAAGGACAATCTATGGACTAGGAGAAAATATTTATAAATGATGCAACCAACAAAGACTTAATCTCCAAAATATACAAACAGCTCATACAACTCAATAACAAAAAGCAAACAACCCAACCAAAAAATGGGCAGAAGACCTAAGTAGCTATTTCTCAAAAAATATATATGTATAAATGGACAGTAGGCACATGAAAAAATGCTCAACACTGCTAATCATTAGAGAAATGCAAATGAAAACTACAAGATACCACCTTCACCAGGCACAGGAGCCACCATTAATGTCTCCAAATAATAAATGCTGGAGAGGATGTAGAGAAAAGGGATCCCTCCCACACTATTGGTAGGAATGTAAATTGGTGCAGCCACTATGGAGAACAGTATGGAAGTTATTCAGAAAACTAAAAATTGAGTTGCCATATGATCCAGAAATCCCACTCCTGGACACATATCTGGAGAAAACTATAATTCAAAAAGATACATGCGCCCTTATGTTCATAGTAGCACTTACAATAGCCAAGACATGGAAACAACTTAAATGTCCATTGATGGATAAAGAAGACTTGGTATATATACACAATGGGATACTACTCATCCACTGGAAAAACAAATGAAATAATGCCATTTTGGGCATTTCTTCTCTTTTTTGTTGCCCCTGTCTTTTTGTCTCCACCAGCGCCAGGCGAACAGGTGCAGCAGTACCACAATGAGGAGCAACAGGAGGACAATGCCTGTGACAGCACCCACCCAGTGCCACCCTGAACCCAGTGCTTGGCTGATCTTGGAATAGGGATTCAGCTCCTCCATCAGGAGGGCAGCTGCGGGTGGAGGCAGGGGCTGAGCCGGGGGAAGGCCCACTTGCTCTTCAAATCGCCTCACCCTGGGGCCTAGACTCCTCTCATCTTAGGAGACCCGGGTTCTGGTCTTGGCCTGTTCCTCAATCCCTTCAACCTCACCTGTGTGTGTCTAGATATTATCATTCTACATGAAAGTAGGTCAGAAAGAGAAAGACAAATACCATATGATACCACTTCTATGTGGAATCTAAAATATGAACCTATCTACAAAACAGAAATAGGCTCACAGATATAGAAGACAGACTTGTGGTTGCCAAAGGAGAGGGTAGGCGGGGAGGGAGGGAGGGTTGGACTGGGAGTTTGGAATTAGTAGATGTAAACTGTTACATATAGAATGGATAAACAACAAGATTCTACTGTACAGCACAGAAAACTACATTCAATATGCTGTGATAAACCATAATGGAAAAGAATATACATATATATGTATAAGTGAGTCACTCTGCTGTATGGTAGAAATTAACACAACATTGTAAATCAACTATCAGTTCAGTTGAGTCACTCATTCGTGTCCCACTCTTTACAACCCCATGAATTGCAGTACGTCAGGACTCCCTGTCCATCACCAACTCCTGGAGTTTACTCAAACTCATGCCGATTGAGTTGGTAGTGCCATCCAACCATTTCATCCTCCGTCGTCCCCTTCTCTTCCTGCCTTCAATCTTTCCAACATCAGGGTCTTTTCAAATGAGTCATCTCTTCACATCAGGTGGCCAAAGTATTGGAGTTTCAGCTTCAATATCAGTCCTTCCAATGAACACCCAGGACTGATTTCCTTTAGGATGGACTGGTTGGATCTCCTTGCAGTCCAAGGGACTCTCAAGAGTCTTCTCCAACACTACAGTTCAAAAGCATCGATTCTTCGACACTCAGCTTTCTTCACAGTCCAACTCTCACATCCATATGTGACTACTGGAAAAACCATAGCCTTGACCAGACGGACCTTTGTTGGCAAAGTAATGTCTCTGCTTTTTAATATGCTGTTTAGATTGGTCATAACTTTTCTTCCAAAGAGCAAGAGTCTTTTAATTTCATGGCTGCAATCACCATCTACAGTGATTTTGGAGCCCAAAAAAATAAAGTCTGACACTATTTCCATTGTTTTCCCACCTATTAGCCATGAAGTGATGGGACCGGATGCCATGATCTTAGTTTCTGAATGTTGAGCTTTAAGCCAACTTTTTCAATCTCATCTTTCACTTTCATCAAGAGGCTCTTTAGTTCTTCACTTTCTTCCATAAGGGTGGTCTCATCCGCATATCTGAGGTTACTGATATTTCTCCCAGCAATCTTGATTCCAGCTTGTGCTTCATCCAGCCCAGAATTTTTCATGATGTACTCTGCATATAAGTTAAATAAGCACGGTGACAAGATACAGTCTTGACGTACTCCTTTTCCTATTTGGAACCAGTCTGGTGTTCCATGTCCAGTTCTAACTGTTGCTTCATGATCTGCATACAGATTTCTCAAGAGGCAAGTCAGGTGGTCTGATAAAACCAAAGCTTTAAATAACAAAAATAATTCCTGCTCAATTTAAGAATTCAAGTAAAGTCAAATGTAAAAGTGAACAGTTAGACAGCATATTAAAAAGCAGAGACATTACTTTGCCAACAAAAGTCCGTCTGGTCAAGGCTATGGTTTTTCCAGTAGTCATGTGTGGATATGAGAGTTGGACTATAAAGAAAGCTGAGTGTCAAAGAATTGATGCTTTTGAACTGTGGTGTTGGAAAAGACTCTTGAAAGTCCCTTGGACTGCAAGGAGATCCAACCAGTCCATCCTAAAGGATATCAGTCCTGGGTGTTCATTGGAAGGACTGATGTTGAAGCTGAAACTCCAATACTTTGGTCACCTGATGCGAAGAGCTTACTCATTTGAAAAGACCCTGATGCTGGGAAAGACTGAGGGCAGGAGGAGAAGGGGACAACAGAGGATGAGATGGTTAGATGGCATCACCGACTCAATGGACATGAGTTTGGGTAGGCTCCAGGAGTTGGTGATGGACAGGGAGGCCTGACGTGCTGCAATTCATGGGGTTGCAAAGAGTCAGACATGACTGAGCAACTGAAATGAACTGAACTAAACTGAACTGAGCCTCTTAGTCTAATTCAATCTCCTTTCTGTAAAAAGACAGCTGTTACAAAATGGGATGATTTCTATGATGCCAGATCCCAAGTGGAGGAGGATGCAGACCAGATCAAAGATGAGTGGGCCAGACTCCTGTGTCATGCTGTCCTGGATCCAAATCTTTGCTTGCCTTGAAGGTCTAAATCAACGTGGCAAGTTATGCACACATGGACACACTCAGGACTGTAAAAGATGAAACTGTGACATGGTTTATGTTTCCAGCTGGCTCTGACTCCAGGGCCCCGGGGTATCTGTCTGAGTGTAGCCCCTGCAGGCCAAAGCCTAGTCCCCATCCATATCAGTCCTTTCAGGGACTTGGATGTTTGAAAATCCTGCTCAGTCTCAAAACTGGTCTCAGCACTGCTTCCACTGGTCAACATGTGCTGCCCCAGGAGTTGACCTGCTGCAGACAGTTCCCAGGGGGCAGGGTGGGGAGCAGTAAGCAGGGTCTCAGCCTACACAGCTTACCTGAACAGATGTTTGGGAAACTTCGGAGTTCTGATCCTGTATTTGTGCCTCCTTGACTTAAGGCAGGCCCAGACGTCCCCGGCAGCAAAAAAAGCAAGCAGATTTGCCAGAGGAGAACCAGCCAGTTCAGTTCATTCTGCTTTCATTTTTCCCACCTATGAGGTGTTTGGCAGCTCATGTAAGTGTTGATAACCCATGAGACTGAGACAAATGCCCTCCTCAAGGAATACACTAGCTCTTTAATTTATTTGGACACTTCACCTTTTAACTCAGGAAAGCTCTGGCAGGACACAGCATTGCTTTTCTCCACATTTTCCATGTTGCAGGAGCGGAGAAAGCATTTTATGAAAGACTGAGCGAATGAATGAATGAACAAATAACTACCTGGTTTCTGTAAATTTCAGTTTTTTAAGTCTGTCACTTAAAAAATATGCTTCCATTCCCTGTCTTGATTCAGGTCCTCACAATCTCTTACCTGTACCCTGCACCCAGCCCAGAAAGAGTCTCAGCATTATCCCTATACCTGTTCTTGGCATCTTCCATCACTCCACTTCAGCTTTACCATCACAGTCTGCCTTGGAAACCATCTGACTCATTTCATTATGTTCTAAATTCAACCACTGATTCATTCAACAAACATGTATTGAGGGACTTCCCTGGTGGTCCACTGGCTAAAACTTCATGCTCCCGATGCAGGGGGCCCAGATTCAATCCCTGATCAAGGAATTAGAGCCCACATACCACAACTAAAAGTTTGCAAGCCACAACTAAGACCCAGTGCAGCCAAATAAACAAATAAATAAAATTTTAAATATGTATTGAGCATCCACTATGTTCCAGGTATTGCTCTGGCTCCTTGGGACACATCAATAAATTAAAAAAGACAAAACAAATATCAGTGTTCTGCAAGGGCTCATTTTTGAATAAATATGAATAAATATAACATTTGAATAAACATGTTATATCATATGTTATACTATAAAAAGTTAGATAAAGGAAAAAAAGCAAGGAAACCAGCATAAGAGCGCAGGGTGAAAGATGCTGCCAGGAGCTGTCCCACTGAGAAAGTGAGCTAAGTGAACTGAGCAAAATCTTAAGAAAGTGGGGAAAGAAGACAAGGAGAATAGCTGAGAGAAGGATGTTCTAAGTAGAGAGAACTGAGGCAGGGTGTGTCTGACATGACTGAGGAACGACAAGAAGACCCTGTTGCTGGAGCAAAGTGAATGATGACAAGAACAGTAGGAGCCAGAGGTGCAGTCCTCTAGGTCAGATCACACAAGACTTTGTCAGAGGGTCTTGAGCAGAGGGACTTGCTATGACATATTTGAAAAGAATTCCTCTGGCTTCTGAATGGAGAACAGACTCCTGGAGGTGGGGGTGGATTTAGAAGCAGAGCAAATTGTAGGAGCTACTGCAGTAACCCAGGCAAGAAATAACTAAGAGTGCCTCTGACCAGGATGGGAGCAGTGCAGGTCGTGAGCAGCGTACGGATTCGACTCTGGGTATATTCTGAAGACAGAGCCGTAGGGATTTCCTGGTTGGAGGCAGGAGGTGAGAGAAAAAGAAAAGATGACTCTCAGGCTTTATTTAGTCTGAGCAATGGAAGAAGACCACCCTCATCAACTGAGGCAGGGGAGGCTGTGCGTAGAGCAGTACAGGGGGTAAGATTAGATGTTTGTGTGTGGACACACTGACCTTGGGTTGTCTTTTAAACTTTTAAGTGGAGATGTCAAGTAGACAACTGGATAAATGACTAAGGAGAGAGATCTGGGCTGGCTCTCTCATGGCTTCCCACGCTTTAAATATGGAGTTCACTGACATCTCCAAAATCAGCTGGCTTGTCTCTTAAGCTGCAATTTCTTAAATTCCATTGCCTACTTGATGTATTCATTTAGCTTTCTAAGAGGCATCTCAGATTTAACATGTCCAAAACTAAGTTCCTAATTCTCTGACTCCCTCTATAAAACACAAACAGAAGAACAAACAATAAAATTTTTTAAATATGGCAGTTCCATTCTTTCTAAAACTTTAAGCCATCACCGACTCTTCCTTTCAAACTTCACATTCAAACCATCAACAAATGCTGCTGGATCCATGCCCAGGCTATCTGTACCACCTTTACCAGTGCACCCTGGTTCAAAGCACCGTATTATCTCTTGCCTGAATTATTAACAACCTCCAAACTCTGACAGTTTGACAATCAAATTGATTCTTTTAAAAGCTAAATCAGAGCATCTCATTCCTCTCCTCAAAACCCTCCAATGGCTCCACTATCACAGTATGTGATACAATCCACCACTCTGCTTGCGTCCCCTTCATTTCCCACTTACTCCACTTCCGTCACACAGGCTTTTTCCCACATGCCAAGCACATGCCCCTGCCTCAAAGTCTTTGCTCTGGTGTTTCTTCTGCCATGAAAGCCCCCTCTCCAGATTTGCAAAACGGCTGCTCTTTCACCTCCTTCGTATCTCTGCTCAAATGTTACATCAGAAAAAAATCTTCCCCAACTACTCTACATAAAAACAGTACACCTAATCTCCCTCACCTGGCTTCATTTCCCTCTGTTGCACTTATGATTATCAGACAATATAATACATAATACATAATATTTAATATATATGTTTATTGTATGTCTCCCTAACTAGAAGCTTCACAGTAGCACAGACTTTATTCACTTCTCTATCCTCAGTGCCTGGACCAGTGCCTGGCAGGTAGTAGACATTCACTAAATATTTGCGAGAGGAAGGAAAGAGGGAAGGAAGAAAGGAAGGCTGGCTTCTTTGGAGCTCAAGAGTTCATCATGACACCAGAAATTGGCTGGAGAAAAAAGACCTCAGCACAAACTCTTGAACACAAGTTCATGGCATAACCACCGCCCCTCGCCCCACCCCACCACACACAGACCCTCAATAACTTAAAACCCATGAAAATGTACAACAAAGGGAGATGTGACATATGTTTGCGGGGTGGAAAAGTATACAGCCATTAAAAACACTAATTATGAAGACAGTAAAATGTCTATAGTGTGTTAAAAGTAGCAGACTGTGAAATAGAACAGTTCTCAATATGTAATTACTGTGCTGCTATAATTACAGCAATGCAAATGTGTGCACACAGGAGAGCTGATGTTTAAAACAAAATAAATTACTGTGTTAGGCCTATTAGTGGCATTGTGGGTGGTTTTGTAATCTTTCTTTTTTCCCTTTACAATTAAAAAAAAAAAATCTTGTATTCTTTCTTCCTTAAAAGGAGCACGTTTTAACTCCCTGGGCACACTGGCTGAGGAAAATCCCAGCCCAGTGAAGTCAGCACCCAAGTTTCCCCAGAGACTCCCCTGCATGGAGGAGGGGTCCTGGGCCTCGCCTGCACAGAGGGCTGCCCCAGAGGTTGAAACCCAGTGGTAAGTGAGGCATAGAGCGTTTGCATGACTAATCCAGGAAAAAAAAACCCACCAGAGACTTATTTCTATTTAAGCACAGAGAAATGCAGAAGTAGATCTACGTGAACCTAATTTGTCTTTAAAACGAAACCAACTGTGCCCCTGAGGCGTTTTTGGGGGTGGTGGAAGGGGCTTCTGTAAGGAGAGAAAGTCAAGTCCAGGCTGTAATGACCCTCACTGGAGAACCAAACACTTCCACTGGGGTCCAGATTCGTGGGCCTCGGGTCGCTCCTCAGGGGAACCTCCATGTTAGTGCCGAGAGATCTGAATCTAGAAACCCACTGAATGTTAAGCTGTTCATAACCAAATTAAGGTTATGTACATTGGTCATCATAAAAGCTACCGAATTTCTTACTAGAAAAAGGCACATCACCCCCCAAATTGGAAACAATTTCAGGGTTGTCACGGACTCTTTAAATCCTAGACAAGCTTACTTGGCCCTGTACCCCTAGATTAAAAACTCCTGCTGCATCTGCTACATACATAGTGTATGACGTGAACATTCTTTTTCATCTGTTGATAGGTTTGTGATTAATAAACACAAATAAATAAGTACAGATTAATTTAAAAGAAATACTGAATTCAGGGACTTTGTTGTTGTTTTATGTTCTCCAAAGAGACAGTAAACGCCCCTACAGGTCCAGGAACACGTTAAAGGGGGTCTTCCATCCCAGGGGTCTCCTATCCCTGCTGCAAGGCTGAACCCCCAATGTCCCTTCTAAGACAGTGGGTCCTGCCCTGGCGGGTCCCGGGGCCCAGGCATTGGAAGGCGCCTGTGCTTTTCGGGGTTTTTTTTTTTTTTTTTTTTTCACGGAAATGCTGCAACCGCTGGTTGGCTCACCTGTATTTTAAGTTTTACTCCCCAATTATCACTGGGTTTTCTGGACGTAGACTGTCAGCCAGTGTCTACAAAAATAACCAGCACGGTCCTGAGCGCGTGGCGCAGCCCTCGAGGGCGCTCCGGGTGAGCGCCCTGGGGAGGAGCCCTGACGCGCCCGGGCGTAGGCGGCCGGCTGGGCCGCGGCCAACCGCGGAATGTCCTGCCCGCGAGCTCCCCCGCCTGGGCGCGCCGGGAAGCCCGGCCGAGACCAGGGAGCGCGCGGCGTTCCCGCGCGGAGGGGCGCGCCGGGCGTGGCGGCGGTGGGGGCGCCGTAGGGCGCCGGCTCCCGACAGGCCTCGGCGTCGGGCTGAGCGGCGCCAGGCCCGAGACGGTGCGGTTCCCAAACACCCTCCTCCCCGGCGGCTCGCTGACTGAAGGGAGACCGTAAGCAAAGGGGCGCACGCGCCAGCCTGTTCCTCATCGCTGACGACTCCAGGCCGACCCCTCTCCCGGCTGTCTTCTCATTCCCTGAGATGCCCCCAAACCTGATTTCCACTTTGGCAACCAAACTTGGCTGGTTCGAGAATACCCGGCCCGACTCAGTCCGGGACTCATCTGACAATAGCATCTTGCACACGTTCTGTATGTATGCGTCTGCTGAATAAATAAAATATTTTATTTTTCATGTTTGAACGGTGTCTGCTTCAACATTTCAACAGTGAGCTCCTTGTTCGGAGTGGGTACAGTCCGTGATGTGCTGAGAAGGATGGGGGGCGGCCAAGGAAGTGGGGTAAAAAACGCAGGAAGCTGCTGACTGGAAAGTCAGCTCCTAGAACATATCCGGGCGCAGCGCCTGGTGCCGCGGAATTCCGCGCAGAGGGCGAGAACCACGTGACCTCATCACGGAACTGGAAAGAAAGATGCTAAAGGGAGAGCCCGAAGGGGATAGTTACTACCTGATAGCCGGGTACAGGCCCAGCTCTTAGAGGCACTAGAGACGTGGGACTGGGGAAACCTGAGACTCCAGGAGACCTGAACAGAAGGAGGCCGGTCAAAAGGGCCCCAAATCTTCCTGCAGAGACAGAGGTACACATAGCGCCCGCCACCCCACCCCCACCCCCGCAACACACCCCCAACACACCCCCAACACACACACCCGGGCTGCGGGCTTGGAAGGCAGATTCTAGGCCCGGCCCCAGGCTTCTCAGGTCCGGTGGGACCAAGGCAGCCTGCAGGGGGCAAAATGTTCGTTTCTACTGCTAGGCTGGGACTGAAACCAGAGCCAAAAATAGAAGCTGAGATCAACTGAAAGGAATGAGACTGAACAAACATGTGTGTATGTCTAAAACCCTGATGTGACACATAGTAAATTAATATTCCCAAACACGGGTGTAAAACGGGATTACTTAGTGAGGAATGCTCGCATACATGAATGAACATTTGGAGGGAAAAAAAGGAAGTTCTACATTATACATCAAAATAAACTCCATGTGGATTAAAATTCTAAATATTTTAAAGAACATCATAGAAACACTATATTAAATAGGATAAAACAGATTTATGGGTAAATGTCAGCATTCCCAAAGCTTTGAAACAAGAAACTGCAAAGGAAGACTAACATTCAAAAACTCCACAGGATTTTTTAAAGAAAAATGTTTACACAAAACAACAAACAGAAAATCCCTCAAACGTATAAAATTTTGTTTATATATCTAAAAAAAACAAAGATTCCACTAACTCAATTTACAAAGAAGTATGTAATTCAAGAGGAGAAATAAAATTAGTACACAAGTATAGGAGGAAATTTTCATTGTTACAGATAATCAAATATTTTAAACTTCAAACAACTTTGAAAAATATTTCATCACTGTATTGTACACCTGAAACTAACATAATATTGTAAATCAATTATACTTTTATTAAAAAAAAAACTTTGACATAGCACCATACATCTACTAAAGTTGAAGAAATGCCGTAAAATTGTAATGCATGATGTTAGCAAAGCAATAAAATAATGCTCACAATAATACTTTGAATATTTTAAAAATTGATTTATCTTATATACATCTTAAGACAATGATAAATTCATTAAACTGAAGTAATATAGTCAAATATATGTTATTTTATCTTCACCCAATTAACAAAACCCTTAACTTCAATGGAAAGTGACTGCAAAAAGATTGCTTCACCTCATCCTTTTCCCAGAGTTGGAGTTAGCCAGACGTAAAATGCCACTGCTTCATTTTCAGTACACTCAGTCTGTTGCAAAATAAAGTATCTAAAGATATGAATTAAAGTACTGCCACAGTTTAGGGAAAAGATCTTCAAAGTAAAAGCAAAAAAAGATCTTGACTTAGTTTATTCACTTCTGTGGTTTTAAATGCCATCACTGTGTTAATGATTCTCAAAACAGATCCCTAACCCCAACCTCTCCCCTGAACTTCAGACTCAAATATTTGTCTGTCCTCTGACCTCTTCAAATGGATATCAAACATAAATGTCCAAATCTGACCGCTTGTTCTCCATCTCTCCTTCTCCAGACACACGCATACACCACGCACGACTGTTTTTCTAACAGTCTTTATCTCGGTTAATAGCAAGTCAGTTCTTTGATTTGCTCAGGCCCCAGACTTGGAGTCATCCTTGAGTCCTTCTCTTTCCTTTAGGTCTGGGCCAGATCATGCCAATTCTGTATTTAAAACTTACCCAAATCTCTCCATCTATCATCACCTGTAAAAGCTGAGGTGGTCGCTGTCCCCTAAAGCCCTCCCCCACATCTCTGGCCTTTTCTCTTCCTCCTTTCCCTTCCCATGACTCCTTTTGGTTAGACTGGCCTCCTTGCTGTTCCTCAAGCACACCAGGCACATGCCCACATGACGGACCTATTTCCTCAGCCAGGAGGGTTTTCCCCTCCATAGTCTCACATGGTACATGCCCCACGTCCTTCAGATCTTTACTCAGAAGCAAAAACAACTTTCTCAGTGAGGCAAACAAAAACAACAAAAAAAAAACAAACCTTCCTGCTTTGGATTTTTCTACTTTATCACTATCTAAAGGTATGTAGGGAATTCCCTAGTTAGGATTCTGTGCTCTCACTGCCAACAGCCCCAATTCAGTCCCTGGTCGGGGGGACTAAAATCCCATAAGCCTCATTGGGTGGCTAAAAATAAAGTATATATGTGTATATATACATATACACATATACATGCGTGTGTGTAATTCACCTGTGTATTTTGTTTGTGTATGTGTCTTTCACTTGTGTATTTTGTTTATTATCTATATTTCTTTAGAACACAAACCTCTGAAGGCAGAGATGATTGTTTTGTTCACTGTGTATGCACAGTGCCTGCCACATAATGGACACTGGATAAATGTTCCCTACATAAATGAGAGAGGGAAGGGAAAGCAGGCAGTACTGTACAATGTGGTAAAGATCAGAGATGGGAGGCAACATTCTCATTAACAGAACACTAAAAACAAACCAAAAAAAAACCAGAAAACTAGCTTAGGGGGATTATTAAGAAAACAGATGTAATAGTGCAAAAGGGTCTGCGTGTATGTGTGCTTAGTCACTCAGTCGTGTCCGACTCTGCGATCACAGGTGATGTAGCCCACCAGGCTCCTCTGTCCATGGGGATTCTCCAGGCAAGAATACTGAAGTGTGGATCTTCCCAACTCAGGGATCCAACCCAGGTCTCCTGCATTGCAGGTAGATTCTTTACCATCTGAGCCACAAGGGAAGCCCACAAAAGGTTCTACAAAATATAAACATGTGTCTGTAGATATAAAGAATGGACTTGCAGAAACAGGGTGGAAAGAGGTGGAACAAATTGAGGGAGTAGCATTGACATATATATACAACCATGTGTGAAACAGATAGCTAGAGGGAAGCCGCTGTATAACACAGGAAGCTCAGCTCAGTGCAAGAATACTAGAATGGGCTGCCATGCCTTCAGGGGATCTTCCTGACACAGGGATCCAACCTGGGTCTCCTGAACTGCAGGCGGTTTCTTTACTGCTGAGCCACCAGGGAAGTCCCACAGCAACCTCTGCAGCTAGGGAGTTGCGGGAGCTGCCTTAGGCCCTTTCCCTGAATCAGGCACTGGGCTGGAAGATGGGCTTTCTCTAGCTGGTTGACAACACACTGCTGGGGCTGGAAGTGAAGTCAATCTGGACTAAAGAGCATGGCTTCCCTTTAGAAAAGAGAGTGGCATGAATGGGGCATGGGGACCTGTCACAGGATCCATGACAAAGGAATATCCACTAAGGGCTGGGGTGTGGGAGATAACTGCCTGTTTCTATTCTGATGCAGTCTAGTTACCCATCCCTTCACCAAGGCCAGGTCTTGCAGAGACTCCCAAACAACACCCACATATTTTTGTTGGGAACCTGGTGCAAAACCCTAAACTGTACATCAAGTTGCCTTGGGTCTTGGTCTGTACATCATGGAGACCATTTCAATCATGGTCTCCTTTGGTCCTGGTCAATCAGTCTCACTGTACCTCGCTCCCTGCTTGTCATCCCGGGCTAACTCCCATGAAATGAAATGTTCCCTGCCATATGGTGGGCAAGAAGTGTCATAGCCATCTGCAATTCCAGCCCTCCAAATGCGAATTTCTGAGCCATGCCGACAAGCTGCACCACTCCACATAGGAGAAACTTAAGGATGTCACAATCATCAGTGATTACAACCCTCTGGTGTGACCTAAGGGAATTCAAGAAGAGAAGAATATCTCTTTATTCTTCTCTGTAAAAATGCAGAGCGCTGGCCCCAGATACTTGAGATGCGTATGAAAGGAATGACTTCAATAATCCCAGACTCTTGCATCTTGCACAGAAGAATGCTAAAAGTTTTAACTTGATATCTGGTTTATCTTATTTAACAATAATCTTTGATGTTCAGACTGCCGGCCCCCTTTGTTGCAAACATATAGTCTGATGCCCTTTCCCACCTCCTTGGAGCAGTCTCTTAGGGCTACTGAGATGCTGTCTCCTGGGTTTGGAGTCCTAAACATTCCCACCATATAACACTCTCTACTTTCAGGTTGTGGCTAATTTTTGAGTTAATACACCCAAAATACATGTCAATCTAGCTACCTGCCTCTTCCCATAGTCTTGGTTAATGCTGCCCTCTGACCTTCCTGCCACTACTCTCAGTCTCCTGAGCCTGTATCACCTGCAATCTTTGTTCACCTACAGAAAGGAGCTCCCTCCACCTTCTACCTTAACTGAAATCTGGCTGGGGACAAGGCCTCCCTTGCCGATCTCTTGAGAGATGCTGGCTCAATCCCGTTGTCCACCTATGACAGGACAAGGAGGAGGGTGGTCAGCATCTTTCTACCTCCCACCACCTCTTTTGGACTGTCACTCTGCTTTGAGTCTCCCCTCATTGGCAACATCATCTTCCCCATCTCCCAGCATTCACTGGGTAATACTGTCATCATCATAAATAACTTAGTATCTCTGTGGATAATACATTCTCCATCTTAATCTTAAAGTCTCTGACTCCTTTGTCTCCAGTAACCTTTGTTCTTCCTACTGCTTGAGCCACTCATCCCCTTGGTCATACTCTAAGTCTTGTTGTTACTTAGAAGGGCTACACTCTATGATAAAGCCCCATTCTCCAAACACAGCCATACTTGTAACTCTCCTCTTATCTCTCCACCTCCTTTGTCTCCTTATCCTTCTATCTTCTTGTCAACACCGACTGCTAAGCAGGGGCAGGGAAAATTCCATTCCCCTGTGGACAGGGGCCAGGGTCTCCAGTTTCAGGCCCATGACGTCTGGATTCTCTTCCTCATGTCTGAAGCTGCTCTTTCCAGTGTCACGAGACTTTTGTATTGCTAAACCAGAGGGACACTCTAGTCCTTATCTAATTAGTCCCCTTCTCTACATTCCTTATTCTTGAAATTCTCTTCTCCTGGGGCTACTGATACACCTGTCACCCCTCATTTTCTTCTGTCTCCTGGGATGCTCTCCCTAATGCCTTTTCCTCCCTCAATTCCATAAATATTGTTCCTTGGGCTTACTTCTCTCATTTTATAAATTCTTCTCAGATTCTCTCTCTCTTGAGGCCCAAGATTTCAATGACCATGGAAATGCCAATGATGCCCAAATCTAAAATTTTGACATGAACAGATAGGTGATCACCCATTGGATATTGCCACCAGCGTGCCCCCCAGGGACTTCAAACTTAACATGGCCAAAATTGAACTTTCTGTTCTGTAATTTGAACTCCTCTTTCTCTTCACTAAAGCATCATACTCTGTGTGAAATGGCAGAGTCAAAATTAAGATCAGCAGATGCTCCCACTCAGCAAGGGAATATAGTGTACAGACGGGAAGCGTGTGCAGGAGCAAGTGGACCTTGATCTATGACATGACTGTAGCACTCCCACTTCCTCAAGTGAGATGTTGATTATTATTTCTAAGTAACCAGAAATAATTTGGGAGAGACCAAATTCCTTTTCATATATTACATATGTAGTCTCACACTCATGTGAGATATATATGCTTTGAGGGGATCTATTTATGTTCCATTGAGAGTCATTCTTTCCAACGAGGAATCTCACCTGCTGCTTTGTCTGTATGGTCAGATTCCTGGCACATTTTGTTGTGTAAGTGTGCTTTTTCAGAGGGTGAGGTGGGGAAGACCTATGAGTCATGCAGTACAGAGCAGGGTCTAGGTGAGTAGATATGATAGGGACAGAGTAAAAAGGGACAAAAGAGATGATTAAATAGTTAATCCCACTTGGGGGTTGTGCACACTAATTTGCTTCAGTCGTGTCCAACTCATTGCGACCCTGTGGACTCTAGCCTGCCAGGCTCCTCTGTCCATGGGATTCTCTAGGCAAGAATACTAGAGTGGGTTGCCATGCCCTTCTCCAGGGGATCTTCCCAACCCAGGGGTCGAACCTGTGTCTCTTTTGTCTTCTGCATTGACAGACCGTTTCTTTAGCACTAGCACCACCTGGGAAGCCCATAGGAAAAAATATGGGGGATCCCTGTAAGTTAATGATCACTCAAGAAGTAGGTTTGCTTAACCAGAAAACCAAGCAGGCTGTCTAGCAACAAAACCTTGCAACAGAAGCAGAAGACATGCCCAAAACAATAAAACAATGGTGGCATGAGCCCCACATCCTGCCCAGTGAGCTCACTAAGTTAATGATCCCTAGGACATGCTCTCTGCACACACAAAAAAAACAATAATTTGTGGACCTAGCTTGACCATGTAGGGACAAGAAAACTCCCCTGCTCAACCTGAGGAGGAGCTGATGATGGAACCATGACGTCTACTCAAGAAAAACAAAGAAGGTCTTCTCCCCCTCCCCACTTTTCCTTTGATTATAAAATTGTAGCCCAATAAGTTCTCAGGGTGTGACATTCTCGTGCCCACCCACTCTTAAGACTCACAAGCACTCTATTCTGGGCTTCCCTGGTGACTCAGATGGTAAAGAATCTGCCTGCGATGCAGGAGATCTGGGTTCAATCCCTGAGTCAGGAAGATGCCCTGGAGAAGGGAATGGCAGCCCACTCCAGTATTCTTGCCTGGAGACTTCCACGGACAGAGAAGCCTGGCAGGCTACAGTCCATGGGGTTTATTCTAATAAATCACTTCTTATCTGTCACTCTCCCTCTCGCTGAATTCTTTCTGCATGAAGACATAAAGGACTATAGTACTAGAGCCCATGAAATGACACCAAACGATTTCAGATACAGTGCATTTGTCTGCATAGTTAAAAATGAGTTTTGCTGTATTGCAGATGTTCAGCTTCCTATGGGAAGAGGCTGGGTCAAATGTAAAGCTAAAAGCAGACATCCTCTGAGGAAACTCCAGGAAAGTCCCTGAGCATCTGGGTCTCCTATTCTCTCCTGAATTGTGGGTTCTCAAAGGCAGTTCCCAGGTCTTTCTAGGATTGAGAGTTTCCTAGAAGGGCAGATACAAGCTGTGGTCATGGAGCTTCTAAAGGGGGTGCAGAGTGATCTGAGGTCTGAGAATGAAGAAAGCTTTGGATAAGATGAGTTTAGTCTACTCAGTCGGTCACCCATGTAAGAAAGACCTCTTGGAGTGTGATACAAGAAACCAAAAACTACTTTGAGAAAGAAAAACAGGATTGTGGGGCTTGTTGGAAGGATAATTGTTTCAACAGCAACTAAACTAGAGGAATGGGAGGGAAACTCTGAGTTTGAGCCTCAGTCCCTGGTACCTCAGCTGGTAAAGAATCTACCTGCAACGCAGGAGACCAGGGTTCGATCCCTGGGTTGGGAAGATCCCCTGAAGAAGGAAATGGCATCCCACTTCAGTATTCTTGCTTAGAATTCCATGGACAGAGGAGCTTGGTGGGCTACAATCCATGGGATCTCAAAGAGTCAGGCGCGACTGAGAGACTAACGCTTTCACTTGCAGATATAACTAGAAGCAAGGATTCAATGTCTGGTTCTCTCTGCATGCTGACTGTAACTTTCCCCACTAAGGAGACTGGGCTCCTCAGGGAGGCTAAGTGCCAAAAGCTCCCTGGCCTCTTACATCCCACCTGGCCCCTTGCAGAGAGGGACTGGCTTAGTCTCTCTCTGTTCTGAGAGGAGATCCTGTCCTGGCTTGGGCTGTGGACTGACTTCCATACTGAAACTGAGCAAGTCCGTTAGCGGCCTTCCCAGTGACAGACCCTTCTGTGTTTCCACTGATGGCCTCTTGGGAAAAGAGGCTATAGAAGTACACTGTGACCTCCTAGGCCCTCCCTGTGGAACAAACAACAGGTCCCAGCAGTTAATGTTTGGGGAAGTAACGAATGTAGAAACAAAGATCTTCGCACAGTCAGGCAGGAGAGTAGTCGTTAAGTTAAACAATAAATCAGTCACAGGGACCCACCCCCCAACCCCTCCCTTCACTGTAGAAAAAGTAAAGGTAAGTCTGATGCACATTGTTAAGTTAATTTGCAGATACTAAAAACCCCCACTAGGGACTTCCCGGTGGTCCAGTGGTTAAGAATCCACCTGCCAGTGCAGGGAACACTGGTTCACTCTCTGGTCCGGGAAGATCCCACATGCCATGGGGTAACTAGGCCTGCGCACCATGACTACTGAAGCCTGCACACCATAGATTTCATGCTTCTCAGTAAGAGAAACCACCACAACGAGAAGCCCACACACTGCAGCTAGAGAGTAGCCCCTGCTTGCCACAACTAGAGAAAGCCCACTCGCAGCAACAAAGACCCAAGGCAGCCAAAAATCAATTAATTAATTAATTAAAAAAAAAAACAAATACCAGATGGAGGAAGCTGACTGCCTGTTGACAACCAGCACATAGCCCCCAGGCCAGCTGGACCCAGAAAGCTGTTGATGTTCACTCCTAAGTATACTACTACCCTGTTACCTCACCACCAACCAATCAGAAGCATGCACACAGGCTGATCCCTCACCCTGAGATCCCCTCCTGCATTCTGTCTTTGAAAACCCTTCCCCCAAAGTCTTCCAGGAGCCGAGGACTTTGGAGCAGGAGTGGTCCCTTTCTCCTTGCATGACACCTGCAATAAACGGCGTCCTTTCCTTCACCAAGACCCAGCGTCCGTGGACTGCTGCATGGAAGGCAAGCAGATCCAAGTTTGGTCCCATAAAAATATCACCAATGACTGGGCTATGAAGAGATGTGAGAGCCCTCTTGAGTCAAAGTGTCTTTCACAGGATCAACCAGCTGTGCTGAGGAAATGAGTCCCAAAGTACAGACCCACTCACTGGGTACCTGCCCCATGTAATAAGGACACTTCCCAGAGCAGAAGATGTATTAGAACATTACAATTACAATACTATAATTAGGGACGTCTCTGGTGATCCGGTGGTTAAGAATCCAAGCTTCCGCTGCAGGGGGCATGGATTTGATCCCTAGTGGGAAAACTAAGATCACACAGGCTGCGCAGTGCTGTAAAAAAAACAAAAACCAAATGCTGTAGTTAAAATACAGGTAGCCACCTCTAAGAAGCATTACTATGTCATTGCTAAGTAAGTATTTTTCAATCCTTACCCAAAGCACAGTCAAACTGCCCGTGCGGAGTTCAAGGGTTAAAGCATGTGGGGACACGGCTGAGCCTCTCTCCTTGCTCTGTCATCCCTCTCAGGCCAGTCAACTGCCCTCCCTCTGCTGCACTTCTAAGGCCTCTCAGCCCCTCTCATCTCTCCCAAGCTGCCCATGTCTTTTCACAAGCCACCCTCCGTATTTCCTTCCCTGGCACCATCTTATCTCTGAGTTGCTCTCTTTTTTATTATGCCCAAAGGGGGAGCCTCGACGTTGCCTCCATTCTTAATGCTGCTGCTGCTAAGTCACTTCAGTTGTGTCCAACTCTGTGCGACTCCATAGACGGCAGCCCACCAGGCTCCCCCGTCTCTGGGATTCCCCAGGCAGGAACACTGGAGCGGGTTGCCATTTCCTTCTCCAATGCATGAAAGTGAAAAGTGAAAGTGAAGTCTCTCAGTTGTGTCCGACTCTTAGCGACCCCATGGACCACAGCCTACCAGGCTCCTCTGTCCATGGGATTTTCCAGGCAAGGGTACTGGAGTGGGGTGTCATTGCCCTCTCCGCATTCTTAATGCAAACAGATGTAAACCTGCACCCGCTGCAGTTTTTCAGAAGGAGCCTTGGTGGTTGAGAGAATTTCCTTTCCAGTGCAGAGGACAGGGGGAGAAGCCGTCCCATCACAGGCTCCCCATCTGGGCCTGGGTCTCTTCCTGGATGGAAGGGATTCTTTGGCCTCCAAATTGCATGAACCAGTGTGCGTGTGAGCTCGCAGAACCAGTGTAACACACTAACACCTACACAGCTGACAATCAGTGAAGCAGCCAAAGGGAGTGTGCCAGACTGATCCAAGCCAGGATCCAAGCCTTCTGCCTCTGGCTTGCAGCTGAATTTGGTTTTCTACGCTGGCCCCTGTAGTTCTCTAGATTTAGCTCTTATTCACCTTCTAGCCTCGTTGGTTAGGATTTCATTTCAGCCTTTCATTTTAGCCTTTCCATAGATCCCTCCCTGCCAGCCCGCTTGGCAAGCACTCTAGTCAAGATCATAACAGCAGTATCACGCGGGCTCAGCTGCAGAAATGCATCCAACTTCATAGAGGAGGAGGCTGCTAGGTCCTTCCTGGCCCTCTCTGGACACCAATGAGTAAGAAAGGAAGAGAAGCAGCCGCCCTTGCCAAAGGGGAGGAGATGCTTATTTCCAGAGTACAGGCCTGCCCTCCACCACCTGCTCCAAGTCTTGTCTCTGCTGGAATGGCTCAGTATTCAGGGACCAGGAGCTAGGAAGGGGCATGTGGGTGGCAATGCCTGAGCTCAAGCACATGGTCTGGGCACAGAGGAGGCAGCACCAGGAGCACTGGAGGCAGGAGGATGATACAGAGGACAGGAGAAAAGGTGCCTACAGCTGGCCTGCTCCTGGAGCGGACAGCAGGACCATTGTCACAGCAGAAGCAGACCCTCCAGGTCCTTGCCAGAGGATGGAGCTCGGAAGACGCTGAGGTTGCAACAGTGATCGAAGCTCTTCTCTTCTTTTCCTCCCACAGTTGTTGTGGCTCATATTCCTTGACAGCCAAGACCTAGGACCTATTATTTATTTTTCTTTCATTTGTTCACTTATCATCATTTTCAACTCTTCGGCACAGAATAAACAGAAATCCATATTTCTTAGCAGTTTGTCAGGGAACTGAAAACCAGAAAAGGAAAACATTGGCAGGCGGATTCTTTACCACTGAGCCACCAGGGAAGCCCACTCCCCTGGTTTCTATCTCCAATGTCTTCATTCAAAAATAGCATATTTGGAACTTCTCTGGCAGTCCAGTGGTTGAGACTGTGTGTTCCCAGTGCAGGAAGCACTAGTTTGATCCTTGGTCGGGAAACTAAGATCCTGCATGCTGCACATCGCAGTAGAAACAAACAAACAAACAAAAAAGCATTTGTGACATCACAGCAATAGAGTATGGCAGACAGGAAAACAAACTGCACAGTCCAATTATTGTCTAAAGATTTACCAGGCTAAATCTCTTGAGCTGTTAATAAAACTATGTGGTGTCTAATCACATTCAGCAGAATTCTTTCTGGAACTGTTGTGCATGGTGCTTAGCACAAAATAACCACTAGAAAATTGATGCTACACCCACACATAACCAGAAAAAACACGGCAGGCCAGGAGAGGTTGCTGTGGAGTCTGCTGCTGTCAGACAGGAGTCTTGACACAACAGGAGCCTTAACGAAGGGATTTATTCGGAACCCTAGGATCTTTAGCATACACTCAAAGGAGTGGGTTTATTATCAGAAATTTTAGGGCCCACAGATATGATCAATGGGTAAGTCTGCAATTCAGCTGACTAAGCCCCATTTGTACTGACTACAGATGTTAAAAACATCAAACATTTTTACACTTTACTTTTTCTGATTACAAAATAAAGGCTCATTGTTTAAAATATAGAAGGTTAAGAAGTGGGAAATATGCATAATCTCACCACTCAAATGACAGCCATTGTTAGGCCTCATTCTTTTAGTGCTTAAAAAAAAAATCCCTTACACACAATTTTGCTTCCTTTTTTTTTTCCACTTTAACATTATAACTCATACATTTCCCTCAGTCATAAAAATTCCTTGAAACTTTGCTTTAAATGGCCATATGTGGTGGTGGTTTAGTCACTAAGTTGTTCCCGACTCTGGAGACCCCATTGACGGTAGCCTTATAGTATACTCTTTATATATTTCCCTCATTTAGAAAGAATGCAGTGGAGTGGGTTAGTACTCCTCCCACGTATGTTTATTTGTCCACAGGCATTTTCAGTTCATGGGACTCTACTATTGAGACTTCAAACTGGAATTCTCCTTTCCCATTTCCTGCATCCCCCCCATCACTTCCAAACTTATCTCATCCACATTTTTCCTCTGCTCAAAGGAATTGCTATGAATTAGGCTAGTAGTTCAGCCAAACACTTTAGGCTTGAACACTGAAGCTTTGAGGCTATGTCATCTGGGAAATTTGTTTTACCTCTCTAAATATCATGTGTAAAGTGAGGATTTTGTGTAGAATTCTTATGAGGATCAATGACATTATGTATGGAAAACATTTAGCATATACCAGGTGATCAGTACATGATAGCACAACAAGATCCAAAGATTCCTCTCCAACTATTCGGCCCCCTCCTCCCTTGCCATGCATTTTCAGCCATGTTTCTTAAAAGGAATTTATGCTTGCTGTTTCTACTTGTCCATCTCCCATTTATACCTCACTGTAATCGCTTCTGCTCCCCCTCTACTGACACTGCTTGCTAAAGATTGAATAAATTTCAGATGCATTCATAGAGCTTCAAGTTGTTTCTTAATCTTTTCTGCATATAGGCACAGTCAACCAATTTCTCCTTCAAAGTTCTCTCTTGGTCTCCATGAAACTAGCTGCTGCTGCTGCTGCTGCTGCTAAGTCACTTTAGTCGTGTCCAACTCTCAGCGACCCCATGGACTGCAGCCCACCAGGCTCCTCCATCCATGGGATTTTCCAGGCAAGAGTACTGGAGTGGGGTGCCATTGCCTTCTCCACCATGACACTAGTCTTCCCAATTTTCCTAATTCTCATACTGATCCTTTCTACTCTCATTTGCTGCCTCACTCTGCCCTTTAATTAGTGTTGCCCTCAACTTTCATGTATCTGGAAAAAAAGCACAATTCTTTGCTATGAGGTCTGAGTTGGAATTCTGGCTCTCCTACTTACCAAACTGAGTTCCTGTTACTTAACTACCTGAGCCGCCATACTCTAGTCTGTGGAAAGGTAACTTCTCTCCTGGATAATCAGTCCAAATGGAGTCATTGTACACTAAGCCTACATTTCCCATGGGTGTAATGAATCAGTAGGCTTAACCTGGAATTCCAGACTTAGAAACTCATTTCCTACCTTAAGAATGTCAAAACTCAAAACAAAAAATGTGCTCTTCAAAATATTTATTAACCGTATAAAACTAAACAATATGAACTATGATATAAATGTTCCTTTGAGGCATTTTTCTTCATAGGATGGACTGGCCGAGGTTTCTTAGACTCTTAGTTTAATGAAGTTTGGACAGAACATGTGCTCTCTTGCTGGTAACTCTTCCTAGGGCATACACAGATATTTTTCCTTATTCTAGGAGACTTCTGAACTACATTGAAAATTAGGGTCATCTGCCACAAAGAAAAAAAGAGGCCTCTCAAAGTTTCTGAAAACTAAATGCTGGAAGAGGGGCAGTTTCAATGATGTCTTATGTGCGTGCGTGCTCAGTCATGTCTGACTCTGCAACCTCATGGACTGTAGCCCACTAGGCTCCTCTGTCCATGGGATTACCCAGGCAAGAATACTGGAGTGGGTTGCCATTTCCTCCTCCAGGAGATCTCCCTGACCCAGAAATCAAACCTGCATCTCATAAAAATCTACTTTGCTGAGCCTCTGAGAAACACCTAACAATACAACCAGGTTTGCGGGACAAATGTCTAGATCTGCTCACTCTGCAATGCTGACCGGTTTCGGTGATTTTTTTTACAGTTATACAAACGCCTTCAAAACACTGAGGCAGTTTCCTCCAAATTCCTAGTTCCAGGGCTTCAATTATGATTTTCAGTGTCCAAAACAAATAAATAATAAATTTAAAAAACCAATATCTAAAACACTTCCACAATTCCTTTTGATTCATCTTCTTTGCTAATTGCTTTAATTGACCTTTAATAATTTCACAAATATAAATATCTTAAGGATGCAACAACTCTGATCTGTTGGCTAAAGTCAGTGAGACGCTTTGTGGATATGAATGAGAGGAAGAAAAACTATCAGGCAGGATGCTGCTGCTTAAGAATTGGGAGACTGTCAAAGCATTATCCAAACCCAGCTGTTATCAATTAAGTACCATTTTTTTCCCTCTGGAACAGAGTAAAAACCGAAGTTTGAGAACTGGCTCTTCAAAAGGCATTAATTTAAGGGGATTGCCTTCGATTCTTGGCAAGATAAAGGTAAGGCAACGGTGTCAACTTGTAGCCAACTGCAATATGATTCCTCCTACCCAACTGCATAGTCAATATTTTAAATATTTAATTTAAAAATTTTTTAATATTTAATATTTATAATTAAATTAATTATATATTATATAAGTATAATTTAAATATAATTAAATTAAACATAAAATTATTTTAATATTTAAATTTTTAAAATATTTTAAATATTTTCTTCCTCACTAAAGTTAGCTTCCCAAAAAAGTAACTTTATCATTGTTAAATATCTGTCTCAAACAATAACAGACCTCTGCAATTTAAGTGATTTTTCTGGGAAGTTTCTTCAATGCTTCCATATTAGCACTTGCAGTTTTCCCCAATCCTGATGCTATGCTAACAAATTCTCATTCTATTATAAAGTGTTCAACATAGTGTTCCTAATGAAATCCCATCCCCTTGTTTCCATCCATAGGCCTCTTAGTTCAGGCCCTCCTTAATCTTACCCTGATTTAGTACAATGGCTTTGAAACCAAGCCAAACATAATTGCCATGGTCCATTCTCTAATCTGCCACCAGCATTTTCCCAACAACTGCATATCTTGCAGTTGTCCTTTGAACCATCCCTCCAACACAGCACTAAACAAATTTTATTGTCATTTTGTGTTTACATGAGTCTTCTATATTTTATCTTGAGTATCTAGTGGACAAAGACCATTTCTTTGGTCTACCAGTTATCACAAAAAAGGCACTTAATGTTAAGTATCTTACACTGAATATGAGCCCAACTCTTTTATCAGCTTTCAGATAGCCTAAGAACTCTCTTTGAAAACCAGACTTTTTTCCTACTCAATCAAATACTCTTAAACAATGAGAAAAATTTACTACAAATCTTGATGAAAAACATCTAGTTTTTTCTTTGAAGCTAGTGCACTAGAAAAATGCACCTTAATCACTTAGTGATGCTAATAAACACCAATTATTATACTTCTTTATAGCTTTGTCCTCAGTGGCTAAAACGTATTACCTGCTCTAGCCTATGTAACTTTTTCCTGTTTCCCACACCTATCAACTTTAATATATCTACTTTTTATGTCTCTATCAACTCCTCTCACACCTCTAAATCGCGCTTAAAAGCTAAAATAATCAAGGTTTTTAGAAACGCTAAGAGCAGAAATAAATGGACCCTAATGAAGAAATGATGTATGTACCCATGATGAAAAAGCACAAGGATCTTGTGACATTTTTACCTGCTAAACGGCCTTCACTACTAATTTGTCAGAAAAAGATGTGTAGAATTAGCACTGTTAATAACTTAAATTTACACTATCAATTCTAAAATCTAGTCCAGTTTAGTGAGTTAAAACCCTCCCCACTTCAAAACTCTCTTCTGGCACTCAGTTCAAATTAAAGTTATAAGTCCTATCCATTATATTAACTTAGAGCTATTTCAAACCACATTATACATTTCTAGCAGATCAAATGCATAATATCCAATGTGATATAAAGATGTTATTTATAATGACAAAAAACATTCAAGGTTGATGGGTAAATTTTTCTTAAATCTCAAAGTTTAACTAATGTGGAATAAAATGAAAGTCACTCAGTTGTGTCCAACTCTTTGTGATCCCATGGACTATACAGTCCATGGACTTCTCCAGGCCAGAATACTGGAGTGGGTAGCTAGCTGTTCCCTTCTCCAAAGGATGTTCCCAACCGAAGGATAGAACCCGTCTCCTGCACTGGAGGCAGATTCTTTACCAGCTGACACGAGGGGAGCCCAAGAATACTGGAATGGGTAGCCTATCCCTTTCTCCCCAGGGATCTTTCTGACCGAGGAATTGAACCAGGGTTTCCTGCATTGCAGGTGGAGTCTTTACCAACTGAGCTACAAGGGAAGCCCAATGTGAACTAAAGCTCATCATTAAATCATGTTTCATACTCTATCAAAAATGTGTCCTCTGTCTTTAGTACTTTAAATACATTATATTCAACATTTTAAAATGTGTTAAAAAAAAATGTAGTGATAATGGAGATAAAATAGTAGAAAACAGGCACCACAAAGATTCACACAATGAAGGTAAGCTCAGAGTGACTTTTAATATGCCAATCAATGTTAATAAAACACAAGTCAAACAGACAAGTGCAAACATGTTTTAAAAGAAAATTAATAGAAAAACAACAGACAAATTCTATTTTTTTTTTTTTTTTTTGCAGTATCTGTTAGCCAGTATTATTAGTCAAATGGCTAATCACAGATAAAATATATTTTGTGAAAAGCTTGGGATAGTCAGAAATCATTCTGCCATTTCAAACAGCTATGTACAGTATCACCAAGATTAGTTTATATACACAAATATTGAAGAGAAACCGGGCAAAACATTTAAAAACAGACTAACAATACAATCAGGTACAAAACTTGGGTGGAAGGAGAAAACATTTTTTAAAGAGTCAGAGAAGGGTATTATCAGGAAAAAAGTACAAAACCAGTAATAATTATACTACATTAATATAGCATTCCAAAGGAGGGGAGGGAGGTGCATTTCTCCAATGCACTAGCTTCAAAGTTCAAAGAAAAAAAAAGGCAAATAGCTACTTTCATCAAGAGCAGCTATATATTTCACATAATTGTTTTAAAAAGAAAGCCTATTAACAACAATGATTGTTTAATGCTACAATTTTACAGCAAAGACAAAACTAAAATAGCAGCAAATTCACAAGGCAGTACTTCCACAGAATTATCACTCCATGGTTCATGCAATGCCTACAAAGTGCTCCCAGTTGGGTATACAAGTATAATTCACAATTTAGAAAAAAAAAAAAAAAAAAGAAATATACGATTGACACACAGGTACATTGAAAGCTGAGGAGTACTGAGTCTCTTAGCATTCCCTTCAAAGGGAGAACAGGTATGTAATAAAGCCCTTGGGTCCTTGTACAGGTCACTACAGGAAAAGATACCTTTTATTACAATGCAACAGCAAACCATAAGCAGCACACCACCACAGTGGTTAACCCTGGACAGGCTGGTGTAACATCCAACAGTGACCGACATCCTACAGAAGACAGACTGGTAAGACCAGACAAAAGCCTGATAAAGCACTGGTAAAAATACAGCTTTCAACTGTAATTCACAAATAAGTCCTAAAAGGTACTTCAGTAAAATTACTGACACCGATTGAAAAAGGAATTGCTAACTGGATTGTAGCAGTGATTTCAACCTAGCTTCCTCTTGTCACAGTTTTTTTGGGGGGAGGTGGGTAATGAGTAGTTCAGTATATGGTAAGGCTGACAGAGCGGTTCATTTTCTTTCCAATAAGTCGAGATGTTCTATTACTCTGGGTGGTGGACCTGGTAGCCATCCGATCAGTGAAGAGTGCTCTTTCCTCAGCTGCAGCTTTTGCCATCTGGGCTTTCTTGAGTTCTCTAACAACATAAAAATAGGAAACAAGACTTTTCACCTACTGTATTAAACCCAGAAAGGGATCCTAAGAGGCCAAATACAAACTACATTATCAGTTGGGAGATTTTTGTGTGCCATCATTACTCCAAGATAAAATTAAAGAGAAAAAAAAGTGAAAATCTATTTACATAAGAGACAAAAGGAGAATTCTATTTCCTCTTTATATGAACTATGCTGGCTATCAAACTAATGGCAAAATAACCTTTAAGTATTTCAAGTCAGTTTTATTAGGTTAGTATAAAAATGGTAGCAATAAAGCAAATGAATTAGATAAACACTCCAACCAGTTTTCCAAAAATGTCAAAGGTCATTCAGATCAAATGTGAAAATCATCTAACCCAATTGACATTAATTTCATCCTTTCATAAAAGTAAACAGAACATTTTGAGGAGAATGTCATTTATGACAAGAGTTTGGAGAGAAAAAACTGATACCTGCTCATTTTAGCTTTTGGGACAATTTGGGCATAAGGATATCACCACTTTTGAATACATGCAGGTTTAAAAACCTTTTAAGTCCATAATTTCAAAGTTTAGAAACAATGCCAATTTATAGGTCAAATATCAAGACAGAAGTCCCCAAACTTTAACCATATAACATGCCAAGCCACTTTATTCTTCACTGATGGAAAGTATAAATCATTTCTAATTAAAATCTGAGAATAAAAATGAGAAACTAAAAAAACAAAAACCCCATCACTTACTTCTGCAGAAGTGAATTTTTGAACTTTTCAGCGTTCAATTCTATTCGTAATTGTTCTGCACTCTTCCTTGAAGCAGATAGTAATACTGAATGCTTTACCAGTGCCATTGCTGAAGGTCTTCTCTCTGGATCTGGATGAATCATAACCTTAAAAAGAGAAGTAAAATTAACACAAAGATATGCAATTTAATAAAATATTGAACTGTGTCAATAAAGTGCTTCACATATAAAATGCTCACTTTTAGCAACTCTGTAAATTCTTGCGAAAGCACTTGTGGAATCCGAGGTAATCTACCCTGTCTAATTTCATGCCATTGGTCTCCATTTCTGGGAAGAGGCTCAGCACCAGCAGCACATACCACTGTGAGGGCAAGGGCAAAAATATCTGCTTTTGGAAGGTGAGTATAGTTCTGTAAAATTAAAGGGAAAAAAAAGTTAAGGGAATATAAAGATTGTCAAAATAAAGTAAGATTACACCTCAATGATGATTTGGGTGAGAAATAAGATGAAATTAAAATGTCCAGTGATACATTTAAATTTAGGACATACTCAGAGAACAAGCTAAATTTGGGGAGATTATACTTTTTTTAATGACAAAGTTATATACACTCTGGGGCTTTCCTGGTAACTCAGTGGGACAGAATCCGCCTGACAATGCAGGAGACACAGGTTTAACCCCAGGGCTGGGATGATCCCCCAGAGAAGGAATGGTAACCCACTGCGGTACTCCTGCCTGGGAAATTCCACGGACAGAGGAGTCTGGCGAGCTACAGTCCATTGGGTTGCAAAGAGTAGGACACGACTTAGCGACTAAACAACAATACACTTTGGGGTGGGATGGTAAATACATTTCTAAAAGTATTCAGGTTATTTCTAAAAGGCCTCCCCTTTATCACCAGCCTCACTCAACTCTCAGAAGAAACTTTAGCTCTCGGGGCATTCATATGAAACTACAAACATCAACAAGTTAGAAATATGCATATACATATACAACACAAATATACATAAAGAGAATAGTGTCATACAATTCATTTGTTCTAGTTATTCTATTTCCATTCAAAAACGCTTATCAAGAAATATTTTACAACACTGTTTTTGAAATAGTATTATTAACTATGGGGCTTCCCAGATGGCAAAGAATCTGCCTGCAATCCAGGAGACTTGGGTTCAATCCCTGGGTCAGGAAGTTGTCCCCTGGAGAAAGAAATGGCAACCCACTCCAGTATTCTTGCCTGGAGAATTCTACGGACAGAGGAGCCTGGCGGGCTATGGTCTATGGGGTCGCAAAGAGTTGGACACAACTAAGTGACTAACACATACTTTCACATTATTAACTGTATCCATACTTTATTTAATCATTCCTTTATTGCTAAATATTAACATTCTCAATTTATTTGTATATGAATATTTCTTTAAGAGAGACTCCTAGAAATAGAAATTCTGGGTAAAAGGGAATGTGACTTTAAAATGTTGACAGATGTTAACACTTTGATCTCCGAAAAGACATTGTCATTTTAAAGTTTCACCAGTAATGCGTGGAAACTTTTTTTTTACTGCAACCCCACCACTGTTGAATATGATAAATCTTTGCCTTTATTGACTTTTGCTAGATTAAATACCCCAACAAGCTAACAGTTTACACTTTCTATTCTGTATTATCTTTCTACTGGTTATTAGCTTAAAATTTCAGTACATCTGCATTTATAGTTTTCTAGCATCTGATAATAAGTGTTACAAAGCAAATGGCTTAAAGAAGAAAAACTACCTCCTGTAAAACTTCATTTGCAAGAAAACGGCTATCACCCTCTTCAACTTGTGGACTAGAGATCCTTGTTACATGTCCAAGGTCACCTAGAAGTATTGAAAAAAATACAGTCAAGAATTAAAACAAAACAGCCTCTATTTTAAGGAAATAATTTGGTTACTTTTCTTTCTTACCTATTTTAAACATAACTTTGTTGGATGCCCAGTCATCTTCATCTCCTTCTTCAGAGGCAGCATTTGGGATTGAAGTTCGAGATATGAAAATATTACCTGTCAAACAGTTATTTAGGTAAGCCATACTAACAATTAATAGAATCAAAGTTCACAAACAAGTCATACAACGAATCATTCAGAAAGCGCTTAAATATATAGACTATGTGTTCTACCCAAACCCAGTAAGAAGGAAAGGGGACTGTATTTTCTAGATACAGAAAATACAGAAATGTACTTTCTGGTCTAGCACTGGTCCTTTAACACTTGAAAACCACTGCATTAGACTCTTGTCAGCTACACATTGATCTTCAGCAGTTCTAATTACTTAGAAATAATACAAAGGGCAATTAACATACTAATTCATGATGCTGCTGCTGCTAAGTCACTTCAGTCGTGTCCGACTCTGTGATGCTACTGAGGCACAAATTTTAATCTAATGCTACAAGGCTGGTGTGAAAACAAGTCATGCAGTTATTGAGTTTGGCTGACCATACAGCATCTACAACCCAAAGAGGTTTTGTGGTTCACTATTTCTACTGTACACAAACTTCTTCTTCATCTAATGCAGGTAAGGTTATATAAATATAAGTTTCAGCAGCAAACTTTATTTTAGTAGTTTTATCAATGTTTCATTCACTAGCATCTTTTCAATTTTATTTACAGGACAACTTATTTTATGGGGATATTTGTAAATTTAAAACTTCACATGCCTTAATATTTTCAACTTTTGTACCTGTAATGTAATGGTCCCCTATGTTTGTATAACATTAAATACAAGCTATGAGTATGGGGAAACCTCAATGATCTACATTAATTGCAACCAGTTCAAACTTAATTTTTTCTTTTTGAAAATAAATGTTTTAATAAGTTGACATACAAAAATTCTTCATATAATTCATATAATTAAGTTGCGAAAAATGATTTAAATCACAGTCCATGGGGTTGCATAGAGTAGGACACGACTTAGCATAGATTAAAAAAAGAAAAGAACCTCAGTAATTCAATTTAAAAACACTCAGCCTAAAATGTTTACTTAAATCCATCAACCTTTCAGTTGGGTTTCCCTGGTGGCTCAAACGGTAAAGAATCCACCTGACAATGCCTAAAAACACCTAGCCTAAAATGTTTAACTTAAATCCCTTAAATCCCTAAAATCCTTAACTTTTTAGTTATAACTTCTAAATTAAAGGATAGAAAAAGGAATTAGCTAAATGATGCAACAAAGCAACCAGTCGAACCCAGAAGAAAGGAAATCTGGCAAAACAAGGTCTGTATTATTATTATATAAGTAGGGGAAGAGTAAAACCTAAAAAAAGAAAATGGATTTACCCTGATGTAATGCATGGTTCTGAAATGGACGCTAGTTTGGATGAAGCAACTGCTAAGGACTTTGGTCAACTAGGAAAAATTTTAATATGACCTGGCAAGTAGATAATTATTGAAATGGAAAGGTAGAGACAGTGTCTTTTTAAAAAAGTTCTAAAACAGTATGTACATTACGACGTGACTTTTGACGAGAGGGATCTGCACTAAAATGTTAGTGTAGGATTCACTTGCATCCTTTTTTAAACGCAAAATAAAAATGCATGTACCATTTTCTTTTCTGAACAAAACAGTAATAACAATAACCCTCTTAGCCGCACCAGCATTAATTTAAAAGTACAGATCTATATAGCCTAGTACAAGAGACAGGCTTTAAACATGAGTTCTTTTAGTCTCCCCATCAGTCCCACTCTAAGACTGTGGTTCCCATAAGATGCAGAACATTTTTTTTCAGCTTTTAGTAAAAATGAGAGTATTATTTCAGATCTTTTGGTGTAACAAGGGAAGAGGTGATGGGAAATGAAACACTACTACTAAGTGGGTCAAAAATCTTTTAAAGCTAAAATGAAATGTACACACTGCTGAATTTAAAATGGATAGCCAACAAGGTCCTACCGTACAGTACAGGGAATTCTGCTCAGTGTTACGTGGCAGCCTAGATGGGAGGGGAGTTGGGGCAAGAATGGATACATGTATTTGTATGGCTGAGTCCCTTTGCTGTCCACCTGAAACTATTACAAATTGTTAATCAGCTATGCTCCAGTATAAAATAAAAAGTTAAAAAAAACAATGAAAAAATATAGTAAAATGTTTTATGTTGCCATATTGTTTTAATGAAATCATTTATTCTATAAAACCCTAAAGAACATATATAGGTCAGATGATCTGTAATACTTACTAGGCTTTATATCCATGTGAACTAAAGACATTGAATGAATATACCTCAAGCCCCGGCCAACTTGTAAGAGGAGATCCTTCAACTCTGCTTCTGTAAAGTAACTCATACTTCTGTAGTTTTCACTTATGGCATCGGCTAAACTGCCACCTAACAAACACAAGAAACGTCAGAATTTTCTTCTTTCTGAAATACCATTTTTCTTTCATCTTTACTGTATGACTAGACGCAACCAAGAAAATGACATTTTACAGGACCTATTCTCTTCAACCTGCTTGTGAAATCAAAATTGTATTTATTCTTTCACTAGCTAAAACACTCACATGTGTACAAACTATAATATAAAGTCTCTGTCTTATCAATACATACTCTAGCAACCCACCTAGTTCTCTTTCCCAGAGTAATGTTATGAATTCTTTTCAACTCCTTTTTATACAAGCAATAACACATTTTCATTATCTTGAAGATCATTCTTTATAATATACAAAGACCACTCCTTTCTTAGGTATACAAAATTCCATTGCATAATTGAATGGTAATGCACTAACCAATCCCCTAATTGATGGACATTTAAAAATGATTTCCAAGCCTTTAATACTCTTGCCTGGAGAATCCCAGGGAGGGAGGAGCCTGGTAGGCTACAGTACATGAGGTCGCAAAGAGTCGGACATGACTGAGCGACTTCACTTTCACTTTTCAATACTACAAATTATAGTCTCAGGAATTCACACATATTTTGTTATCTCCTACAAACAAACTGCTGGGTCAAATGGTATATATAGTGTACTATACACATTCATTGGGTGTATGAGACACTATTTTATTACATATAGGATAAATTCCTATAGCTGAGAGCGCCATTTCCATTTACCCTACAAAACAGTTTTGGGTTGGTTTTCACAGTATCAATGCCAAGACTTGATTGCCTCTGAAAGCTCACATAAAACACACTCAATTCCTGATTTCAAAAGGCTAATACTTAAAATCTGCTAGCATAAGGTTATGTAAATCTGGGGATTTGGAAGACAAATCTGGACGATTACACACACACACAGTCCCCTTTAGAGAAGGCTGTACCAAATCACACTTCCATGCTTAATGTACGAGAATACCTATTTTCCCACACACATAACAACAGAGTCTACAAATTTTATAAGTAAAATCCAGTATCTTAGTATAGTTTTAATTTATACCACTCTTACTATGAATAAGAACAAACCTGCTTTTATAGAATCAAACCTATCAGCTAATTTGTTTATACTTTAAAAAACTTTAAGTTTATACTTCATAAGTTTTATTAAAAACTTTGTTTATACTCTGTCTCAGAGGAAATGAGTTATGTTTAAAAAATAAACAAACCACTTCTGCTTAAAGCTTAGTTGGGAATAATAAAACCAGAAGCAAGGTAATAAAAATCTAGGTCGATGATATACTACTCAGAAAAGGAGGTCCTATAATTTGAACAAGTCTAAATAGCAAAAACATCAAATGTGCGGTAAAAATAAAAGTAAATCACACACCTGTATAGTTTAGGATTAAGTATGTTCTCCAAACTTAATTTGTACAAATCTTGAACTGTGGGAAAAAGAGAGCTCTAGAAGGGAGCAGGTCAATAAGCTTTTTGGGATATGTGAATTTGAAGTCCTAGATCAAGTTCACCAAGAAATAATATGGCTGCTTTTTAATGGGTCTAGCTACTACAGCTGGGCCAGTTTCTTCTATCTTGCTGCTGAAAGGGTAAGAAAGGTGAGAAGAGCAAACCATTCATCTGATATTTCAGGTTCTCCTGCGCTATCAATTAACATTTTTCTACACCTGCTTATCAAGAGTAGAAATTCCATCTATCACCAAATCAAGAAAACAGGCTCAAAATGCAAACAACTGTTTTCGATAAAAAGTCAGTTAAGATAAAGGATATCAGTTAATCAACACTACAAATGAATGATAACAGAATCCATCCCTGTGAAACTACAGAAAAGGATCTAGCTAGGTCTATTAGGACATTTAGGGTTTATGTGGAGAAAATGGTGGAAAACGCAAACAGAAGAGCTCACAAATATATCTAGACAGCCTCATTTTCTTTCATCTAAGCAAAACATCATACAAAGAGGCTGTTCTATTTTACACAAGTTTATTTATTTTTTTAAAGATCCATATTCCTAAAGTGCTTAAGACTGCTCCAAAATAATAAATTATTTCAAAAGATTATTTTATAATCTAACTTTATTACAGGACAGGGTCTTTGTAATCTGAGAGGGTAGCAAAACGGCTCATCCCCCTCACTCAAATCCCAGGCCCAAGCCAGTTATCTCAGAATCAACTAAATAACACAACCACGTATTTGGTAGGTTGCTACAAATTTGTGATTTCTGGACTGTGGCTGACAGCAAGTCACATCAACAAGGTGAGAGGTAGAAAGAAACTAGAAGGAGATGGTGTCTAGCAAATATGGAGGAAAGGAGGTATTATGATCAAGTTATACTATTAGTAAGTGCAGTAACTAAAAAATGGAGGTTAAGCAACAGAATAGTCCACAAAGCCACAGGTGACAGCTACATAAATATTTTGATGATATGAATAGAAACATTTCAAGAGATTTGTGAAAGCAGCAGCAATGCTGCATACTGAACAATTATATTTTTTCAAGGGTGTAGAATAAAATGACAACTCAGTGAGAAGTCAGGTATGAGAAATGGATCTTCTACATCTGTTTTGTTCATTATTTTCCAAAACAGAAAACTTGATCTACTACTTATACCACTTATTTATTCACAAGCTATGAAATGGCTAGTCTTAGGGGAAAAAATGAGAATCAACAAAAATAATCTTCACTACTCAAGTATTCAATAAATTCTAAGTTCTCTAATATTTCACTGAAGATGTACAGAAATAAAAATCCATCATATACAAAATTTTAGGTGTTTAATAACAGATCTGTAAGAATCAGAAGTGAGGCCAGGACTTTGGTAAAGATTTAGTGAAAAAGGAAGGACCCAGGATGACTGTTGAAGGACCTGCTGAAATTCAAAACCATATAAAGGTCCAAAGTTAAACCTCTATAAATGCTTTTTGGGCGGAGGCAGGGAGGAAGAAAGGAGGCAAGCACAGCTAGGGAACTAATGAGAATAATTCTCTCTTTACAGAAACATTTCAGTGGATTCTAGTGGTAAACAAAGGGTGGATAGATGGTAGGGGGAGCAAGATTCAAAAATGGCTGAATTTATATCAATGGAGAGTCACTGTCATTTTACAAGTAACCATTATCAGTTTCAGCAGCACATAAAATGAAAGGCAAAGGGAAGGCTAGATACAGGGAGCTTGGCTTATTAACTATTATATCCCTCCCCCACACCATGCTAAGTGCTAGGAATACCAAAATACATGGCAAGGCTGCTATCCTCTCAAGAAAATCAGTTTAATTTGAGTAACAGACATACAAATAATATGCATGGTTCTACTATCTAGGTAGAAAAAACAAGGTTTTCAATCTTATGTTCCAGGTAAGAATAACTTGCACTTCATGTCAGGGCTTTTGATCTTTGAATTTATAACAGGTAAAAGATATATAGAATTAGAGCAAGACTTTAGATAAAAAATAAATTATTTCCTTGGTGTTCATTTTCTTGAGCTTACACATTTACAGGGGAACCATTACTCACCGTTACAATATTCATTCTGTATAAGCATATGATCATCTTCTGCCCAGGCAGAGAAGTATCGAACTACATGAGAATGTTGCCCAAGCACTGCGTGAGCATATACTTCTCTCAAAGCATTCTGCCTAGAAGTTTGAGATTAAGAGAATCATAAATCATTTTTATTTAAGATAAACTGAGTTAATTTATCTGAAAGTTCATAAAAGAATCTTGACTTCTGGATCTATCATTCATTATGCTGAAGAACTTGCTTAAAAGAGGATTAAAACTCTGTATGAGATTTTCCCAAAGGTTTCCATTAAAGAATCTGGAGTAGGAAATGGCAACCTACTCCAGTATTCTTGCCTGGCAAATTCCACAGAGGAGCCTGGTGGGCTACGGTCCATGGAGTTGCAAAGAATAAGACACGACTAAGCACACATCATGCCATTTAAGAATGTTAGAAAGAAGGAATCTTGCTGGCCCTACAATTCAGGAAAGATGAAATTCTACTCTACTGTGAATTCATGGATGCTACTAGAAATACAAAATTTAAATTAGGCTCCAAGATCAGACTCCTCATATTACTCTACCAAATCCAATAAAAACAAATGGCACAAAATGAAATGGATCTGATTTAAGTCATTATAACTTCTCAAACATTAGAGATTAAATTCAGTGACTGACCACCTAAAACCTTAACATTTCTAACACCATACTGATGAACAAAAGAGCAAAAGACAAAATCTTTAATACATACTCATCAACAGAGCCAGCCAATGGCTTTTTTGATCGCTTTATGGCATAAACGCATCCATCCAGCCTCTTCACACATTTAAACACAGAACCAAATTCTCCAGAACCAATCTTCTCTAGCTCATGAAATTCTGTTGTATATCGAGACTTCATATTGCTTTCAGTAATTGTAATTCTCTGTAATAAAAAGTGTATCCATATATTTATAAAGGTACGAAAGTGATTTTTTCACTAAGGTGATAACACTATGAAATTTAAAAATTTTATCTTATGTTTTAATGCTTATTTAACATGTATATATGGGCTTTCCTTGTGGCTCAGTTGGTAGAGAATCTGCCTGCAATGCAGGAGACCTGGGTTCAATCCCTGGGGCAGGAAGATTCTCCAGAGAAGGAAATGGCAACCCACTGCAGTACTCTTTCCTGGAGAATTCCACGGATGGAAGAGCCGGGCCAGCTATAGTCCATGAGGTCGAAAAGAGTCAGACATGACTGAGTGGCTTTCAATTTCAACATGTATATATGATAGCTTGTTAAGTAGAAACAAATATAAAAATCAATAAAAAGAAAATTTTTTTAAAAACCAATAAAAAGGAAATCAAAAGCTACTGACTTTAGCAGGTCTTGTTTCATCTTCAAACTCATAATCACTGGCTTCCATGTCTTCACCACAGGAACTGAAAAATATTATTTTTTCTATCAGTGTATTTGACAGATCCATCAACTAGAGATCCAAAACTATCTGACAGATATATAGCAAAATGAAAATTTAATGAATGAAAACCGAAAAGAAAGCATTTACTTTTGTAATGACAAGATACAGACCAAGTGATGAAAATGTTGTTCCTGTTTAGATATACCAACACCACCACACATATCAAAATTAAAGCCTTTCTAAATCAACTTTCTCTGCTTGCCTCATTTTGACACAAGCAGATTTACTATAATTTATCTAGACCTTTTCTTTCTTCCTTTCCCATGCCATAGCTGATTACTGAAAATTGCTAGTAATGGAGAAAATTCTCAGCCCATAAACTTCCAAATCATTTGGCTGAAATTAAATTTTAATTATGCCAAACCAGTCTTGGGTGGTTGAGGAACCAAACTGTTGAAAAATAAATAACTTACTCATTCCAATATGCTCTCTTTCTTCTCCGACACTGTCCTGAGGAATGCAGTAACAGAGAATCTGGAGTAAAAGGATTAATATTCACTTGAGGAGTCTGTCGAACATCAAATTCCCTTTTTCCTGATTTTTCTGTATCCATGAATAGAGAGCCACCTCGGAGTTTAACAGAACTGGAATCGATTCCTCGAGCTTTGGAGAGCAAACTCTAGGAGAGGAAAAGAAACGCTTAGGATCCAAGTGCTATAGATAGCCTTCTCAACCTAATTTTCAACAAGTCTTTCTCCTGGCTGAATGTGTAGGTCAAAGCAACCACCAACCCTTGTTAATCTTTCAAGCAAAATAGACAGTGGTTTACTTAGGAGCCTGAAGCTGGATACCAACTACCTTTCCTGAAAAAGTCAACAGGTCTCTAGCCCTAAAAAGAATATGAATGAAAACTAAAATTAAGTTCACTCTAGGAGCTAAAAGTTAAGAAACCTTTCAATCCATCTAAAAATAGAAAGCATTCTGGGAGTCACATAAAAGCTCCCCTCCCCCATCCAAGTAGGGCTTTGAAAGCCACCACCATAGAGCTCCTCCCCTCACTTCCAGACTTGCCTTGGGCAAGTCGGCCAATAAACAGTAAGGCACAAAAAGCACACATCTCCTAAGGTTTATGACTAGTAAGCGGACTGAAACTCACTTTAAAAGGTACATTTTCCACATTAATCTTTTAAGTTCGATACTGTCTGAATTTCGGTAAGTGTCTGCTTTAAAATCTGCTGTTACTTGTAAAGTTCTACAAGTGGTAATCTGCATACTCACTTGCCACTCAACACACAGGTGCTGAATACCTACTTCTTTAAGAGACATTATCAATGGTATGAAAGCCTGAGGGTCCAGGCGACAAAATCCACGCTGGTTTTTAACAGCTGGACGTTCCTAATCCAGACACTTCGGCTGATCAAACTTGGGAACTGCAAACCCGAGTGTAAACAAACGCTTACCAAATAAAATATTCTTTCCGGAAAGAGGTTTAAACGCTACCCCGAGTTATTTACGAGCCTTTTTAAGGCTGTAAATACTTGAAGGCCAGCCTTTTCTCCCAAGTCGAAGCGCAGTCTCCCTCCGTATCTCAAACTTTCCCCCAAAAGGCCACCTGATACGAAACGATAAGTGCATTTTTTTTTTTAACCGAACTCCTGAGTGCGCCGCCCAAATTACAGGAGTGATCACTGCGTTTAAAAGGCACCAGATGGCTGCGGCGCTGAGGAGTGTCAGGTGGCCGGGCCAGCACCACTGGAGCATCCTTCCAAACCGCGTTATCGGTGCCACACTCCCGCCTGCCACGCTCGGGGCCGCCCCGACTCGGCGGGCGTTAAATCATCAGCCACCTGGACGGCGCCGATCAGCCCCTTTGAAAGATGAAGAAGTTCCAGACGAGGCCCATTGTTCAGTTACATAATCTTAACGGACAACTGCTGGGCAGGGCCCAAAAAAAAGACTGCCAACTTTTTTGTTACCGCGCCGGAGAGCGAGCTGGGGTGAGGCCGGGCGGTTATGTAACCGAACCCGGGCAGCGCCGCGCTCCGCTCCCGGCGCCGCGGCCTTTTAAAAAGGCTGGGCCGGCGCGGGCTCTGGGCGCCCCGGCGGCCGCGTCCTCTCACCTTGGGGGTGTGCGGCGTGTCGAAGAGCCGCAGCTTGCGGAAGGTCTTGTGGGGCGGGGTACCCGGGTAGTCTGGCAGCGGCGAGCAGGCGCCCTCGCCGACCCCGCGCGCCCCGCAGCCCCGCAGCGACGCATCCCCCGGGCCTCCGCAGCGCACTGGAGAGAACGAGCTGCCCAGAAAGTAGGGCGCGGCCGGCGACTTGACCGGAGACGAGGAGCCGAAGCCCTCCTCCTCCCACGAGTCTCCCTCTGCCCCGCCGCCCGCCGCGTCCGCGCCGGGGCAGGCGCCCCGCAGCAGCATGTCCTCCTCTAGCTCCCCCGGGCTACCGGGGATTGTGTCCGGAGAGCGACGGCGCTCGGGCCCGGGCTCTGTGGGGCTCCTCGCGGGAGGCAGAGGCGAGTCGGGCTCCTGAAAGGCCGAGTCCTCCCCGGTGCTGTGGCCGCTGCCTTCTTCCTCCTCTTCTTCCTCCTCCTCCTCACAGTCGCTGCAGGGCGAGAAGATCAGCTTCTGCCGCAAGGTGCAGGAGGCCGCGGCGCGGCGGGGCGGCGGCGGCTGCTGCCGGCTCAGGAAGCTCATCGCGCCCCTGGGGCCGGGGCGGAGGACCGGAGAACCAGAGCCCGCGGAGTCCAGGGCTCGGCCGGCCCAGGGGGCGGGTCCGCCACGTGCGACTAGGCGCGCCCGGGGGCCGCGGCGGCGGCGGGCCCGCGCGGCGGCGGCGGCGGCGGCGGCGGCGGCGAACGCCGGCTCCGGAACGCTCTGGGCGGCGGCCGGCGGGGCAGGCGGCAGCGCGGGCTGTCCGGCAGTGGCGGGGCGGCCCGGGCGCCGAGTCTGGGGTCTCCGCAGGTCCAGCCGCAGGTTCGGGTTCCGCGGCTTCCCGCGACCGTTAACCACGTGAGTGCCCAGTCCGCCAATCTCCACCCAGCCTAGGGTTTGAAAAAAATGGAGGGCGCGACGTAGTCCGCTGGGGAGGGATCGGCTACGCGATTTTGGCGCGAACTCGCTGGCTCCGCCCCTCCCTCTCGGCGCCGGGCCTGGCCAGGGCGGGCGCGGCGCCTCGGGCCTATGAGCGAGCGGGATGCCTGGGAGCTGGGTCTGGCGCCTCCCGGACTGGGCCGGGCAGGAGACCCTAGGCGGCCCTCTGGGAGGGGCGATGGTTGAGGGCTGAACTCAGCCGAGCCGAGCGCCAACCCGCACACTACAGCCTCGGGGCCCTTCCGACTTCTCGGAGGTGGAGCTGGACTGGCGGCTGGAGAGCGCCTCCGAGTCCCTGCGGGTCGGAGCGAGCAGGAGGCCGATGTGGCCCTTGGTTGCTCCCGAGGGAGACTGACCTTAACGTCCCGCATCCCTTTGGTTCCGGCCCCTGGGGCGCATGGGCGTGGCTGAGGGGAGTTAGGTTCCCGAGTCGTGGTCTGAGCCGGGAATGGTAACTCCGGCCTCTGGACCGAAGTGTGTGCAAATGGGTTAGGCTGACACCAAAGTCGGAGGAGATGGACACGACTGAGCGACTGAACTGACTGAAAGTCAGAAGGAGGAGACTCGAGTTCTCAGGCGAGGTCCCTGGCTGAAGGGCTGTCTCTGAGCCTCTGTTTCCCTCCAGAAAGGCTGTTATGGGCCGGGGTGTATGCAGAACGCCCCCAGATCGTGGTCTTTGCCATCTCCGTTCCCCCCCACCCCACCCCCCAACTCGTTCACCGTAAATAATGCAGCTCCACACTCGGCCCTAAGCACAAAACCAAGTGCCCACCACGCGGCCACGGTGTTTATATTTGTTTGCCAGCACGTGGGCAAGTGTTGGCAAAACAGATCGGCTTAGCTTGCTGCAAACTTCAAAGCAACTTGAGAAAAAATTTCCCTAGTACTCCTGTCAAATTGTGATTTATCCCTCTGTTATTGTCGAAAACAGAAGGTTCTGACAATTTTTTCAGTTCTAACACCCTAATGAATCTTCTTCCTTCTCGTGTTGTTTTCTCCGTTTTGTTTTTTATTCTTTAGGATACATTGAAAGAAGTAGGAATTACTGTGTCAAAGTATATAAACTGCCCAACTGCTCTCCAGAAAAAAAAAATTATGTTCTCACTGGCAGTGGATTACAGTACACTCTGAGAATTCTGGACATCAGATCAGATCAGATCGGATCAGATCAGTCGCTCAGTCGTGTCCGACTCTTTGCGACCCCGTGAATCGCAGCACGCCAGGCCTCCCTGTCCATCACCAACTCCCGGTGTTCGCTCAGACTCACGTCCATCGAGTCAGTGATGCCATCCAGCCATCTCATCCTCTGTCGTCCCCTTCTCCTCCTGCCCCCAATCCCTCCCAGCATCAGAGTCTTTTCCAATGAGTCAGCTCTTCGCATGAGGTGGCCAAAGTACTGGAGTTTCAGCTTTAGCATCATTCCTTACAAAGAAATCCCAGGGCTGATCTTCAGAATGGACTGGTTGGATCTCCTTTCAGTCCAAGGGACTCTCTGGGTACTTAATGTTTGTTGATCTAATTTTGTTGTTTTGATTCATATCACTGGACAGTTTTCATGGGCTTGTGGCACTTCATGAATATTAACACTTGACCATATATGCTGTTCTAACACTTTTCAAAAGTTAAAATTTAAGCTGGATTTTTAGTAATGGAAACACATCTTAGTATTTATCACATGGGAAATTCCCTGAGATTACATAACTGAAGATGCAGTGCAGAGTAAACAGTCATTTTCTCCAAATATTTGCTAACTGATATTTCTTTTTTGTGTGTGTTAATCCAAACTTAATTTTAAGCTCAGAAGACAGGAACTCTACTATTTTGTATGTTTCAAGGAGTGCCATTCTCTGAAAAGCCAAGGAGTGGTTTTTAGCACCCTCCCCAATGGCAACCCACTCCAGTATTCTTGCCTGGAGAATTCCACGGACAAAGGAGCCTGGTGGGCTACAGTCCATGGGGTCGCAAAGAGTTGGACATGCCTGAAGTGATTCAGCACTCCAACACCTCTTCCCTCCTAGTGAGAAATATAAATTCTTTGATATGGATAGTTGACATTTTCTAAATTTCATGTGAAGTATAAATAAAAATAACTCTGTAAAACTTCTACTCTTTGTTGATCTGTAACATGAGTTGTATGGAAAGCAGTGTGCTTCCTAAACACCCCTGCCCCCTAATTTTTTGCCCCAAGCTTCTCCTATATAAAGAATTCTATATCTGCTGTTTCTATGTATGCAAAATCATGCTGCCTCCCACCCCCTTCACTCTTTCACAACATCCTGCTTCATTTCCTTGACAGGCTTTTATCTATCTCAGAGTGTGTTGATTGTTAACTACTATTCCGTTCTAGAAAATGAGGTCCTTGAGTATAAGGACCTTTCCTTTTGTTTATTGCAGTATTCTGATATGGCTTCAGTTCAGTTCAGTCACTCAGTCGTGTCCAACTCTTTGCGACCCCATGGACTGCAGCATGCCAGGCTTCCCTGTCCATCACCAACTCCCAGAGCTTGCTCAAACTCAACGTCCGTCGAGTTGGTGATGCCATCTGATCATCTCATCCTCTGTCATCCCCGTCTCCTCCTCTGTCATCCCCATCTCCTCCTGTCTTCAATTTTTCCCAGCATCAGGGTCTTTTCCAATGAGTCAGTTCTTCCCGTCAGGTAGCCAAATTGGAGCTTCAGCTTCAGCATCAGTCTTTCCAATGAATATTCATGACTGATTTCCTTTAGGATGGATGGTTGGATCTCCTTACAGCCCAAGGGACTCAAAAGTCTCCTCCAATGACATAGTTCAAAAACATCGATTCTTTGGTGCTCAGCTTTCTTTACGGTCCAACTCTCACATCCATACATGACTACTGGAAAAACAATAGCTTTGACTATGTGGACGTTTGTCAGCAAAGTAAATGATACGGCTTAGGTGCTCAGTATCTTCTGAGTGATAATAGGACCCTTACTTACATATTTATTGGTTTATTTTATCTCTCAATATTATTAGTTCAAATGATACAGAAGTCTCCCACTTAACCTCGCAACCCTCTGCCGAAGCCCCCTTCCTGGAGGTGAAAACTCTTCTAATACTCCTTGTTTGTCAACTCTTAACCTTGCCACCTCTCTGCTTCCCTAAACTGGGATATTCTTAAAATCAGCGGGGGCAAAAAGGGTGTGGATTCCCAATGGGAAGGGAAGATTTCTTGGTTCACACCCAGGTCCTCACACAGAATAGGAGAGGTAAATTCCCACCAGATGTATAGAATGACTGGGGGAAAGACGAAAACAAATTTTTTTAAGTATCATTAAAAGTGATACTCAGGGCAAGAATCCTTTGACTTTCTCCACTTCCATGTAAAATAGATGTTCCCTGCTCCAGACTTTTCACCACACCCTGCGTGGACTATGTAACACCCTTTGTTTACTTGTCTGGCTTCTCTCCCAACCAGGGCTGAGATCAAGTTTTATTTATCTTTAGAGCTGCAGAAAACAGCAGTGTGCCTTGGCTCCAAAGAAGGTGCTTAATAAATGTTTCCGGAATAATTAAAATGTAGTGTTCTTTAAACAACAAAAGTGCCCAAATGAGTAAGAAATCCAGGCCCTGCCTCCTGCGGCTGAGAACATGGCACAGCGTTATGGGTTTAACTGCAGCAATATCCTAACTGAAATTCTAAACGATTGTTCCGATTTTTTAAATTTCACGCTCTTCAGAATACAGCACTCACTGTACTGAGAGAAGGGGTTACGCCCACCTGCCCCGGGGCATATCTAATTCAAATTTCCTGCTCTTTCCCTACCCTGTGTTGTTTTTAACTAATGTTACTAGGCAGCTTTTGTGGTAATGTTGTAATAACTGAGTAAAAATCATGCTCTGGGAGAACAAACTTAACCTGTTTCTCTCCTTTAACAATGATGATTTACCAAGTAAAGGCTTTCATCCGCTGTTGGCCCATTCACCTGTCCTAGCAGCAAAATAAGTCTTCTGCCCTGAAAATTTATAATTGAGAGTCCTAAATCACCTTCTCAAATACTTTTTATACAGCACATAAATATATGTGCGTATTCTCGTAAACATAAGCCATGAACTTTTGAATGAAAGGTCCTTGAGAACTAGGAACTAATTTTTCACAGTGATGTAAGGCTTCTAGGAATGTTTCTCAAGACTAGCCTGCTTTTACCCACAGCTGAATCCTTTCTAGCTTATGCTTTTTATTCTGGAGAAATAACTTTTTCTAAAGATAAGCCTACTCTAATAGATATCTAATTTTTTTTTAAGTCATGTTGGTCAAATCTGTTTTTCACTTAAAAACCAAATAATATGCTTGAAAAATTCAACTGTTTTTCTTCATCTTCCTGGTGTCTTTACCGATCCTCTTCCACTGGTTCTCTCAGCAAAGCTCACCTCACTTCAGCCCAGCTCTTAACTGTTACCAACTGCCATTTGGCTCCAGAATCCAGTTCTCAGGCTGGAATGTGGTAACCCTACCACTGCTTGCATTTTACTTCTCAGGTGTAGTTTAGATTTCTGTACTTTGTCGCTTGCCGTAATACCCTCTGATGGATGACACTGTTTGACCACTTCACCGCGTGTTCATCAGCTCACTCTGATACAGAATAATCAAATCCAGTTCCCCCTTAGTTGTTCAATAGATTAAATGGGAGACTAGCATTGTGCCTTACAAATAGTGTTCAATAAATCTTGTGTGTACTTTTAAGTATAGCAATTTTTTTTTAGAGATTTTTTTTTTTTATGTGGACCATTTTTTATTCTCTTTATTGGCTTTGTTACAATATTGCTTCTGTTTTTATGTTTGACGTTTTGGCCATGAGGTATGTGGGATCTTAGCTCCCCAGCTGGGGACTGAATCTGTGACCCCTGCCTTGGAAGGCAAGGTCTTAACTACTGGGCTGCCAGGAAAGTCCTTAATTACAGCAGTGTTATTTGAGAATAATCATACTTGTTAATGGCTTTAATCAGTAAATGCAGCCTGTGATTCCTGGTGTCCTCAAAACAAGTTTGCCTAACGTGAAACTTAGGACTTCCCTGGTGGCTCAGAGGGTAACGAATCCACGTGCAATGTGGGCGACCTGGGTTCGATCCCTGGGTTGGGAAGGTCCCCTGGCGCAACCCAATGCCCATGGACAGAGAAACCTGCCAGGCTACAGTCCATGGAGTCAGAAAGAGTCAGACATGACTGAGCGACTAAACACGCAATGTGAATAAACAGTTAAGTCTGTGTATAGCCAGTGAGGATGATCAAATCAGAACAGAGATAGTATTGATAAGAACTTGAAAAGTATAGCTAGGAAAGAGTGACCAGTTGAAAGCTTGTATTTTAATGGAATGAATGTACTTTATTTTCATGCCTAATTAATCTTTAAGGATTACCAACATACTCTTTCCATTTATCCTTCTAACATTTATGTAAGATCAACAGCAGATTCCATTACATACAATTGTATCAATTATATAGATTATGTACAAAAAGTTTGAGGATCTAAAATTCTCATTCAGTTTATCTTTGGGGATTTCAACACTGAAAGACCGTGCTAGGGTACTTAAAAGTTGTATCTGGGGAATTCCCTGGTGGTCCAGTGGTTAAGACTCCAAGCTTCCACTACAGGAGGCACAATCCTTGACCAGGGAACTAAAATCCCACATGCCTTGCAGCACGGCCAAAACAAAAAGGGAAAAAAACCACTGTGTGTGTACATACACAAAACCTCTGCTATAACCAGTTGTGTTAGTTAGAGAAGCCTTCAGGCCTACTCGAAGTCATCTAAGCCTTTACATGGCCCCTCTGGCCTTCAAAGGCTTGATAGTCCACTGCACTCAGTAAGGCCTGTGGCAATAATGCTAACTTTAAGACTTTTCCCGAGACAGTACTGGCCACTGGACATAGCATTCCTAGATAAGAGAGGAGTTCTCAACCAACATTTAAAATTATAGCTCTGTGAGGCAGCCAAAACATCATGCTTCCTATTTGCTATTTCAAAATTCCTTTTTAGAGGAATGGAACTAAGTAGTCCCATTTTCTCCAGTATTGTTAATACTTGCAAAGAGCTGCTTTTCTCTAAATTCTTAATGAGTTTCAGTAACTGAAAAGGTCACGTCACAGGAATCTATTTATAAACAGGAGGAGTCATGAGCGAGTGAGCAACAGAACAGCAGTGCTAAATACACAGTCGGTAATTGATTGATTGCCTCTCCTCCTGGGTTAGTGACACACACAGGAAATGATCTGGAGGACTACAGGACTGCCAGTCTCTGCGGCCACACTGTGATTGGCTGAACCAGCTTTGTTCAGATTACTGCAACACAAAAGATGTGATGACACCTCTCCAGTGAAACAAGGGGCCCTGTCTCAGTAGGAGAGGGAAAGGAGATGAGGCAGACACCCCTTGCTGGTCTTTTGTGTGGCAACAGGGGTGTGTTTGGGTATTGCTATGTTTTAATGATTCAGTGGTGAGTCAGTTTTAAAGTTCTGTAAAAATCCAGCTCAGACTGGATTGAGAGATGAGCTCATCCAGGAGCTAACTGGGTGGAGAGTACCCAGTAGTATTAGGTACGATCAGCTGATTGGTGGGCATAAATATGTACATGGAAAAAAAATACCCATGAGGGTGAATTAGTTCCTGAATGCAGAAATCAACTCTACCTGGCATCTTCTATTGGGTGTGTGCCTTGTTCAAGCATGATCCATATCCTGCCTACTGCCCCTTACCTTTATACGAGTCAGGGTATGAGAAATATCCTAAGGGCCACAAAAAAGCTGGGGTGCTTTGGAGGGAGCTGGGAAGGCTATAGTGCTGGCTGTATATGGCAGGCACTAAGCCAGATGCTTTCCATATTTATCTAATCTTTATAGGAATGCTCCGAGGTATTTTAATTCATGTTTTTACAAATGAAGAAAATGAAAAAAATGAAAGAAAATGAAACCCAACTAGATTAAATGCCTATATCACATAGTCATACAGCTGGTATAACTGAGACTGTGTCACTACTGACTTCAAGACTCGCTCTTTCGCGTGTGAGGGCGATCTGGCTGTGACATCTATCACCCCATTAATCACCAGGGTTGACTCAGCTAATCTGGCTGGCTAGACCAGTGTCCCCTTCCTGCATCACCCCTTCACGTGTGTCCCTCCTCAAGCTGCAAGATCAAGCTCGTCGGAAAGGGTATTGGAATAGCTGCACTCCTTCGCTAGAACCTTCACACAAGCTGGATTGGGTCAGGTGAGGGTGAGAACTACCTGGGAGACTTGCTGAAGACGGGGTCACAGGACCCCACCATGGACAGTGCGCTGCTAGGGTTAGGGTAGCAGGACGCGGTGGGGGCCATGGGTGTCAAAGACAGTCATACTTGGCACCTCTGCCTTTTTGTTATACCATAAAACCCACATGTATTTTAAATTCTAAATTCAAGAGGAAAAATTGCGAAGATTAATACTATGGTGTGTTGCTAAGGGTTTGGAGAAACGCATTCCTGTCCACTATGGGGGTGGGTATAAATTGGTACCATTTTAAAAGATCATTTTGACTGTTTCTTCTGCAATTTAAATATTGATCATCTTTGACTCAGCAATGCTACTAAACCTTTCTGCTGCTACTGCTGCTGCTGCTGCTGCTAGGTCGCTTCAGTCGTGTCTGACTCTGTGCGACCCCATAGACGGCAGCCCACCAGCCTCCTCTGTCCATGGGTACAGGCCTGCAAAAATATGTAAAAGAATGTTTGTTGTTTAGTCGCTAAGTTGTGTCCAACTCTTTTGCGACCCCATGGACTGTAGCCCGCCAGGCTCCGAACCCGGGTCTCCAGCATTGCAGGTAGATTCTTTACCCTCTGAGTCACCAGGGAAGCCCCAGAGGGTTGGGGGGAGGTGCTATTTTAATAGGGTGATCTAGGAAGGCCTTTCGAGGAAGTGACATTTGAGCAGGAGTCTGAATTAAGTGAGGGAATAAGCCAAATGGAGATCTGGAGAATTGTGTTCTAGGTATGGCATATAATACCAAAAATTGGAAGCCACCTGAATGTCTATTAAATATTAAGTAACCACAGTTTGCCAAATGATGAGATAGAGCTATACATACAAAATGAAAAGATATCTAAGATATAATTTTTAAAAAGGTTGCAAAACTATATAATGATTCTATTTAAAAAATTAGCCTAAAAAAAAAAATTAGCCTACAGTAAATATATTAACCATACAGAGAAATATACAAATTTATCAAAAAATCTCACTTCCAAAATGCCTGGGTACCAACTAACGAGAGAGACAAGAGAGAAGCTGTAACATTGCTCTAAAACAGGATGGGGCAAGTGGAATATGGCAGAGGTCCTGGAGAACCATACCCTGCTTTTTCTGACATCCTGTAGCTCTCCACTCTTTCTGGTCACTGACGCCCCAGCCCTCCTTCCATTTTCTCATGTCCCTTTCTCCCTTCTCTGGCTTTGCTCTTGGGATAGGAGCGTGTGCTCCGGTTCTCTCAGCCTGGTTATTTCATTTGGACTGGTCTTCCGGCCGGTCTCAGACAAGCAGCTCTGTGTTCTGCCTGTCGTCCATGGTGAGTGCTGATAAGGAAGGGGCTTCCAGGATCACTCTTGATTTATTGCAGGCTCACTTCTAAGTGCAGAATAAAAGACTTTGTCCCTAGTAACCAGCTTCAGAATTTAACTGATCCAGAAACTCAGTTTGGAGCATAGGATAGCTCACACATGCTCCGGTCACTTCTGACTGTATCACCCGTTTTGCGGACAAAGCAGGTTTGCCGTCAAAGATTTCTGAAGCAGCCAAGTCTTGTGTTTGATGCCTGTCCCCACTCCCACCCACCATGACTAAGCTGTGCTGACTTTCCAGGGCTCTGTGTGTCTGTCTGTATGTTTATCAACCAGTAGTTAGAAACAACAAGAGCACAGAAATATGGCAAGGATGAAATAAATACACAAACTATGTTCTATGCTTTTCCAGTCCTGTGGCCATTGCTGAGTTTTCCAAATTTGCTGGCATATTGAGTGCAACACTTTCACAGCATCATCTTTCAGGATTTGAAATAGCTCAACTGGAATTCCATCATCTCCACTAGCTTTGTTCATAGTGATGCTTCCTAAGGCCCACTTGACTTCACATTCCAGGATGTCTGGCTCTAGGTGAGTGATCACACCATTGTGATTATCTGGGTCATGAAGATTTTTTTTGTACAGTTCTGTGTATTCTTGCCACCTCTTCTTAATATCTTCTGCTTCTGTTTGGTCCATACCATTTCTGTCCTTGATTGAGCCCATCTTTGCATGAAATATTCCCTTGGTATTTCTGATTTTCTTGAAGAGCTCTGTAGTCTTTCCCATTCTATTGTTTTCCTCTATTTCTTTGCATTGATCGCTGAGGAAGGCTTTCTCTTTCCCTGAAAAAGATGGGAATACCAGACCACCTGACCTGCCTCTTGAGAAACCTGTATGCAGATCAAGAAGCAACAGTTGGAACTGGACATGGAATAACAGACTGGTTCCAAATAGGAAAAGGAGTACGTCAAGGCTGTATATTGTCACCCTGCTTATTTAACTTCTATGCAGAGTACATCATGAGAAACACTGGGCTGGAGGAAGCACAAGCTGGAATCAAGATTGCCGGGAGAAATATTAATAACCTCAGATATGCGGATGAGACCACCCTTATGGCAGCAAGTGAAGAAGAACTAAAGAGCCTCTTGATGAAAGTGAAAGAGGAGAGTGAAAAAGTTGGCTTAAAGCTCAACATTCAGAATACATTTGAATCAGTTCTAATGAGGTGGATGAAACTGGAGCCTATTATACAGAGTGAAGTAAGCCAGAAAGAAAAACACCAATACAGTATACTAACGCATATATATGGAATTTAGAAAGATGGTAACAATAACCCTGTATACGAGACAGCAAAAGAGACACTGATGTATAGAACAGCCTTTTGGACTCTGTGGGAGAGGGAGAGGGTGGGATTATTTGGGAGAATGGCATTGAAACATGTATAATATCATATATGAAACAAGTCGCCAGTCCAGGTTCAATGCGGATACTGGATGCTTGGGGCTGGTGCACTGGGACAACCCAGAGGGATGGTATGGGGAGGGAGGAGGGAGGAGGGTTCAGGATGGTGGATTCATGTTGATATATGGCAAAACCAATACAATATTGTAAAGTTAAAAAATAAAATTTAAAAAAAAAACTCAACATTCAGAAAACTAAGATCATGGCATCTCGTCCCATCACTTCATGCCAAATAGATGGGGAAACAGTGGAAACAGTGGCTGAGTTTATTTTTTGGGGCTCCAAAATCACTGCAGATGGTAACTGCAGCCATGAAATTAAAAGACACTTACTCCTTGAAAGGAAAGTTATGACCAACCTAGACAGCATATTAAAAAGCAGATACATTACTTTGTCCACAAAGGTCCGTCTAATCAAGGCTATGGTTTTTCCTGTGGTCATGTATGGATGTGAGAGTTGGACTGTGAAGAAGGCTGAGTGCCGAAGAATTGATGCTTTTGAACTGTGGTGTTGGAGAAGACTCTTGAGAGTCCCTTGGACTGCAAGGAGATCCAACCAGTCCATCCTAAAGCAGATCAGTCCTGGGTGTTCATTGGAAGGACTGATATTGAAGCTGAAACTTGAATACTTTGGCTACCTGATGCGAAGAACTGACTCATTTGAAAAGACCCTGATGCTGGGAAAGATTGAGGGCAGAAGGAGAAAGGGACAACAGAGGATGAGATGGGTGGATGGCCTCAGTGGCTCAATGGACATGGGTTTGGGTGGACTCTGGGAGTTGGTGATGGACAGGGAGGCCTGGTGTGCTGCAGTCTATGGGATCACAAAGAATCAGACATGACTGAGTGACTGAACTGAACTGAATAATATTGGGTGATAAGATGTGTATATATGTACATGTGGACTTGATTTATATCTACCATATTAGAGAAATATTCTTTCATCAGAATATTTGAGGAGTGAATATTCCATTATACCCCCTTTTTAGCATTTCTCTTAATTAGTCTTTTTTTCTGTTTTTAATTATGTATGTGGTGAATTAAATTAATGGATTTCCTTCTATTATGCCACTCTATCCTTCCTGAAATAAACTATAGTCAAGCTGCTTTCAAAGTATACTGCAAAATTATGTTCATTTAGGCATTTTGCATCTATTTTTATAAATGGAACTGAGCCATAGTTTTTCTGTCGTACAATCTCTATAAGATTTTGGCTTCACAAAATAGTGGAATGTTTGCTTCTTTCTCTGCTTTCCAACAGCTTTAATAGTATAAGAATGGTTGATTCTGTGAAAATTTGAAAGAAGTTGCTCATTAATGAGTCTGGGTTCAGCACTTTTCTTTGAGGTATAGCTTTTGACAGCTTCTGTCCATGGTTATTTGTGTATTTAGATTTTCTACCGTCTCTGAGTCCCTGTTGGTAATTTATATTTCCTTGAGTATTATCCATTTCTTTCAGATTTTAAATTGTAATAGGGCCAAGTTTTCACTTGTATTTCTCATTATTTCCTCTTACCCATGCTTATAAGCCCTTTCTCATTCCTTATTTGTATATTTATGTTTTGTTGTGTTTTTTTTCTGCTGCGCCACAAGGCTTGTGGAATCTTAGCTCCCCAACCAGGAATTGAACCTGAGCCCTTGACAGTGAAAGCACAGAGTCCTAACCACTGGACCACCAGGGAATTCCCTATTTAGTCTTTTTTCATCATGTTAGCTAGTGGTTTATCAGTTTTATTGTTTGCTTTCCTCCAACCTCGGAGAAGGCAATGGCACCCCACTCCAGTACTCTTGCCTGGAGAATCCCATGCAAGGAGGAGGAGCCTGGTGGGTTCCTGGTGGGAACCTGGTGGGCTGCAGTCCATGGGGTCGCTAAGAGACACGACTTCACTTTCACTTTCACTTTTCACTTTCCTGCGTTGGAGAAGGAAATGGCGGCCCACTCCAGTGTTCTTGCCTGGAGAATCCCAAGGGCAGGGGAGCCTGGTGGGCTGACGTCTATGGAGTCGTACAGAGTCGGACACGACTAAAGTGACTTAGCAGCAGCAGCAGCAACCTCAAAGAACTAGATTTTAGATTTATCAATCAATTGCTTTTCTGCTATTGAAATAATTCATTTTGCTTTTATCTTTATTAATTTCTTCCTTTTGCTTTCTTTAAATTTTGCTTTGCTGTGACTTTTTTCCTCTTCTAATTTCCTATGTCATCTGCTTTGTTAATGAAATTTTATTTTTTCTTATTTAGCAATAAAAGTGTGTAAGGTCATGAATCCACCTTGCAATGCAGGGAACAAGGGTTCAATCCTTGGTCCAAGAAGATCCCACATGACACGGAGCAAATAAGCTCGTGCACCACAACTACTGAGGCTGGGCTCTAGAGCCTACGCTCCGCAACGAGAGAAGCCACTGCAGTGAGAAGCCCGTGCACCACAACAGAGAGTAGCCCCTGCTTGCCGCACCTAGAGAAAACTCACGCAGCGATGAAGACACAGTGCAGCCAAAAATAGCTAAAATAAAATAAACACATAAAATTATAAAAAAATAAAGAAAACATCACCAATACCCAGAAGCAGTTATATAATTTACAGGGCCCAAAGAGAAATGAAGATGCAATGTTCCAGTTTTATTAAGAACTTTAAGATGGTGACTGCAGAGCTTGAAGTCAACTGTGGGGTCTTTCAAAGCACAGGGCCCTATACACATGCCCCTGAAGCTGGCTCTTCGACTCCCCTCTTGGCTCTCTTTTCATCCTCAGCCCCACTCCCTAGCAGAGGTAGTCAGTGTCCTGACTTCAAATAAAGAGAATAGTTTGGTCTATACTCTTGCATCCAGCTTCTTTTGCTCAACTTTAGATTTATGAGGATCATTCATACTTTCACATCCAGTTGAAGACCATACATTCACACAGCTATATGCTTAAAACTAGTTTATAATTTAGTCTTGGTTTGTCACTGATTGAAGGGTCATTTAGGAAAGCTTGAAAAATTTTCCTAGGGATTGAGTGCTAAGTTCTAACTTCCTAGTTTCAGAGGTGGAGCTAGAAACAGGCTCTTCTTCCTCTGAAAGAGTAAATCTTAGTCACTGCATATACAGTATGAGTAAGCTCCTCCTTGTCTTCTGATACCCAGTAAGGAAGAAAAAGGAAGAAAGATAGCCAAAGAAGGTAGTTAAAGGCAATAGGTTTTGTTTTTTTTAAAAACACTTTTTAAAATATCTCCAGAGTAGTAGCATCTGCAAACCCTGGCAACAAGGTTAGAGCCTCCATGTTTATTTTATTTGTCTATGCAGAGTGTGGGATATTTTTAGTGGTGGTATGCACTTGAACTCTTAGTTGCAGCATTTGAACTCTTAGTTATGGCATGTGGGATCTAGTTCCCTAATCAGGGATCGAACCCAGGCCCCCTGCAAAGTCTTAGCCACTGGACCATCAGGGAAGCCCCCAGTCAGAGCCTACTTGTTAGACTCAAATCCAAGGGTAGGGCAGGAAAGGGCATTCATCCCAATGGTTGCTAAGGACGTTGGGTAAGAGCTTCAGCACCCTATTGCATCCAGTCATGGTTGACTCTGGGGCCCTGAACTGGGGTCTGCCTTTGAGTGAGCAAGTGGCTTTTTCTGTGAAGATGGAGGAAAGTGGCCCTGTAGACCTTACCCCGAGACTGCAGAGTGATAGTGGTGGTGGTGGTTTAGTTTCTGTCGTGTCTGACGCTTTGCAACCCCATGAACTGTAGCCTGCCAGGCTTCTCTGTCCATGGGATTCTCCAGGCAAGAATACTGGAGTGGGCAGCCATTTCCTTCTTTAGGGGATCTTCACAACCTAGAGATCGGATCTGGTCTCTTGCATTACAAGTGGCCTCCTGTATTGCATGCAGATTCTCTCTCTCTTTTTTTTTTTAAATTTGCTTATTTAATTGGAGGCTAATTACAATATTGTAGTGGTTTTTGCCATACATTGACATGAATCAGCCATGGGTGTACATGTGTTCCACATCCTGAAAAAATATGGAATTCTTCACAAATTTTCTTGTCATCCTTGCACAGGGGCCATGCTAATTTTCTCTGTATCATTCCAATTTTAGTATATGTGCTGCCGAAGCAAGCACTGCAAGCAGATTCTTTACTGCTGAGCCACCAGGGAAGCCCATGCAGGGATGCAGGATGCCACTAATAAATACTGCCAACAACCTGCCCGTACATTAATTAGGACTGGGCTGAGGAGTGTTGAACATTGGTAGAGTAAGTGACTAGTACTTGGGACCCAGTAGGCCTGGCAGAGATTTGCCCTGTAAGTGCAGGCTTGAAAACAATATTTAGTCCTCAGCACCTTCTAGTCACAAGAATTGCAACTGGCATCAGGACTAAATCTCAGATGTGCTCAGAAGTATTTCCTTGGTCAACACTGGTTACAAAGCCAGAAGTGGTTGTGAGACTGAGCCAAGAGACAAAGCTAGTCTCCTAAGTCTGGTGTGGGCATTTCCTTCTAATTCAGTGGTCCCCAACATTTTTGGCACCAGGGACCAGTTTCACAGAAGACAATTTTTCCACAGACCTGGGTGGGGTACGGGTGGTTTCTAGATGATTCAGGAGAATTACATTTACTGTGCACTTTATTTCTAATCTAATGCCACCACTGATCTGAAAGGACATAGCGGTCCATAGCCCAGAAGTTGGGGACCCCTGTCCTAATGTCAAACGCCATGACCTGAGGAGGCAGTCAGGGTTCTTCTCTTCCTATCACTAACCCTGTTTTCTCCTAGCATGAAATGAATTCCTTTGAGATTAAAGACTGACCTCATCCAGCCACAGCCAGTTGATTCCTTCCAGAAGGAAGTGGTGAAGCCGTGTGTAGCTGTCAACTGCTCCCTGAACCTACTTAGTGCCTCCTGCTGGTGGCTGACCCCAAGGCTCACCAGAGCTTTTCATCTCTTAGCTAATTGCTTTCTTTTTGACTTTAATACACCCACAAGGTTTCACCAACTTCACCTTTGCACACCAAAAATTGTCCACTTTTCTGTTGTTCCTGATTTTCTGATTCAAAGAATATTCTGTAATTTCAGAATGTTCAGTTCAGTCGCTCAGTTGTGTCCGACTCTTTGCAACCCCATGAATTGCAGCACACCAGACCTCCCTGTCCATCACCAACTCCCAGAGTTTACTCAAACTCATGTCCATCGAGTTAGTGATGCCATCCAACCATCTCATCCTCTGTCGTCCCCTTCTCCTCATGCCCCCAATCCCTCCCAGCATCAGAGTCTTTTCCAATGAGTCAACTCTTCTCATGAGGTGGCCAAAGTACTGGAGTTTCAGCTTTAGCATCAGCCCTTCCAATGACCCAGGACTGATCTCCTTTAGATTGGATTGGTTGGATCTCCTTGCAGTCCAAGGGACTCTCAAGAGTCTTCTCCAACACCACAGTTCAAAAGCATCAATTCTTCGGTGCTCAGCTTTCTTCACAGTCCAACTCTCACATCCATACATGACCACTGGAAAAACCATAGCCTAGACTGGATGGACCTTTGTTGGTAAAGTAATGTCTCTGCTTTTGAATATGCTATCTAGGTTTGTCACAATTTTCCTTCCAAGGAGTAAGCGTCTTTTAATTTCATGACTGCAGTCACCATCTGCAGTGATTTTGGAGCCCCAAAACATAAAGTCTGACCTGTTTCCACTGTTTCCCCATCTATTTCCCATGAAGTGATGGAACCAGATGCCATGATCTTCATTTTCTGAATGTTGAGCTTTAAGCCAACTCTTTCACTCTCCTCTTTCACTTTCATCAAGAGGCTTTTTAGTTCCTCTTCACTTTTCTGCCATAAGGGTGGTGTCATCTCCATATCTGAGGTTAGTGATATTTCTCCTGGCAATCTTGATTCCAGCTTGTGCTTCTTCCAGTCCGGCGTTTCTCATGTTGTACTCTGCATATAAGTTAAATAAGCAGGGTGACAATATACAGCCTTGACATACTCCTTTTCCTATTTGGAACCAGTCTGTTGTTCCATGTCCAGTTCTAACTGTTGCTTCCTGATCTGCGTACAGGTTTCTCAAGAGGCACGTCAGGTGGTCTGGTATTTCCATCTCTTTCAGAATTTTCCACAGTTTATTGTGATCCACACAGTCAAAGGCTTTGGCATAGTCAATAAAGCAGAAATAGATGTTTTTCTGGAACTCCCTTGCTTTTTCCATGATCCAGTGGATGTTGGCAATTTGATCTCTGGTTCCTCTGCCTTTTCTAAAACCAGCTTGAACATCTGGAAGTTCGTGGTTCACATATTGCTGAAGCCTGGCTTGGAATTTTGAGCATTACTTTACTAGTTAGAGAAGCTCTAAGGCAGTGGGGAAACCGCTTAGCTGATGAGTTCTGTCTGGGTAAAAGGTCTGGTGAGTATAACAGCTGCTCCCATCTGGACCTACTGCCCTCCCAGCGTCCTCATCGGCACAAAAGTGCCATCACTTGCTTGGAGCAAAAGTTCCCTATTTAAAAAGATAAGACAACTCCCTTGTGGCAGCAGAGATTTTACCTTTTTTCTTAGAAATTGCAGAATTTATCTAGAGGGCTCTGGGACTGAGTCTGAAACTCAGATTAGAACTGTGTTTCCACATCCTTCCTTATGCAGATGGCCTTCCGGACAGATTAGTGAAGGTGCTCTGTCTTGTTTTTGGATGCCTCCTGTGTGTCCAGGGAAACTGCAGAAAGGAAGCAATCTAGGAGAAATTTAGGATTGACATTAGAGCAAGAATGCTATTCTCTGTCATTCAAAAGCAGAAAAGTGAGAAGAAAAAACTTTTGCCAGCTAATTTTCATCTTAACTATTCATGCAATTATCCTGATTTTTGAGCATGCTTTATGCTCACAAGACTTGCCTTCTGTCTTTCAATTTTAGCCGAGTTCTATACACAATATGAAATTTCTGCATGAAGGATTGAGGACTCTTTGTGTCTCTCAAGGCAGGTGAGTTTAGAAGCTAGAGGTGACCTGCTTTGCAGGATGCCTAGAATTCTGTGGAAGTAGAAATTCCCAGTTACCCTATGGGAGCCCATAACCTAAAAAGCAGAAGCATATGATATATTCCCCAAACACGAGTCACACCTCCTGTGTGACAGCAAAAAGAGAACTGAAGAGCTTTCCTAGGCAGGGCAGGCTACATAATCTGCAGGGCTTAGTGTAAAAAGAAAAAGAAAATAATGGGGACTCTTCGTCAAAAAGCAGGAGGAAAAGGGCTATCGAAGGTATACATAAAGCCAGACACAGAAGGACGAATAGCATGTGATTGCATTTCTGTGAAGTACCAAGTTCAGCTAGAGTCATAGAAAGAGAAAGAATGGTGGTTGCCAGGGGCTGGAGGGAGTGGGGAGGGGGAGTTTTTAATGGGTACAATTTCAGTTTTGGAAGATAAAAAGGTTTTGCAGATGGTAGTCATGTTTACACAACAGAGTGAATGTACTTAATGAACTGCACACTCAAAAATGTTTAAACTGGTAAATTTTCTGTTATGTATATTTCAGCCTCCACCTCTTATACACAGATGCATAATACATAAACTTTTTCCTTCTTTCACAGACTCTCTTATGACTTGTTATGGTGTTTTTATTTGCTACTTAATGTCATCCTAAGTAAAGAAAAATTAAAGACTTAAATTTTTAGTATCAATTTTACTCTTCATTTTATGCAATACCAATTTTAAATGAAGTATTTAGCTTGTATTTGGAATCACTGAAATTATACAACTTGAATTTTGTGTAATTCCAGGAGGTTACCTTGAGGTGGCTAGAAGAGAAAAACAAGAGCTAAGGTCTGGAAAAGTGGAAGGAGGAGGTGAGGATCCTCCTGGCACAGAACCTGGAGAAAGAGCCCTCCAGGGCATAGGACCTCATGGGTGCCTGAGGGGGTGGTCTCTTTGGTCTAAAAGCTGCCAGCTTCCCCTTCCCACAGGCCTGCCACCCCAGCCCACAGCACATAGGCTACTGCCAAGCATCATTAGAACTCAGAGCTGGGATGAGCTCAGTAGGTGGGAATGGCCACCACCATGCCCCCAACACCCACCATCCTGCACTGGCACCAGACCCCTGCCAGGCAGGGGAGGGATAGTGAGAACCCATCCATGGCGGCCGTAGGGAATGTGACTGTGTAAGGTCAGGCTCCAGGGACCCCCGCTCCCTCCACCGCTGTGCCTGCCTGCTCCATTGTTGGTTCCATGAGACTTCCCTTGACACAAAATCAGAGATAAAATGATTATGAATTTTAAGACTGCAACCACAGTGCATTCAGCCCCAAGCGCGGGGCCCTCAACGGTACTAGTCACACACCCTGTTCCTCAGGCCAAAGAAAAGAGTGTGTTTGGCTGGAGTATTCTTCGAAAGACCCCCTCATCCCTGAAGGAAGTTTACACTTAAACCTAGTTAAGTGTAGAAGTGCTTACAGTGGAGGGGCTGAGGCAGCCTTGCCTCCTGTCCCTCCTGTTCCCTTTCCTTTCTTTCTGACAACAGACTCCAGCTCCGCCCCTTTCCTTTCACCCTCCCACTCCCCACCCACTGTTGCTCCACCGGTCTACAACTTGTCTGAGCCAGGAAACACTGGGATGTAAATTCCTCAGGATGAGACATGGAATCCAGACCATGTCAGCCCTGAGTGCATGGTTTCCCAAGTTCCCTAGTCCCAGGGCTGCCATACAGGAGGGCAGGATGTGAGACTGGCTGTTAGTTTGCCCCTAATGACCTGGGGGTGCAGTGCGCGGGCACAGGGAGAAGTGTGGCCCTCTGGGTAGCTGCCACCTGTACAGGATTAAGGAAGCCAAATCCTTCTATTTCCTAAATTGGAGTGCAGACTGTACCCAACGTACTTTCTCTTTGTAGTGGCTTCAAATTGTGTCTGGGATAGAGTGGGAGGTGGGGGCAGGGTTTCTTGGACTTGAAAGGCTTGCCTTGAGCATCGTCTGGATCATATTGCAGAGTTATGCTCCAACTAGCTACATCTGCTAAGATGTACCCTGGGGTAGTTCCCTGGCGGTCCAGTGCGTAGTACTTGGTGCTTTCAACGCCATGGCTCTGGGTTCAATACCCGGTCGGAGAACTAAGATTCTGCAAGACTCGTGGAGCAGCTGGGGAAGAAAAAAAAAGATGTACTCTAGTTTCATCAAGTGTCTTGGGGGGACTCTTCAACTTTCGCGGGCTAAGAAGAAACCCCACACCAGCTTTACTCATAACTCTCAGTGCATCAGCTGGAGTTTTCCCTTGGGGGAATACACTGTCTATGCTCCTGAGTTCCCTTCCCAGGAAGTCAGGGGACAAACCAGCAACACCCCCTGCCCTCTTCTCTGGTGCTATTAGGAAGGCGTTTTCTTTTGAGCTGAGGGACAATCAGGCCCAACAGCAGCATCCAGCTCAGCTCTGTCCAAACCAGGCAGAGGAGCTGGGGTGAGGGATGAACACCGATTCTAAACAAAGGCAGGTGAAAGGCAAAGCCTAGGGAGGTTTGGGTATTGGTTCACAGCAGAGCCAGCTGGGTTCAGCAGAGCAGCTCTGGGTTGGCAGCCAGTCCCCAGAGGAAGAGTGGAAGGCGGGAGCACAGTTCAAGATCCTGTTCTTCCTCTATCCCACCCCTACCTCAGCCCCTGCCCCATGCTGACCCCTTTCTGAGCCTCAGCTGGGAGTTGTGTGTATTTAAATGTCTCTGTCAAGAATGCAGACTGAGACTGTGGGTGACTAAGACTTTTCTAATGTTATATATCTTTGAAGAGCTTTGAAGGGAAGCAGCCAATCCGCCCTGCCCAACCCTGCCGGGTTTCCCATTTCAAATGACTAAGTCATGACCCTTCTTAGCAAAGACTTCAAAGAACCTGATCAAAGATAACATTTATATTAAATAAAACAGCACAACATTTTTTCCTTTTTACTGTAAAGCTTGAAATGAAAAACAGCCCTGTTTCAGCTCTCTGGCAAACAAAGCATGGTGAAAACAGCAAAGAAGTGATTCTTACAGGACAACCCTCACACACTCTCCCCCCACCTTTTTTGGAACTTGGTGGCCCCTACACTGAATTTCTAACATTAGAGATGGTTTTTCAGATGCTTATCAGGTCACTGGGCAATCATAAATCCCCACCAAAGCTTGGGACTTCCCTGAAGGTCCAGTGGTTAAGACTCTGCCCTTCTACTGCAGCGGGCATGGGTTCAATCCCTGTTTAGGGAACTGAGATTCGGCATGCCACCAGAAATTTTAAAAAAAGAAATCACCAAAGCTCATATACATAATCTGGAGGCAGTTGTGGTGTGGTGAAAAAAAACACCCTGGACATGGGAGTCAGTCGTCTGGCTTCTCAAGTCCTTGCCTTGCCTCACCAAGTTCTGGGCAGACACAACTTCTTTGAACCTTCAGCTTTCTCATGTACAGAGGTATTAAATCTCATATATCTCACAAACTCCTGTTATGAGCAGATAAATATGTATGGAAAAGTACTTACTGTGCTTGATACATAATATACTCTCAATATATATATATTGTATTTTAACCAATTACATTAGTGGTGTTTTCTACAACTCTTCCCCCCACCCCATACCAATTTAATGAAACAAATATAAAGGTAACATTTTAAAAATTGCTGTATTCAAAATTAATAATAAACTTTAGGGTAAATAAGCTTTAAAACAAAGGTACATAAGCAAAAATAAATAATTTACACCAACCCACTAACCTAATTTTCAGAGTAAAGCCATTTCCAATTACAGCACTATTATCCCGGGCTCCAGCCTGTGGTCAAGCTTTGATAGTTCGTTATTTTTAAGAAACAGTAACAAAAAAACTGAACACTCAGGAAATCATCTTTAACAAAACCGAAGTACTGGATTTAACTTTTTAATTTTAAATAACCAAACTTTGTAATTTTATACATAATCCAATGTAATGCTAATATAATTAGCACTTCAGCTTGCAGAGCTGGAATTTAACAGGGGTGGAAAACTGTAATGAATAGTCTTCAAACCGTGAGATATTTAATACAAATAAAAATGGACAAGTATACAGTAGAACAAAAACTGCAGACACTCTACTAGCTGAGGGAAATATCTGAAGGCTTTACATCCTTTATTATCCATGATGGCTTTTGGAATTATGATTGTTTGACGTATAGAACCTTTGACATTTTCAATACAGCCTTTATTTACTTTTTTCATAGTAAGTTAAAAATCCATCATAAGACTCCGTAAGACTTCACTGGTCTTGCACGTAGACTCTAGGAGTTTGCAATCTGATAAAAGAGTAACATAAAAAATTACTGTATTGCCCTAATTTCATACTTCCTTGTACACAATACATCAGTTCAGGAAATCTATTCCAAGGGTTATATACACAAAAGTGTCAAGAATAAAATGTTCTCCACTCTTGCATAAAAATGTGTACAGTGTTTCGGGAATGGAAAATTTCTAATTTTCCTGGGCCCGGGCTTCATGGATCTCTGCTGCCTGAAGATGAAAGGCTTCTCTGGCTTTATTGCTCCATTGTTCTGAGGATTAATCATCCAACCCTGGCGTTTCTCCTTGCTGGATCCTGGATGCTATTCTGATGGCTTCTTCCAGAGATGGCTGTTCTCCAAGCTGAAACAGGAACATACACAAAGCCACAGTCAAGATAATGCCAAAGAAATATAATATCCCAGAAGTAAAATTTCTCTCTATAATTCTAACACCTGGGCTTGTTAAAGTACTAATGCTCATCCACAAAACACAAACATTCCTGCTGGGGAGAATGCTGCAGTTTCTTTATACAGGATTTTGATAAATCTTCACACATGCAAGGAACAAAAAGATGCTTATCTTTTCTGTTGGAGATAGAGAGCTTCATGAGCCTTTAGCTTCATGCCCATAAACTAATTTAAAACCAACAGTTGGCATTTTCCTGAGTGCATTCTAACCCTTTCCAAGTAAATATGTTAAAACAAAACAAACTTCCCAAGGAAAGGTAATCTACACCTCATATTCTAGATTCTCTGAATGCAGTGACTTCCCAGAGACTGTATTCTTCATAGTCTTCTGACATTCCCCATCATAACATACAGCTGTTGTGCAGAGACATTTTTGAGGACTAACTTGGGAGTCTATGTTTACAGGTGGTTCATTTCCAAGGAATAATTCTTAAATGCTTTATGGAATCCTGCCTAATTAAAACTTTTATTCTGACAGTAAAGATGGCTGGTCAGGTACACACAGGGATGTATATACCAGGAGCTTTATACTTCTTGTTATAAATTCCCTTATAACACGCAAAGATAGTAGCAAACAAAGTTTTAGTCTCTTTGAGTTTATTTCAAACATGGCAATTTCCTTAAAGGAGCTAAGTACTGCGTACTATTCTGTGGCCTGCTTCTGTGAATGCCATGCATCAGAGCACAGTGACAAGGCTGAGGGCTGAACAGCACTGCTGCCGACAGAGGACAGCTGCCATCGTACTCACCTGAACCGCAATCTGGGTGCCGTTGGATGTTGCCACTAAGGTCAAAGGTCTGGTTTCTGTGGTTACTAAGTGATGGCTATGCTGTTGGTGCCCCATTTCTGATGATGCAGTGTGGAATGCTGCCAAGTCCTGAGCCACAATTGCAACCTTAAAAAATACACAGAAGAATTAAAACTATGATTTAAATAGGTTAAAATCCATTTAATGCAAGGGACTGTCTTCAAATTCAAAAGGAAATCCTCCCTTCTGACCATAGACTTGTAGAAGCTGAAAGCTGGAAAAGACCTTACATATTGTCTATTCTGAACTCCTCTTTTTTTCCTTTTTTGTTTTGACTGCACCTCCCAGGGATTTTAGTTCCCCTACGAGGGAGTGAACCCGGGACCTCAACAGTGAGAGCAGAGTCCTAACTACTGTACTGCCATGGAATTCCCATGGACTCCTCTTTCTTGAGGAAGTTGACACTCAGAAAGAAGGGACTTATCTAAAGTTATGAAGCAAGCCGATAGCAAAACAGGATAGAGGACACTGAGAAAGTGGATTCGCTATGTCAGATTTCATTAAACAGAAGAGATGTGACTGTGCCTAGATTCTAATATCCCTAAGCAGCTGCCTGGGAAGTTACACTCATGAATTCATTTATATCTCATATGTCTATTTATTCCTGAGTTTGGATCCGTGGTAGATACACTATTTTCTCCTGTTTATCTGTTGCACTACAAATTAGATTTCCATTAACCAAAAAGGACCTACTATGTAACACAGGGAATTCTGCTCAGTGTTATGTGGCGGCCTGGATGGGAGGGAATCTGGGGGAGAATGGATGCATGTACAGGTATGGCTGAGTCCCTTCGCTGTTCACCTGAAACTATCACAACATTGTTTGTTAATTAGCCATTCCCCAATACAAAATAAAAGGTTTTAAAAAATTACATTTCCATTAAATGCTTAAAATTAAACAAAAAATTAAAAATAAAATAATTTGGGTGCACGGGGCGGGCTGTCGCGCCCCGGCGCACGTCCGGGCGCCAAGACCCTGTCGTTGGGTCTCAGCCCAGGGTCTCCGGCCATGAGTGAGGCAGCATGTTGAGGCGCAGCTTGGAAAACCGGGACGCTCAGACCAGACAACTGCAAGATGCTGTCACCAATGTGGAGAAACATTTCGGAGAGCTGTGCCAGATCTTTGCTGCTTACGTGTGGAAAACTGCCCGACTGCGAGACAAAGTGGACCTCCTGGTGAACGAAATCAACGTATATGCTTCTACCGAGACTCCGCACTTAAAGCAGGGCCTGAAAAACTTTGCTGACGAGTTTGCCAAACTTCAAGATTATCGACAAGCCGAGTTATATTTTATAATAATTCTCAATAGGTTGAAAGACTTGAAGCCAAAGTAGTTGAACCTTTGAAAGCTTATGGAACCATTGTAAAAATGAAGCGAGATGATCTCAAAGCAACATTAACAGCAAGGAATCGAGAAGCTAAACAGTTAACTCAGTTAGAAAGAACACGTCAGAGAAACCCATCTGATCGACATGTTATTTCACAGGCAGAAACTGAATTACAAAGAGCTACAATGGATGCTACCCGAACAACTCGTCATCTGGAGGAAACTATTGACAATTTTGAAAAGCAGAAAATAAAGGATATAAAGACTATATTTTCAGAATTCATCACTATTGAAATGTTATTTCACGGCAAAGCTTTAGAGGTCTACACTGCTGCCTACCAAAATATACAAAAGATTGATGAAGAAGAAGATTTAGAGGTTTTCCGACATTCTCTGTATCCGCAAGATTATTCATCCTGTTTAGATATTGTAAGAGCAAATTCGAAGTCACCTCTTCAAAGATCATTGTCTGCTAAGTGTGTATCTGGAACAGGACAGGTATTGACCTGTCGACTAAGAAAGGATCACCAAACAGAAGATGATGATGAAGAGGATGAAGACTTAGATGTTACAGAAGAAGAAAATTAAATTACTTAAGTAAATTTTGCATTTCCATTTTCATCTTAAATGACCTGGAATCCAGAATTACTAAAATTGCAAAACATAATACTGGCTTGATATGTTAAACCTCAAAATTAAATCCTACTGGAAATGTAGAAATTATTAAAGGAAATTTATGCCAACCAAAAAGAAAATAAATAAATAAAATAATTTTAAATAAAAATATTTTAAAATTAAAAATAAAATTAGATTTCCACAGGGAATTCCCTGGTGATCCAGTGGTTAGGACTCAGCCCTTTCACTGCCGTGAGTCTGGGTTCCAGCCCTGGTCAGGGAATTGAACTAAGATCCCAGCAAGCTGCACAGCATGGCCAAAAAAAAGAAATAAAAAGATTTCCATTAACTGGGAAAACAAAGTACCAGGAACATTACTACATGGCATGAGGGATCTTAGTTTTCCAACCAAGGACTGAACCCATGACCCCTGTAGTGGAAGCATGGAATCCTAACCACTGGATTACCAGGGAATTAATTCCCAGCAACACATTGTCACAGTCACTTCCTCTTTTAGATCCCACGGAATCTTTCCAACCTGTTCCTGAAGCACCTCGTCAGAGTGGTTAAAAGTGCTTTTGTGGCTCTTAAACTACGAATGCAGCTTTTTCTGTGTAGATAATAACATAGAAAATAGCATCAACTACATGTCATATGATATTTCAGTATTCTGTTCAGCCAAACTTAGAGAAAGAATAGGTTAAAAACTGAAATTACTATTTTACTTGGCCATTAATCCAGTAAGAATGCTAGATTTTAGTGCTAATAGATATTTAGCTTGGATCAATCCCAGTATTGGTCCATAGTCCAGCAACAGATTTTAGTCCAACAGGGGAGAAGCTTATATTAGACTTACTTTCCTTCAGGTAACAATCATAAAGTGTCAAAAAAATATGAAAAAGCAACCATCTGAAGGCACTGGTGAATGGTGAAAAGCAGGCAGGAAATGGAGGGGATTCTCAATAGAAGGGAACCACACTTGGGTCACATTGGTTTCAACAGCTTTTCCACTTGAGGGCAGTCACCAATCTGCAGCATAAGGCAACTTATGGTATAAGATATTGAAGTCCAGGGCTGCCAGAATGGCTATATATTGAAAGGGATATCCTAGAAAGGAGAAAACCAGAGGGAGGGGGACCCCCCAAACCTGTATATAAGTTCCTCTCAATTCTTTAAGACCTCAGAACTGCAAATGTGTTGGGGAGGTGTCAATAAATCTGGAATAAAGCAGCAGCTAGAAGGCTAAAAAGCTGAAAAGAGGATTCAGTGATACTCACCACAGGGCAGACAGAATTTAGAATTTCAACCCCACCAAGTTTAGAAGGGCTTGGAAAATACCTCAAGCTTTCCACTGACTACATTTTAGGAATAAAGACTATGTCCCAGGACTAAAGACTCACTCTGAGACCAAATGCCAAAACCAAAACAAACCTACCTTAATAAAGTGCAAAACCCAGCCTCCATAAGTAACTTAACTACTTGATAAAATTAATATTCTTCAGAGGAAGATAAATTAAAAATCCCCATACTGTATCATCTACAATATCCAGAATACAATAAGAAATTACAACACATGAGAAGAGGAAAATGTAATCCAGAGTCAAGAGAATATGAAGTCAACAGAAACAGACCTTGAGATGACCAATATGTTGTGATTAGCAAACTAGGACTTTAAGACAATTATTATATGTTAAAAGGCTTATGGAATTCACACAAGGGGAAATCTCAGTAAATAAATGAAAACTATAAAAAAGTAAATTCTACAGTCAAAAATGACAATATCTAAAATTATCTAAATGGGCCTAATAAAAGATGGGTAAAATAGGTGATGTCAAAAGAAAAGATCAGTGAACTCAAAGACAGAGCAATAAGAATTATCTATCTGAAGAACTAAGAAAAAAAAAATGCACCCCCCAGAAACTTGTGGGAAAACACCAAGTTAATATACATATACTTTAGAGACCCAGAAGTAAAAGAGAAACAATGAAGCAGAATAAAAACTTTTGATGAAATAATGGCATAACTTTTCCTAAATTTGATAAAAACACAAACACCCTTCCCTACAAAAAACATTACCATATAATGTTTCATGGATCACAATAAACTGTGGAAAATTCTGAAAGAGACGGAAATACCAGACCACCTGACCTGCCTCTTGAGAAACCTATATGCAGGTCAGGAAGCAACAGTTAGAACTGGACATGGAACACCAGACTGGTTCCAAATAGGAAAAGGAGTACGTCAAGGCTGTATATTGTCAACCTGTTGATTTAACTTATATGCAGAGTACATCATGAGAAACGCTGGACTGGAAGAAACACAAGCTGGAATCAAGATTGCCGGGAGAAATATCAATAACCTCAGATATGCAGATGACACCACCCTTATGGCAGAAAGTGAAGAGGAACTCAAAAGCCTCTTGATGAAAGTGAAAGTGGAGAGTGAAAAAGTTGGCTTAAAGCTCAACATTCAGAAAACGAAGATCATGGCATCCGGTCCCATCACTTCATGGGAAATAGATGGGGAAACAGTGGAAACAGTGTCAGACTTTATTTTTTTGGGCTCCAAAATCACTGCAGATGGTGACTGCAGCCATGAAATTAAAAGACGCTTACTCCTTGGAAGGAAAGTTATGACCAACCTAGACAGCATATTCAAAAGCAGAGACATTACTTTGCCAACAAAGGTCCGTCTAGTCAAGGCTATGGTTTTTCCTGTGGTCATGTATGGATGTGAGAGTTGGACTGTGAGGAAGGCTGAGCACCGAAGAATTGATGCTTTTGAACTGTGGTATTGGAGAAGACTCTTGAGAGTCCCTTGGACTACAAGGAGATCCAACCAGTCCATTCTGAAGGAGATCAGCCCTGGGATTTCTTTGGAAGGACTGATGCTAAAGCTGAAACTCCAGTACTTTGGACACCTCATGAGAAGAGTTGACTCATTGGAAAAGACTCTGATGCTGGGAGGGATTGAGGGCAGGAGGAGAAGGGGACGACAGAGGATGAGATGGCTGGATGGCATCACTGACTCGATGGACGTGAGTCTCCGTGAACTCCAGGAGTTGGTGATGGACAGGGAGGCCTGGCGTGCTGAGATTCATGGGGTCACAAAGAGTCGGACACGACTGAGCGACTGATCTGATCTGAATATTATATATGTTGTCTTATAATTACATATAAGAAACCTAGGAGATAAATACAAAGAAGACCACACCATAATTACATTGCTAAAAAGCAAATATAAAGAGTCTAGAAAATAGCCAGAGGAAAAACTGGTGTATCATATACAGGGGAACAATGATATGAAGATGGCTGATTTCTCACCAGAAACAATGAAGGACAGAGACAATTTAAAGTGCTGAAAGAAAAAAAAAAAAGAAACCCAGCCAATTCTATATCTAGCAAAAATATCCTTCAAGACAAAAATATGTTTCAAACAGAAAGGCGACATAACATGTTTTCAAATAAGCAAAACCAGAGAATTTGTCACTGTAGATCTGCACTACAAACAATGCTAAAGTATATCCTTCAAGGGACTTTCCTGGTGGCCCAATGATAAAGAATCTGCCTTGCAAGCAGGGGACACAGGTCTGGTCCCTGGCTGGGGAACTAAGACCCCACATGTTGCAGAGCAACTAAGCCCAAGTGCCGCAGTTACTGAGCCCACAGGTACAACTACCGAAGCCTGCTCACTCTGGAGCCTGCACAGCAACCACGCACTGCACGGAGAGATCCTGTGTGCCACAGCTAAGACCTGACACAGCCAAAATGAGTTAACTAATTTAAAAAACAAAATATATCCTTCAGGCCAAATGGATGTCATTTAGACACTTAGTCTACAGAAAGGCATAAGAGGCACTGGAAATTGTAAACCAGCAGATAAGTATAAAATATTATGTTTCCCATCATCTTGTAACTTACTTAAAAGATTAACTGCTTATGCTAAAAAATAATACTGCACTGCGGGGGTTTTAATATCTGTAAATATAAAATAAATCACAGCAGCACAAAGAGTAGGGACATAAATGAAAATATACTGCTTCAAGGTTTTATGTAAACTAGTAACAATCTTAAGTCTAAGGAGACCGCAATAACTTTAAGGATGCACATTTTAATCCCCGGGGCAACCTCAAAAAGGTAACAGAGAAGGGTATAATTATGTAGTCATTTGAGGAATTAAAATGAAATATGTACACACCTAATAACAGCGTTTCAAAAACCAAGAAGTAAAAAAAGAAACAACTAAAAGGGAGACAAATCCACAATCATAGTTGAAGATATCAATTACTTTTTCTTAGTAACTGATAGAACAAATATATAAAAGATTAGTAAGGTTATAGAATATTTGAACAACACTATCAACCACCTTAACTTAAAGTGTAACATGCTATACACAAGTGCAGAACACACATTCTTTTCAAATACATATGAAATACAATAGTAAATCAATGAAAGACAAAGGGAAAACAAGTCTCAAATTTCAAAATAATAATATCTTACCATATGGTTCTCTGACCAAAACAGACTTAAATTAAAAATCAAGAAAAACAGGTATTGAGAAAAGTACCAGATATTAAGAAATTATCAGGGCTTCCCTGGTGGCTCAGATGGTAAAGAATCTGCCCACAATGTGGAAGACCCAGGTTCGATCCCTGGGTCAGGAAGATCCCCCCTGGAGAAGGAAATGGCTACCCACTCCAGTATCCTTGCCTGGAGAATCCATGGACAGAGGAGCCGGGCAGGCTACAGTCTAGAGTCACAGAGTCAAACACGACTAAGCAACTAACATTTTCTCTTTCAAGAAATTAAACCTACATGCAAATTAAAACCACAATGATATACCATTACACATCTACAAGAATGGCTAAACTTTTAAATAGCAACAACTCAAAATGTTGATGATATGAAACAAACAGAACTATTGTGAGTGGGAGTGTGAGTGGGGTCAAACCACTTTGAAGAACTGCTTGACACTTTCATATAAAGTTAAATATACCTCTACCCTATGACTCAACAATTCCACTAACAGGTTATTAATCTGAGAATGAGAATATGTGTCTACAAATATACTTGTACTAGAATTTTTACCACCGTCTTAATTCATAATAGAAAAAAAAAAAACTGGAAGCATCTCAAATATTTGTTCATCAAGGGGAGAATCTATCAATAAATTGTGATACACTCCTAACCACAGAATACTGCTTAGCAATAAAAATGAAGGAACTCATGTTATAAACAATAACATGGATAAATCTCCAAAATGTTATGTTAAACAAAAAAACACAAAACAAGAGAGTTCATACTCTGGTATCACTATGCAAAATTCAAGGAAAGACAAGATAATACAGTCAGAACAACTAGATGGACACTGACTGGATGGGGTCCCAAGAGAACTTTCTGGTGTGACAGAAATGTTCTAGATCTTGTTTGGGATGGGATGGGTGTGTATGTTTAACAACTCACTAAACTGTAAACTTTCTGTACAGGTAGTGGTCCAGTGATTAGGATTCTGTGCTTCTACTGCCAGGAGCCCAGGTGTGATCCCTGGTTGGGGAACTAAGATCCTGCAAACCACATGATGTGGGGGAAAAAAAAAATCTATGCATTTCACTGTATATAAATTTTACCTCAATGAAGAAGAAACAATTGCAGGCTAATATGAAAAACATGTTCAACCTCACTAATAGACAAGTTAAAGTGAAAATATAACTTATCTTTTGCTTGTGAATAATGCAAATGTGAAAAACAAAATCCTCAGTGCTATCAAGAGTACAGTGAAATAAGAATACTTTTAGATCCATGGCATAATTATTAAAACTCTCCAGAAAGGAATTTAGCAATATTCTTTTTAGAAGAAGGTTAAAATAGTTCATCAGTTCAGTTCAGTTCAGTCGCTCAGTCTTGTCTGACTCTTTGCGACCCCATGACTCGCAGCACGCCAGGCCTCCCTGTCCATCAACAACTCCCGGAGTTCACGCAAACCCATGTCCATCGAGTCAGTGATGCCATCCAGCCATCTCATCCTCTGTCGTCCCCTTCTCCTCCTGCCCCCAATCCCTCCCAGCATCAGCGTCTTTTCCAATGAGTCAACTCTTCGCATGAGGTGGCCAAAGTATTGGAGTTTCTGCTTTAGCATCAGTCCTTCCAAAGAATACCCAGGACTGATCTCCTTTAGGATGGACTGGTTGGCTCTCCCTGCAGTCCAAGGGACTCTCAAGAGTCTTCTCCAACACCATAGTTCAAAAGCATCAATTCTTCAGTGCTCAGCTTTCTTCACAGTCCAACTCTCACATCCATACATGACCACTGGAAAAACCATAGCCTTGACTAGACAGACCTTTGTTGGCAAAGTAATATCTCTGCTTTTGAATATGCTATCTAGGTTGGTCATAACTTTCCTTCCAAGGAGTAAGCATCTTTTAAATTCATGGCTGCAATCACTATCTGCAGTAATTTTGGAGCCCCCAAAAATAAAGTCTGACACTGTTTCCACTGTTTCCCCATCTATTTCCCATGAAGTGATGGGACCAGATGCCATGATCTTCGTTTTCTGAATGTTGAGCTTTAAGCCAACTTTTTCACTCTCCTCTTTCACTCATCAAGAGGCTTTTTAGTTCCTCTTCACTTTCTGCCATAAGGGTGGTGTCATCTGCATATCTGAGGTTATTGATATTTCTCCCGGCAATCTTGATTCCAGTTTGTGCTTCTTCCAGTCCAGCATTTCTCATGATGTACTCTGCATAGAAGTTAAATAAGCAGGGTGACAATATAGCCTTGATGTACTCCTTTTCCTATTTGGAACCAGTCTGTTGTTCCATTTCCAGTTCTAACTGTTGCTTCCTGACCTGCATACAGGTTTATCAAGATGCACGTCAAGTGGTCTGGTATTCCCATCTCTTTCAGAATTTTCCACAGTTTATTGTGATCCACAGTCAAAGGCTTTGGCATAGTCAACAAAGCAGAAATAGATGTTTTTTGGAAACTCTCTTGCTTTTTCGATGATCCAGCGTATGTTGACAATTTGATCTCTGGTTCCTCTGCCTTTTCTAAAACCAGCTTGAACATCTGGAAGTTCATGGTTCATGTATTGCTGAAGCCTGGCTTGGAGAATTTTGAGCATTACTTTACTAGCTTGTGAGATGAGTCCAATTGTGCGGTAGTTTGAGCATTTTTTGGCATTGCCTTTGGGACTGGAATGAAAACTGACCTTTTCCAGTCCTGTGGCCACTGCTGAGTTTTCCAAATTTGCTGGCATATTGAGTGCAGCACTTTCATAGCATCATCTTTTAGGATTTGAAACAGCTCAACTGGAATTCTATCGTCTCCACTAGCTTTGTTCGTAGTGATGCTTCCTAAGGCCCACTTGACTTCACATTCCAGGATGTCTGGCTCTAGGTGAGTGTGAGTGATCACACCATCGTGATTATCTGGGTCGTGAAGATCTTTTTTATACAGTTCTGTGTATCCTTGCCACCTCTTCTTACTATCTTCTGCTTCTGTTAGGTCCATACCATTTCTGTCCTTTACTGAGCCCATGTTTGCATGAAATTTCATGTTCCCTTGGTATCTCTAATTTTCTTGAAGAGCTCAGTAGTCTTTCCCATTCTGTTGTTTTCCTCTATTTCTGTGCATTGATCGCTGAGGAAGGCTTTCTTATCTCTCCTTGCTATTCTTTGGAACTCTGCATTCAAATGGGTATATCTTTCCTTTTCTCCTTTGCTTTTCACTTCTCTTCTTTTCACAGTTATTTGTAAGGCCTCCTCAGACCACCATTTTGCTTTTTTGCATTTCTTTTTCTTGGGAATGGTCTTGATTCCTGTCCCCTGTACAATGTCACGAACCTCCGTCCACAGTTCATCAGGCACCCTGTTTATCACTGTCTTTGGTAAGCAGAAGTAGTTTTGAAAAAGTCCAATTTATCCAAAAAGAAAAAATTTTTATTGTTAGTGCATTTTGTATCCTGTCTATGAAATTTTTATCCTAAGGTTACAAAAACATTTACTTTTAGAAGCTTTTTGATTCTGATTCCTGTATTTCAAGGTCCAGAAGACTTTTAACTTTGTTCTTTTTTTCAGGACTTTGCATGTTCTTTTTAGGTCCTTTGTATTTTCATATAAATATTGGAATTGGGTTATGTGTATCTTAAAAAATGCCTTCTGAAATTTTGATTGTGATAGTACTCAATCTACAAATGAATTTAGGAAGAATAATAGCTATGAATTTTGACAGACCCTTGCATTGAACAGGGTACAGTAGCTGAAGTGAAACTTAGCATTGTCTTCAGCATAGCACAGCAACAATTTTTGTGTGCGTGTGTTGTTGTAATGTCTTCAATTTTATTTATTGATTTATTTGGCTGTGCTGGGTCTTAGTTGCAGCATGCAGGATCTTTTTTTTTGTTTTCCAGTTATGGCAGTCAGAATCTTTAAGTTTCAGCATGTGGGATCTAGTTCCCCAGCCAGGTGCCCTCTGCATTGGCAGCACAGAGTACTAGCCACTGGAACACCAGGGAAGACCCTATAAGAACAGTTTTTAAATGTATTAACCAAAATCATTTAAGATGAATGAAAAATAAAAGTACAAAGAGATACATAAGATTTGGTACCACTGTGCTGACCATCAAAAGGGGAGGAGGCACTCTCAAAGGCTACAGATAAGAATGTAGATGTGTACAACCCTAGAAACGAAGTTTGGCAATGCTTATCACAGTTACAAATGTGTATGTCTTTTCAGCCAGCAGTTTCACTCTAGGGATTTATCTAGTAGCAGATATATTCACACACATAAAAAATCCCATGTGCACAAGATTATGTGTTGTCTGAAACAGCAAAAGACTTTAAATAAATTATGGCATGTCCATACAGTGGAATATGATATAGCTTAGAACAAGAATGAGAGAGAATTCCCTGGCAATCCAGGGGTTAGGACTCTTCACTTTCACTTCCAGCGCCCAGGTTCAGTGCCCGGCTGGGAACTAAGATCCTGCAAACCGTGCGGCGCCACCAGATTATCAAAAAAAAAAAAAAAGAACAGGAAAACTCTCTATATAAAGACACAGAAAGATGTTCTAGATGTACTATTAAGATTAAAAAAAACAAGGAGATGAGAAACACTACTGTGCTTACTACCGTATAAAGGGCGGGGGGAGATGACTATTTGTGTGTGTGTGTGCTCAGTCGCTCAGTTGTATCTAACTCTTGTGATCCCAGGGGCTGTTATGGGGTATATGCAAAAATCAATCCTATTTTACATATGAAAAAAAAACTGAGACTCAGAGGGCTGTGTAGCTAAGAAGCTTTAAAACTGAGATTCAATCTGAAGTTTATGTGCTTAACCACTGGACTTCCCAGGGAGCGCGAGTGGTAAAGAACCATCTGCCAATGTGGAACACGTAAGAGACATGGGTTTGAGCCCTGGAGGAGGGCATGGCAACCCACTGCAGTATTCTTGCCTGGAGAATCCCATGGACAGAGGAGCTTGGCGGGTGACAGTCAACAGCGTCACAAAGAGGCACACACAACTGAAGTGATTTAGAATGCACGATACCACACCATACATCTATGACTAACAATTTTGATACTGATATTTGTACCAATTGGTATACAAGAAAAAAGCAATTACCTGCTGCCCTTCTGTACCCTCGGCAGTAACCATAGCAACAGAATGTGCTCCTGCTGAAGAAATGACTGCATCATGAGCAGGTACTGTGATGGGCGTTCCGTCCTGTGTTACCATTGTAATGGTGTTGCCAATGGCCTGCATGTCGGCTTGAGATATGTTGACCTGCAACACAATGCATTTTACAATCAGGCAATGTTTCTTGCTTTATCTGGTCAATTTTATTAAGGACTGAGCCTAAGCCTCCTATGGCTTCCCAGGTGGCTCGGTGGTTAAGAATCCGCCTGCCAGTGCAGGAGATGCAGGTTTGATCCCTGGGTCAGGAAGAACCTCTGGAGAAGGAAATGGCAACCCACTCCAGTATTCTTGCCTGGAAAATTCCATGGACAGAGGAGCCTGGCAGGCTGCAGTCCATGGGGTTGCAAAGAATCAGACACAACTGAGCATGTATACATACAAGTCTTGTTTAAGTCTACTCTGGGAGCAAATAACCATTTTATAATGGAATAAACTCTTTTTAGAAAGAGATCATCAGAAAAACTGAGTGTTTCTTAAATACGTTTTCCTCCTCTCCATCTCTACTGACAATTTAGATTTCTATTTTTCTTTCATCTAATTTTTGCCAATAATACAACTTCTTTCTAGATATTTAACCCCTCCCTAATCATCTTGCACCTTGTCACCTTGGTAAAAAACAAATTTCATTATGCTCCCTGCTCAAATCCCCAGTGACGCCCTATCTGTCCAGAATAAAACTGTTAGTAAATTTGTTTAATCTTATATGCCACTCAGTGGACAAAGAGTACTATGTGGAATTAGTGATGACAGAAGTGAGGAGGAGAGGGATAAATGGGATGGTCCAAGTGCTCTGTATGTTTCTATCCTGAATATATTCTGCTTCTAGCTAACACTGGCACATTCAGTTCAGTTCAGTTCAGTTCAGTCGCTCAGTCGTGTCCGCCAGGCCTCCCTGTCCATCACCAACTCCTGGAGTTCACTCAGACTCACGTCCATCGAGTCAGTGATGCTATCCAGCCATCTCATCCTCTGTCGTCCCCTTCTCCTCCTGCCCCCAATCCCTCCCAGCATCAGAGTCTTCTCCAATGAGTCAACTCTTAGCATGAGGTGGCCAAAGTACTGGAGTTTCTGCTTTAGCATCATTCCTTCCAAAGAAATCCCAGGGCTGATCTCCTTGCAGTCCAAGGGACTCTCAAGAGTCTTCTCCAACACCACAGTTCAAAAGCATCAATTCTTCGGCACTCAGCCTTCTTCACAGTCCAACTCTCACATCCATACATGACCACAGGAAAAACCATAGCCTTGACTAAACGGACCTTTGTTGGCAAAGTAATGTCTCTGCTTTTGAATACGCTATCTAGGTTGGTTGGTCATAACTTTCCTTCCAAGGAGTAAGCGTCTTTTAATTTCATGGCTGCAGTCACCATCTGCAGTGATTTTGGAGCCCAAAAAATAAAGTCTGACACTGTTTCCACTGTTTCCCCATCTATTTCCCATGAAGTGATGGGACCAGATGCCATGATCTTCGTTTTCTGAATGTTGAGCTTTAAGCCAACTTTTTCACTCTCCACTTTCACTTTCAGCAAGAGGCTTTTGAGTTCCTCTTCACTTTCTGCCATAAGGGTGGTATCATCTGCATATCTGAGGTTATTGATATTTCTCCCGGCAATCTTGATTCCAGCTTGTGTTTCTTCCAGTCCAGCGTTTCTCATGATGTACTCTGCATATAAGTTAAATCAACAGGGTGACAATATACAGCCTTGACGTACTCCTTTTCCTATTTGGAACCAGTCTGGTGTTCCATGTCCAGTTCTAACTGTTGCTTCCTGACCTGCATACAGATTTCTCAAGAAGGCAGGTCAGGTGGTCTGGTATTCCCATCTCTTGAAGAATTTTCCACAGTTTATTGTGATGCACACAGTCAAAGGCTTTGGCATAGTCAATAAAGCAGAAATAGATGTTTTTCTGGAACTCTCTTGCTTTTTCCATGATCGAGCGTATGTTGGCAATTTGATCTCTGGTTCCTCTGCCTTTTCTAAACCAGCTTGAACCTCAGGAAGTTCACGGTTCACGTATTACTGAAGCCTGGCTTGGAGAATTTTGAGCATTACTTTACAAGCATGTGAGATGAGTGCAATTGTGCAGTAGTTTGAGCATTCTTTGGCATTGCCTTTCTTAGGGATTGGAATGAAAACTGACCTTTTCCAGTCCTGTGGCCACTGCTGAATTTCCCAAATTTGCTGGCATATTGAGTGCAGCACATTAAGAGTTATTTATTCAAAGGGCAGATTAATCATGGGAGGTAAAGTTCTAAAAGAGATGGGTAAAAAGACAGTTCTCCATGGAAGAAGCAGTATTGGGGGATAAAGAAACCCATGCATCTATTTCCGCGGGTATTAAGACAACCTTAGCAAGGGCTTAAAAATGAAATCAAGTCTGAATTATTTTAGGACAGTGGCATCTAGAAAACAATGACAAGTTTGACTGTCAAACAACAACTCTTATATTGCTTTTCCTGGGGAAATCAAGACAGCTTCCTATTAATTTTGAAGCTAGTTAAATGAACTCGCATGATTCCAAGTAGGGAGAAAGTCACACCCTGGAAATTTTACAGGTTTCCCCATCACTGACTTGCCCAGATCTTTTAATGATGTCCTCATCACCTCTGCCAAACTTCTGCTGATTTCTCAATCTTATCTCCTGGACCTAATTAGCCACCCAATCTATCTCTTCCAAGTTTCACACAGACCCATTACTTTTCACTGTGTTCCTGACCTTCATCACCTTACCTTTGAAAGATACCCATTCCACCACGTGAATTCTACAGAGTGACAAACCTTCTCTCTTTATGGACCTCCTTGCATGTAGTCTCTTTCAGCAAGAAAGAGTTTCTTCCTTCAGGAGATCTAGCACTGCTCACAAGCTGAACTCCAAACTTTGTGCTCCAATTCAAGGCTTTCTTCAACTGGGACCCAACCTGCCTTTCGAGCCCAGGCTCAGAGAAATATTTATTTAATGTGTCTGGCTTTTGGTGGGTACTTACATGCTGAGTCCCATCCTGGGATATGAGTGTAACCTGTTGACTCAACCCAGACTGGGTTACTGTGGCTACTTGGGTAGATACAACGTCATCCCCTTCTACACCTGTAACATATGTGATCTGGGACCCTTTAAGGACATCTTCACCTTGACCTGTTTAAAACAAATGAATCATTTATTTGATCAACCTACCAAGCTCTTTAGAAAACAGAATATTTTAAATATTATGGAGAAACTGACAAAAATGAAAGGGCATATGTACTGAATTCTTTTTTTTTTTTTTTTACTTTACAATATTGTATTGGTTTTGCCCTACATCAACATGCATCCGCCATGGGTGTACACGTGCTCCCCATCCTGAACCCCCCTCCCACCTCCCTCCCCATACCATCCCTCTGGGTCATCCCAGTGCACCAGCCCCAAGCTTCCTGTATCCTGCATTGAACCTGGACTGGCAATTCGTTTCTTATATGATATTATACATGTTTTAATGCCATTCTCCCAAATCATCCCCCAGCTCCCTCTCCCACAGAGTCCAAAAGACTGTACTGAATTCTAAACCATGAAAATGATTTCTAACACCTCCTGCCGATCTCTCCACCTGCTCTTTTGCAAAGCCAAACCAAATCCAAGCAGACTGAACTAAACTTTTCCACATAAAGAGTAACTGTTCTAATTTTGAGAGACCTTGCTTACTCCCTTAGTTGGCATAATTATATAACACTGTGCATGTGTGTTGCGGTGAGGAGTGGGGGAACTGCACAGGGAGACTAACTAGCAAGTAACCCTTCTAACATGGCAAATATGTGCTAAGTTCTTGCAGTCACTTAAGAAGCTGTTAAAAATGATAAGACAATCTTCATAAATATTAACCCCAAAACCAGAATGGTGTGTAAACACAATGTACTAACACTAAGTTACTTACTCTTTAACAAGAGTGACTTATTGCAAGTCATCAGTACACAATGATATCACTGTGTAAAGACAGTATTATCTGGGGAAAGGTTAATAATTTCATAAGTGACTGAACAGGAACTCCCACCCACTTTTTTATTTCACAAAAAATCAGCAAGTAAACAGAAATTTCCACTGTCCATTACTTCCATACTTGGCAACCAGTAAGATGCCTTATCCCTCTCTTCTACTGCTTTCCACATCTCATGAGGCCAGAAAAAGGGTAATTTTCTTTTTTTAATTCAAAGGATTTTATATGCTAATTTAAGAGTACTTCTCAAAGTTATGGTTGATGCCTGCACTCATACAGCTATGGTCATCATGGTGTAATCCCTATGACACTCATCATTTCATTTCTTTTTGTTCTGTTCCATGGCTTCCAAGGTGGTTCAGTGGTAAAGAATCCACCTGCCAGTGCAGGAGATGTGGATTTGATCCCTGGGTCAGGAAGATTGCCTGGAGGAGGAAATGGGAACTCACTCCAGTATTCTTGCCTGCAAAATCCCACGGACAGAGGAGCCTAGTGGTCTACAGTCCAAAGGGTCACAAAGAGTTGGACACGACTGAGCACACACACAAGACACAGGCAGATGAGCTTCTGAGGTGGCGCTAGTGGTAAAGAACCCGCCTGCCAGTGCAGAAGACATAAGAGATGCAGGTTCAATCCCTGGGTCAGGAGAATCCCCCAGAGAAGGGCATGGCAACCCACTCCAGTATTTCTGCCTGAAGAATCCCATGGACAGAGGATTCCTGCAGGCTACAGTCCATAGGGTCACAAAGAGTTAGATACAACTGATATGACTTAGCATGCACGCACGGCCATTTATTATTATTATACCATTACTCCAACGGGGTTCAAAACGTAGGGCATCACATGGGAGAAAAGGAACACAAACCCATTCTTATTCTCGGAAAAACAATCTTAGTTTAACTTTTTTTAATAACATGTATATCATAGGTTATCTTCTAGAACACAAGAAATTCTGACAATCTGAAATGTTAACATTTAAGGAAGAGATTGAGGAAGATTAAAAAGGGAACAGTCTTAAACCCAAGTTTGACATCATTAAAGTCTACTTTATAATTGCAAGGATTTAGCAGCAATTGTTAACATCTAACCAAGCACACTTACAGTGCTATGGCTAGAAAACAGCATAGCATTTGAGAGGAAAGGAATTGTTGGGAAGTTCCTGGTAGTCCAGTGGCTAGCACTTGGTGCTTTCACTGATGGAGCCTGGGTTCAATCCCTGGTCAGGGAACTAAGATCCTGCAAACCTTGTGATATGGATGAAATATTCTAAAAAGAGTGAAGGAAATGTTATTTTTTTACTGCTGCTGCTGCTGCTAAGTCGCTTCAGTCATGTCCAACTCTGTGCAACCCCATAGACAGCAGCCCACCAGGCTTCTCTGTCCCTGGGATTCTCCAGGCAAGAATATGGGAGTGGGTCGCCATTTCCTTCTCCAATGCATGCATGCATGCATGCTAAGTCACTTCAGTCGTGTCTGACTCTGTGTGACCCTATGGACAGCAGCCCACCAGGCTCCTCTGTCCACGGGATCCTCTAGGCAAGAATACTGGAATCGATTGCCATTTCCTTCTCTGTATTTTCTTACTATCACACGACTAATATCTGAAAAGATAAATTAGAATTACACGGAATTATTTGAGTAGATAGTGAATGATCTGTTCTTTTCCTTATTCTCCATTTTTTTCCCTACCTGTATGTTTTTCAATCCTTTAATATTAGTTGTAAGATTGGGTAAGAATGTTTTAATTTTCAAACTTACTTCATTTAGGAACTACTCAATGAAACAGGACAATATATATGTTTTGTTCTGTTTCAGAAAAACCTATTTCATTTTAATCTATTTAACTATGCTGTGTTATTTAACTGAAATCATGGAATCTAATTCTGTTTTTCTCAAGAGTTTATCCTTACTGAAATGAATGTTTTTGTCTCCCACAACACTACTGAATAGACATGAATCAACTAAGAGTTATTTAGGAATGCTTCACCACTCTTGATTAAGACCAACATTCTAATACACCCAAATAGTCTAGCTACCCCTACCCTGCTGTGCAGCCTCATGTCATATCACCCTCCCAGGCAGAAATGCCATGCTGGCCAGGCTTCATTCAGTCTCTCCAATTTACTTGGCTCTCTCCAACCTCAGGGCTTTTTGCATGTGCCAGTCCCTCCATTTGGAACATTCTCCTGCCTCTGCTCCCTGTTTACCACCCTACCCCCCAACCCTTGTACATCCCTGCCCGTACACCAAGTGAACCCATGATCTCTCCAAAAATCACTTCTTCAGGGGAGTTGTCTCTGACCTTTGAGACTAGATTAATTTCCCCTCTTATACATCTCAGAGCATTAAGTACCTTACTTTGATAGCAATTATTGCAGTTGTAAACGGTATTTTTGTGCGACTATTTGAATGAAACTTTATGGTTAGAGATAATGCTTTCAATCATACATTATGCTCGTAACTATTGATTTTCAAACAATAAAATACTGGACATAAAAATAAAATACTGGGAAAAACCCTTACCTGGGGGAGGCTCAAAGAAGGCTTCCTGCTCCTCCTCGATGGGCTCAGTGTCGTTGTGCGCTGTTCGTTTGTGCATGGCCAGTGTGGAGATCTGCTTGTATGTCTTCCCACAGTGATTACAGTTGTATGGTTTGGAGTGAGTGTGAACAACATGATGTTTGTACAAACTGGAATATTCTGTAAACCTTTTGTCACACCCAGGGACTGTACAAACATATGGCTTTTCCCCTAAGAAAAGAATGGCACCGGGAAAAAAAAATCAATTTTCAGTTATGAAGGCATAATCATTCCATACCTTCTAGGAGGTGGACAGGGAATGAAGGGTATGAAGGAAACCACTAGTAGCAAAAGTAAACAGTTGTTAAATCCCTTTCTATCCTGCTGTAAGGCACAGCATAAGAAAAGACTCTCTGACTATGGTTTCAACTTGGCTCAAAAGGTGGTCTGCAACCTGAGTCATACCCCACACTTGAATACCACTTTTTGTTTAATTTCAAGAAATGTGAAAAATAAGGATGGAGATATTTACTGCCCAGCTACAAGCTTTGATGAGGACTTTCCAGGCAATCCAGTGGTTATGACTAGGCACTTATACTGCAGGGGGCATGGGTTCGATCCTTGGTTGGAGAACTACGATCTCACATGCCACACAGAGAGCCACACACAAAAAAAGCATTGATGAAACTGTTCTTGTTACTTATAACTAGATAATCTACATATCATTAGTGATACTATATTAATAATGGAAATAATAAATGTAGGGAATTCCCTGGCAGTCTAGTAGTTAGGACTCCACACTTTCACTGCAGAGAACCTGGGGTCAATCCCACAAGCCACTTGGTACAGCCCAAAATAATAATAAAAATAATAAATGCAATTATTAGTATAATGTATGTAGCTTACCCTAAGGGTTTTATAAGGATAAAAAACAAACATTTTCTAAAAAGTGTATGAGATATAGTCTGGACACATATTTCATATTAACTTCACTTGACTTCTTGCAACCAATCAAAAGCTATTAAATATTCACTAAAAACAATTCAATGCAAAGCAATTCTTTTTCCATGAAACAGTCTGAGAATAATACAGGCAGTGCACATATTTTTAGAACTTTTCATTATATAAAATTTCAAACATACACACAAGTATAGAGAAACAGTGCAATAAATCAATCATTTAGCTTCAACTATCAATTATTCGCCACACGTTTGCCCCCTCTGAAACAACTCCATGTACATTCCATCTCATCCATGAGTATTTCTGACTGTATAAAAGATGGATGCTTTTTATAAAGAACAAAATTACCAATAATTATTTAATATCACAATATCTAGACACTGTTTGTATGTTGTGGGAGGGTGCCGCGCAGGGAATCTAACACAGTGAGGGAAACCAAACTGGAACCAATTAGCCTAATTGTAGTTTAAATGAACACTTTTAACCACTTAGAAGAGGTATGGGGGCCAGGGTTGGGGAGGAGAAGCTAAAGTAACTCATATATACAGTATTTAATAGTCTCAGTCTTGGACTACCTGGAATAGGGAAAAATTACAAAGATTTAACTCTTCTTGGTGGGCTTGTTTATTCTAGTACTATATGTTGAAGTTTTTATCTTGGGGAATAGTTGTGGAGGAGACATGATGAGGGCAAGACCAGGCAGGAAAATGTCAGGCAACTCCAATTCAGAGAACCAGCCCTACTCATATTCAGGCTTGAGCAGTGACTGCCACTATGTGGCACCAAACCACAGTCAAGATATAAATACATGGGGCCGGGGGCTGGGGGGGGGGGGCGTTGTTTTTTTCTAGTTTTGTCTTGAAACTATAGTTTTTACAATTGAGATATAACTGACTTATTATATTAGTTTCAGGTGTATAACATAGTGACTCAATAATATTATGTATTACAAAATCATCACCATGATAAGTCTGTCAACATACCAAGTTACTCCAATATTATTGACTATATTCTCTATGCTGCACATTGTATAACTCATTTATTTTATAACTGGAAGTTTATACCTCTTAATCTCCCTTACCTGTTTTATTCATCCACCAATCCCCTGCCCTCTGGCAACTACCAGTTTTGTTTTCTTTATCTATGAGTCTGTCTTTATGTTTGTTTATTCATTTGGTTTGTTAAAGTTCCACATACGGGTGAAATCATACAGTATTTGTCTTCCTCTGTCTGACATTTCACTTAGCATAATACCCTCTAGGTCCAACCATGTTGTCACAAATGGCAAGACTTCATTCTGTTTTATGGTTAATACTCCACTGTATGTTTGTATGTAAATGTATCACACTTATCCATTCACCTATCAATGGACACTTAGGTTGCTTCCATATCCTGGATATTGCAAATAATGCTGTAATAAACACAGGGGTCTATATATCTTTTTAAATTAGTGTCTTATTTTCTTCATTCAAATACCCAGAAGTGGAATTGCTGGATTGTATGGTAGTTCTGTTTCATTTTTGAGGAAACTCCAAACTGTTTTCTGTAGTGGCTGTACCAATTTACATTCCTACCAACAGTGCAAGAGGATTTTTTTTCCTTCACATCCTTATCAACACTTGTTACTATCTTTTTGATAATAGCCATTCTGACAGGTGTGAGGTGATATCTCATTGTGGTTTTGTTTACCATTTCCTGGGTGATAGCAATGTTGAGCATCTTCTCATGGAGACATAAATGGATCTGAGTTGCACTTTAGAGCTCCCTAATGGCTAGCTGTGGAGAAGGCAATGGCACCCCACTCTAGTACTCTTGCCTGGAAAATCCCATGGATGGAGGAGCGTGGTAGTCTGCAGTCCACGGGGTCACGAAGAGTCAGAAACAACTGAACGACTTCACTTTCACTTTTCACTTTCATGCATTGGAGAAGGAGATGGCAACCCACTCCAGTGTTCTTGCCTGGAGAATCCCAAGGACGGCGGAGCCTGGTGGGCTGCCATCTATGGGGTTGCACAAAGTCGGACACAACTGAAGTGACTTAGCAGCGGCAGCAGCAGCAATGGCTAGCTGCACTCTCAACTGGGTCGGTCATCTCATCATTCTTCTAAAATGGACCGCATTTTACAAGCTGAGTCTTATGCTCCACTTATACATAATGTGGGCTTTAATTGTATTATCTACTTGATGATCATCAGCCAATCTTTTCTTCCAACCCAGACCTACTTCCTGGGTCAGGCCAACATTTACAACTACCTACTGGATATCCTTGAGGGGGTTTCCCTGAGAGCTCAATAGATAAAGAATCTGCCTGCAGTGCTGAAGACCCGGGTTTGATCCCTGGGTTTTAAAGATTCCCTGGAGAAGGGAATGGCAACCTACTCCAACATTCTTGCCTGGAAAATCCTATGGACAGAGGAGCCTTGCGGGCTACAGTCTATGGGGTGGCAAGAGTCGAATACAACTTAGCAACTAAACCGCCACTGGATATCCTTACTTTAGTGACTTTTAACCATGTATGCATTTAAAAGACCTGGAGGATTTTTAATATATACTGATACCTGGGCCTCACCTCAGTAAAACTGTCAAAATCTTTGCAGACAGGATCTGTGGAATCAGTCTATTTTAAAAAGGTGAATCTGATGTACAGCCACATTTGAAAGCACTACGCTACCTGCATATTCCAAAGATCATAATGACCAAACTTAATGTAGGCATTCCTCTTTGTGGTGGTTGTTTAGTTGCTATGTAGTGTCTGACTCTCTTGCAACCCCATGGACTGTAGCCTGCCAGGGTCCACTGTCCATGGGATTTCCCAGGCAAGAATATTGGAATGGGTTGCCATGTCCTTCTCTAGGGGATCTTCCCAATCAGGGATTGAACCAGCATCTCCTGCATTGCAGGCAGATTCTTTCCCAATGAGCCACTTGGGAAGCAGGCATCCCTCTGACTGTAATCTAATTTGCCCATAAAACATGTTGAATGGCTAACTTTCTATATTCCATTACTTTAGATGGGAAAAATAGTTTTCCCAATCCATCTAAAAACCCCAACCATTTTCCCCAAATATTACAAAAAGGCTCTTAACCCACCAAGAATGTCTGCATAAAATGAAGCACTTAAAACACCATTTATCTAATTATTAACACTCTGAACTCAGTAGCATGTATAAGTTTGTGTATAATACACAATAATAGCAGAGTATCAAATAGGAATTTTGTTTTCTTTCTACACCACAAACACGTACTATAAGTTTAAAATGAAGTATCTTAAAAATATTTGGCCATGTGATGCAAAGAGCCAACTCATCGGAAAAGACTCTGATGCTGGGAAAGACTGAAGGCAAAAGGAGAAGGGGGGTGCAGAAGATGAAATGGTTCAATAGTATCACTGACTCAATGGACATGAATTTGAGCAAACTCTGGGAGATAGTGGAGGACAGGGGAGCCTGGTGTGCTGCAGTCCAAGGGATTGCAAAGAGTCAGACACAACTTAGCAACTGAACAACAAATCTTAAAGACAGACAGGAATTCAGATTATATTAGCAAAAGACAATTTTTTTTTCTAATCCACAGCCATCTTTTCCAGGCCTCTGAGGTTTTCACAGGATATTCTACTTTCTTAGGAAACACAAATAATGTGGGCAAGATGATGGCAATAATGTATAATAAAAAAAGTAATGTATAATATACAATGTGAGTATAAGATATGACTGCATCAGAAATATTACCACAGTGTATTCTATGTTCTCTCATTTAGATTCATATGCAACTTAAAATCTTTTCCTTTTATAGAAAAATGCATGTATCAAGTGGATTCATTATGGTGGGGTTTCAATTTGAATCAAATTATGAGTAAAAATTTTACAAACCATTACAGCAAATATACAGATGGTGAGAGTTCAGGTGGTGAGGGAAACCCAGAGAACTATATATTGCAAACCCACACTATTATCTTCCCTTCCCAACCTGGTCATCCTCATCTTAGCATTATCACTGAACCTATTACACAAGCTAGAAGACAAGTTCTTCTCATTCCTCATGACTAAGTTGGTCATCAGGTCCTTTGCTGATACCTCTTCAATGTCTTTCATTTTTATCCTTCTCCATCTCACTCACTTAAAATATTCTAATGGCCCTTAATCAGTCTCCTTGCTTATGGCCTCATCTCCCTTTAACTTCTTTCTATAGTATTGACAGAGTAATTTTTTTCTAAAAAAAGTAAATTTTCTTTAAATCTTCCTTCCTCTCTATCCATAAGTTTAGTTCAGTTCAGTTGCTCAGTCGTGTCCGACTCTTTGTCATTCCATGAATCGCAGCACGCCAGGCCTCTCTGTCCATCACCAACTCCCGGAGTTCACTCAGACTCACGTCCATCGAGTCAGTGATGCCATCCAGCCATCTCATCCTCTGTCGTCCCCTTCTCCTCCTGCCCCCAATCCCTCCCAGTGTCAGAGTCTTTTCCAATGAGTCAACTCTTCACATGAGGTGGCCAAAGTACTGGAGTTTCAGCTTTAGCATCATTCCTTCCAAAGAAATCCCAGGGCTGATCTCCTTCAGAATGGACTGGTTGGATCTCCTTGCAGTCCAAGGGACTCTCAAGAGTCTTCTCCAACACCACAGTTCAAAAGCATCAATTCTTCGGCACTCAGCCTTCTTCACAGTCCAACTCTCACATCCATACATGACCACAAGAAAAACCATAGCCTTGACTAGACGGACCTTTGTTGGCAAAGTAATGTCTCTGCTTTTGAATATGCTATCTAGGTTGGTCATAACTTTCCTTCCAAGGAGTAAGCATCTTTTAACTTCATGGCTGCAGTCACCATCTGCAGTGATTTTGGAGCCCAAAAAATAAAGTCTGACACTGTTTCCACTGTTTCCCCATCTATTTCCCATGAAGTGATGGGACCGGATGCCATGATCTTCGTTTTCTGAATGTTGAGTTTTAAGCCAACTTTTTCACTCTCCACTTTCACTTTCAGCAAGAGGCTTTTGAGTTCCTCTTCACTTTCTGCCATAAGGGTGGTGTCATCTGCATATCTGAGGTTATTGATATTTCTCCCGGCAATCTTGATTCCAGCTTGTGTTTCTTCCAGTCCAGCGTTTCTCATGATGTATTCTGCATAGAAGTTAAATCAACAAGGTGACAATATACAGCCTTGACATACTCCTTTTCCTATTTGGAACCAGTCTGGTGTTCCATGTCCAGTTCTAACTGTTGCTTCCTGACCTGCATACAGATTTCTCAAGAAGGCAGGTCAGGTAGTCTGGTATTCCCATCTCTTTCAGAATTTTCCACAGTTTATTGTGATGCACACAGTCAAAGGCTTTGGCATAGTCAATAAAGCAGAAATAGATGTTTTTCTGGAACTCTCTTGCTTTTTCCATCATCCAGCAGATGTTGGCAGTTTGATCTCTGGTTCTTCTGCCTTTTCTAAACCAGCTTGAACCTCAGGAAGTTCACAGTTCACGTATTGCTGAAGCCTGGCTTGGAGAATTTTGAGCATTACTTTACTAGCATGTGAGATGAGTGCCAATTGTGCAGTAGTTTGAGCATTCTTTGGCATTGCCTTTCTTTGGGATTGGAATGAAAACTGACCTTTTCCAGTCCTGCGGCCACTGCTGAGTTTTCCAAATTTGCTGACATATTGAGCGCAGCACTTTGACAGCATCATCTTTCCGGATTTGAAACAGCTCAACTGGAATTCCATCACCTCCACTAGCTTTGCTCGTAGTGATGCTTTCTAAGGCCCACTTGACTTCAAATTCCAGGATGTCTGGCTCTAGGTCAGTGATCACACCATCGTGATTATCTGGGTCGTGAAGATCTTTTTTGTACAGTTCTTCTGTGTATTCTTGCCACCTCTTCTTAATATCTTCTGCTTCTCTTAGGTCCATAGCAGTATCCAAATTTATTAATGTACCATTCCCAAACAGTATCCAAAACTTATTAATGTACCTTTCTCAAAGTAAAGGGATTGCTATAGATGCCTGAAAATATTTCCAGAGATATCCAGCGTCTGTAGAATGTAGCCTGAGAAATACTACCTTACACAACTAACATTCCATTCTAAATGTCTTTTAATTTTGAATTATCACAAGTTTACTCTTAATATGAGTAATAAAAATAATACATTAAAATTTTCTTATAAAACTAATGTATCCTCTCATTCTCCTCTCCATTCCCATCAAAAATACAACCACCTGAAACTAATACAGAATTGTAAATCAATTATATGTCAACTATAAAAAAATACAACCACAAAGCAGAGCATCAAATTAAAAGCTTTTGTGCTGTAAATGGCACCATCAAAAAAGTTAAAAAAAAAAAAACAGCAGAAAATATCTATAAAAATTGGATTGTGGTGATGGTTGTATAACCTTGTGAATATACTAAAAAAACAATGAATCATATAGTTTAATGGATGAATTGTATAGTGTATGAATTATATCTCAATAAAGCTGGTAAAAAAATATATACATAGATACTCTGCAACAATTATGTCTATGACCCCTCCCTAAATCAACTGCCCTTGACATGTTTTGTCTATCTCTGCATTTCTGATGCCTAGCAGGGGAACACACAGCAGACATGCAGTAACTATTGCATAAATAAATGTATAAATGCTAAAGCGAAGTTTGTTCAATTTATGTAATCCACTGCTGTGGCAGGAAGGAGGGAAGAGATTCCTGCAAATGGTTTATGGGAGAGGCAGGAGTTAAAACTGAGCCTTGAAAGACAGAAGACCAAGAACTAGAGACCGTTACCTGTGTGTATTCTCACGTGGTTTTTATAATTGGTTGCACTGGCAAATGCCCTCCCACATCCTGGTTCTGTGCAGTAATAAGGTCTTTCTCCTGTATGTGTCCTAATATGCACTTTTCTAATGTTTGATGTTGTAAAAGACCGACCACAGCCTTCAAAGTGACATTTAAAGGGCCTTTCTCCTGAAAACACAAAGGGAAATACATTAAATGGTGCAAAAATACACAGATATTAAAATGTCTTATACTTCAATTCTGCTTAGGATCATTCATGCTCAGACTCTATAGCCTTTTTGTATTGAGCTTCCCTTTGTTTTTCTTGTTTTATTTTTTTCTGCAAACAGCATTGTCTACTCCAAATGTTAATTTACATAGGAAAACCTGAATAGTATTCAAAACTCATCACTGATTACATGACTTTCCAAGACAGGAGTCATCCAGAAAGGCATACTAAAAAATGAACTGAGATAAGCGACAAAGAACTACATATCACAAAGAAATACAAAAGAAAAACAGAGTCAAGCATAAGGATTAAGTTACAATAGCCTTGGAATCCCCTAAGAAAAGAAAAAAATTTTTGGTCTTTTTAAAATCTAGTGTCTCACACATAATATGCATTAAAAATACTCACTGAATATATTATTATTCTCGGGAGCTTAGAAACACCTGCCTTTCATATAACAATAAGAGCATGAATGAAATAGAACCAGGGACCTACAGCTTTGTTTCTGAACACTGTAAAGCCGATCTGGAATCATATTTGAACTAAAAGTTAAACACTGATAACGGGAAGAATCCTCCATGAAAATTTGCTAAACTATCTCAGAATACTTAGAAATATCTGGGGACAAAGTGATAAGATTATGTTTAAAACATCTGCAGTAAAATCTCAAACTAAATGACCTTATGCTATCAATATATTACTTAGTCAACAGCTTATACCAGCATCTCTTATCAACAGTTTCTGAAAGTCTTCCAACTCTAATCCAAAGCAAATAATTACCTTTATAACACCAATCAGCAAATAATCAAATATAAGGAGAGGAGGGGAGGGGAAGGAAGATTTGAACAAAGTACCCCGTAGGAAAAGGAGAGAAGGAATTTAAAGGGTAGGAAAAATGATCACAAGAAAGGAACAAGCCTTTCTTTCTGTGGGGCTGTAAGGACGTCAGATTCTTTTCTTTTTATAGGAGCAGCTTAAAGCAGGAGAAGCCATGCTAAAGAAATTGGGTGCCTTAGGTTCTGGTCTCAGTTGGGCTACTAAGCAGACATATAATCCTAGGTACGTAAGCCTGGTGCTCAGATAATTCCTGAAAACAGAGGGTTGGCGGTCTAGGGCCACTGCTAATCTTTTGGAACACGGAACCCACTGAGAGTCTAACAATGTTACAGGCCCTCATCCTGGAAACAGACCTGCACGAATGGCAGACTACATGGAGTTTCATGAGTTTAAGCGAAGCCCTTGATACTGACTCCCTGAAGCGCTTCCAGAAACCACTTCCCCAAGACCCTCCCTGCAGATGAAGAACTCCTGGCCTAGATAGAGTATTTCTTCACACCAGTACCTGTATGAGTTCTGATATGTTTTTGTAGATCTCCTGAAGTTTTGAAAGATTTGGTACAATTGTCTTCTGAACACCGATATGGCTTTTCTCCTGTATGAGTTCTGACATGACTTTTTAATCCGTAACCTTCAAGAAAAATTTAAAAGAAATTTAATTATACAAGATTCCTGTAAGCATGCCCACTGAGATTAAGCTATTGAAAAGTACAGTAAACACCAAGGATATAATAGGCAAACACAATAGAATAACTATTAAACAGGTACTACAGCATGACAGATCAGGACTGTCCAGCTGAAAATTCAACAGTTTCATCTCTGACTAGAAGAGACTGTGTGTTTCTTTTTTTAAAGTGTCCCCATCTTATTATATGTGCATTACTCATACTCCAAAATCTTGAAGCAGAATGGAGGCATGGAGTGAAGAACAGGGCAGAAGTCAGGAGTCCGAGCACCAGTCCTGGCCCTGCTGCATGTGTCCCAGGGCAGGACCCATCCCACTGCTAAGCCCTAGATCATGGTTCCCCCCAGAGTCTGTCCTAATGTTAAACTCTGAGTCAGTGTTAATGCTCAGCTTTTGTGTTTCTTGCTAAAAGAAAGTAGTGTGTGGAGTGAAATATGAACACAGTAGGCAGAAACAGGTCTGAGGAGAAAAATGAGAACACAAAGAGAACAGACCAAGTGGGACAAAAGGAAGAAAGGGAGAGACTAGAAAACTAGTCACTGCACGCCCACTAATTCAGACCAAGGCAGGCGGTCAGTTCCTTCCTCTAACCTGTCTCTGCTCCCGAGTGGAACCAATAAACATAACTCAAAGTTTTACCTGTTGCAAATGCTTTCCCACAGCCTGCATGCTCACACTGGTAAGGCCGGTCTCCTGTGTGTGACCGCTCATGGACCTGTCATTAAAGCAAAAGCATGAGTCTGTTTCCTCGAGGCATTCTGCAGGTAGATGGTCTCCACAAAGACTTCCTCCTTGCCCCCAACTGCTGAATTATTTTGTTGCTTGTATATTATTTTTGAAAGACAGAAGATAACTTTTCTCAAAAACTACTAATTCTCAATATAGACCGAATGCTATATGTTAAGACGTACTCATTTTAAGTAAGGAACAGGAATATTGGAGGTGTGAGCTTTTCTAAACTGCTCAAAGGTGTCTGTATGGAACATATACCTATTGAGAGCGAGTACAAGGAGACACTACACAACATAAAGTTAAGAGTGTGGAGGCTGCTGCTACAGGGGCCTTGATCTGAAGCAAGGCTTCACCACTGACTAGTGGTGTGACTGTGGCATCTGCCTTCTCTCAGCCTCAAAGTTCTCTCTGTAAAATGGGGGCATAATAGTACCTACCATAGAGGGCTGCTGTGACAAATGAATACTCATGACAATGCCCGATATTTACTGAACCTTTACCACTTGCCAGGCCATTCTCTTCAGTACTTTACAGGCACAGAATTAACTTACTTAATTCTCACAGCTACTCATTGAGGGAGGTTTATAATCTTTATGGTCTAATATTACAGATAAGGAAGATGAGGTACTAAGAGGTCAAGTAACATGTCAAGGTTACATACTGATAGGCAGCAGAGATGGGCTCTGGGGCTGCTATTCCAAATATGCTAAATGCACACTTCCTGACGCACTGTAAGTTATTCAATAAAAGTTAGCTATTATTTTTTTGAGTGATGGTATATTGTATTTAGCTTCGATCAAAATACTTGGCCTATGTATGTGACAGGACAATCAACACCAACTTTTGCTGGATTGCAGCAAATCACTGTTAACGGAGTGATTATATCCACATCTCCCATATAATTACATAAATTTCACATGAGAAAAATTTATTCAAATATGTAGAGTACCTATCATATGCTATGACATATGCTGGACACGAGGGAGACAAAGATGAAGAAAGCATAGTCCTGGTCCTCAAAGAGTTTATTTCTAAAATCTGCATAGGTTTTTGTGTGTATATGAGTGTGAGCATTTGTATCTTGATAGGTGGGGGAGAACAATGGTGTCTGAATGCTACAAGTACATCAAGTTGGCGTTTAACGTCCTAGGTATCCTCATATCTAGACACAGCCTTCCTTCGTACATACCTTCAGATGGTGAGCTGTTGTATACAATTTTCCACATCCGTCATAGCCACATCGAAAGGCCTTCTCTCCACTCTGCTGAGATTTAGCAGTTACTCTTGTTGCATGTCCTTGTAAGACAATCTAGATGAGACCAAAAGTACAATTTAAAGTATTTACACAGAAATAAAGTAGATGAAGTTAAAATTTTCAGAAAAAAAAAAAAAAAGATAAAATGTGGGTTTCCAGACTCAGGTTCCAGACTCAGACGAAGATTCTATCATCCTGAGCCGGTCAGGTTAATTCTGTTATGTGGCTGAAGTCAGCAGCTCTGGAAGAAGTCAACAGGAGATCCACAAGGGGGCATAATCAGCACTCAGAGATTGGAAACTGAAAACTTAAGCCAGGCAGTATACATTGGTCCACTGTATGCAGCTGTTCCTTGACATATTCCAGTAAGTGTGTGTGTGTATTTTTAAAAATATTTTAAAATTCTGAAATTTTAAAAATGACATAATATATATATATAATAATAATATTTTTGGAAATATAATGTGCTAAGTCACTTCAGTCATGTCCTACTCTTTGCAACTCCATGGACTGTAGCCCACCAGGCTCCTCTGTCTATGGGATTCCTGAGGTAAGAATACTGGAACGGAGTGTCATTTCCTTCTCCGTTAAAATATAGTATATATGTAAAATAATGCTTTTTAAAAAAATATTTATATATAAGAGTACATATGTTCTAAAAACAATGTAAAAGTCATTTTCAATTTCAAAACCAATGAAAAAGCAGGGGTTAGATCATCTGAGTCACCTGTGGGAGACATCAGAATCCATATGATGCTAGTCTGTGGGGGAAAAAATGGCTCAGATGGTAAAGAATCTGCCTGCAAAGCAGGAGAGAGACCCGGGTTCGATCTCTGGGTCAGGAAGATCCCCTGGAGAAGAGAATGGCTACCCACTCCAGTATTCTTGCCTAGAGAATTCCATGGACAGAGGAGACTGGCAGGCTACAGTCCATGGGGTTGCAAAGAGTTGGACACGACTAAGCAACTAACACTTTCACACTATCACTTTAGAAGATCACTTCTCTGGAATTTCCCTGGTGGTTCAAGACGGTAAAGCGTCTGTCTACAATGTGGGAGACCTGGGCTCGATTCCTGGGTCAGGAAGTTCCCTGGAGAAGGAAATGGCAACCCACTCCAGTACTCTTCCCTAGAAAATCCCATGGACGGAGGAGCCTGGTGTCCATGGGGTTGCAGAGTCGGACATGACAGAGCGACTTCCCTTTCACTTTGTCTGGAACTGAACACCATAAGACTTTAAATAATTGCACTGATGTTAGAGGTTTCTTTGGAGAAGGAAATGGCAACCCACTCCAGTATTCTTGCCTGGGAAATCCCATGGACAGAGGAGCTTGGTGGGCTACAGTCCACGGGGTTGTTAAGAGTCAGATACAACTTTGCAACTAAATTGCCACAGAGGTTTTTTAAAGATGATGACCTATTTTAGAAATTAAGTTACCATGAAACCTGAAGACATGACTTTCTACTTTGTGGGCATGTAGTGACGGTGCTGCCACATCCTATCTGTGCAGATTGTCGTACTTGGCTCAAAAATAACTCTGCCAAAAGCTGTTTTATATTGTAAAGATTTCAAAATAATGGAGCAAATATCATCATGACTGATGAGATACAACAGATGCTAAAAGCTGACAGAGAAATCTGAAAATAAAAGACACAACAAAGTGAAACAGATGACTCTACTGGCCTTTTTTCAAAGAGCTGTTAGAATCTCTTTGTTTCTATTAAAGAGAACTCTCGGTTCCAAAAGAGGTTCTGTCACACCCCCTATCACTTGCACATCAACATGGAGTTTTTGGTAAATAAAAATTCCATATTTTCAATTGCCTGGTGCTTTTTATTCCTATTCTTTTTTCTTTTTTTAATATTTATAAACCCTGTGTCGAAGGAAATGAATATGCTTCATGGAATCTGATTCTGGTATCAGAACTGATAAAAATTAATTTTATTTATATTGCTAAATATTTAAGCTTCTAAATAATGAGTGTTCCCTCCATCTTCAGGTTTCACCTAGATATTTTTAAAAATCTGCACAACACTCTGATTTAATATATTTCATTTATTCACAGGATATATTTACATCAAATAAAGTTTTCTAGGGTAGATAATTTAAAAATTTTATTTACCATACTGTAAGGGACAAAACAACTTTTAAAAATCATTCTGCTGTTTTGGAATGGAGCTGTCTAAACTTTGGGAATGGTCAGGTCCTCATCATTCTAAGTGGGAATGGCAGGTCTTCTTCATTCTGAGCAATGATCCACTACAGCAATACACACTTAAATGGTGGCGGGTGGGAGGTGAGGGTTGGGGGGTGGGAGTGTGGAGGAGCTACAAGGGTTGGGGGGACAGAGAGAGCCCCGCATTAGAGGATAACAGTACAGAAGGTGTGGTACGGTCTTTACAAAACGGACATGGATGGCTATACAGAGTCTGTCTTAGGCTTTTCCTTGTAACTGTTAAATCAATTAAAAAACAAGCAGTGGGAGAGGGAAGGAGAGGGTGAGATGTATGGGAAGAGTAACATGGAAACTTACATTACCATGTGTAAAATAGATAGCCAATGGGAATTTGCTGCTATATGGCTCAGGAAACTCAAACAGGGGCTCTGTATCAACCTAGAGCTCTGGGTGGGATGGGGAGGGAGATGCGAGGGAGGCTCAAAAGGGAGGGGATACATGGATACCTATGGCTGATTCATGTTGAGGTTTGACAGAAAACAGCAAAGTTCTGTAAAGTAATTATCCTTCAATAAAAAATAAATAAATAAATAAAAAATCAGGGGGAAAAAAAGGAAAAACAAGCAGTAGATCTCAGTGTCATTGCTGAATTACAAGCTAGTAATTATCTATGTTCATGTATTGTGGTATATTAATAAATGTTGCAGGGCAGTTTTCTAAGTAAAGACAGGCTTATGTTAAAACATCTAGATAAAATATGGACACACTTCCAAATGGGTGAAGATTGAAAGTATCTTTACAAAAATAAAAGATATAATTCCACATCTTCTCTGCCTAGGAAATTCCATCCTTCTAAATTCATGATGCCTGTTCTCATCATTCCAAACAGAGCAGATTCTTCAAATCCTCAGCATCTCTGTAATATTTAGTTTGTATCATGGACTTGGCACTTGATGCTACTGTCTTTTTTGTTTGTTTGGTTTTTTTCAGGTTTTAAAACTTTTTATTTGCATAATAAAAAATTGTGCATTCCAATAATTAAAATCATTTGAACAACAAAAAAAAATGGCACTCTGATTAAACTGCATTTTACAGCCCGCAGAACACCTTGGACCAGCTTTTTACTCTAGATTTCACTGTCGTCCCACCCAGCTTCCTCCTTCACCAACATGCAAGTTCTTTTCCTTCCCTGCCAGCCACACAGGCAGATGGGAGAGGCAGGCGCAGCCTACGTTGTCAGTAGTTCTCCATTCTTTGATGTGAAAAGGGGTAGCACAGTCATTTAAACTCGATCCAACCTCTTTGCATCTTACAAAGTTAAACAGCTAAAAGAAGTAAAATAAGAAGGCAATGCTTGTAGAATGTACAGTGCATACTGGCGGCGCACGCTTCATTACGACTCGCCTGCTTGCTTCTGTTCAATCGTTTCTTTCGAAGGCAGTGGATTTTTCTCTTGCGTTTCCGTTTTCTTCAATTTCGACTTATCGAACTTCTCAATCTCAGCCATATCAGGTTTGTCAGACATGGTTGCAGAGGGCGCGGAGCGAACTGCGAGCGAGTCAAGTCGAATCTGCGCTGTGGCCGCCGCGAGTCGCTACTGTCTTATTTTAAAGAATTTGTATTTCCTTTTCTTCCCTATTAGCCTAGCAGTTCCTCAATGTCAAAATCTATATCATATATGCCATCATACCTCACTGCTGCTGCTGCTGCTAAGTCGTTTCAGTCATGTCCCGCTTCAGTCATGTCCGACTCTTTGCGACCCCATAGACGGCAGCCCACCAGGCTCCGCCATCCCTGGGATTCCCCAGGCAAGAACACTGAGGTGGGTTGCCATCTCCTTCTCCAATGCATGAAAGTGAAAAGTGAAAGTGAAGTCTCTCAGTCGTGTCCGACTCTTTGCGACCCCATGGACTGCAGCCCACCAGGCTCCTCCATCCATGGGATTTTCCAGGCAAGAGTACTGGAGTGGGGTGCCAGTGCCTTCTCCGGTCATTACTCACAGTGCTAGGTAAAGGGTTTATACCACTAACTATATGAGCATAATTCAAAGGAACTAAAAATCTTTTGGGAGGTGTTAAAAAAGTTCTAGAATTAAAACTGTGGTGATCACTGTTCATCTCTGTGAATCTACTAAAACCACTGAGTTGCACATGTTAAACTGGTGAACTGTATAGTACGTGAAATATATATTAGTAAAATTAAAAGGAAATAAATGGTAATTTGAATAAGAAAATTTCTCTTATTTGCAAGAACCAGAAGAGTCTCTATGAATCCCTTAAAAAGTAACTATTATTTTTAAAATTTCACTATTATTTTTTCTGATTATAACAGTAACACATACATTGGGCGAATTTGGTTACCACAGCAAAGAGTAAAGAGAAAAGTTCAAGTGAGCTGTAATTCCAGCATGCAAAAAATAACTGTTAATATCTTGGTTTGTTTCTATTTAGCATTTTTAAAATATATATATGTTATATATATATTAGTGTGTAAGTTTTATTTTAGCAGAACTGGAATTAAGCTTTACACAAATTCTAAAGGCAGAAATTAATTGTACATGGGACTCCAAATCATGAGAAGAGAGTTCTTGCTGTTTCCTTCTCTTCCTTTCTAAAAGTACCAAGTTTATCATCTCCCAGGTCTGAAAGATTAAGCCCAACAGCCCACACCTTCAGACCAGGTGGTGGCAGCACTTTATTCAGGAAAGGCCCACACCTGAATCTGTTCTGTTATTCTCTCCTAGGACAAGTTTTAATTCTGGCATGAAACAGATTATCAGAGGTTTGGCATTTAATTTAATTAAGCCAAAACAATGAAGTTAAGACTGAACTTAAAACCTGTTAGGAGGATTCAAAATGTTTTCCAAAAATGTACTTGTTTCTGCTCTTATCCTAACGTCCACAGCTCAGGGGTGGTGACATAAGGGGCAGAAGCTCCAGTTTTGGAAGAACTACTGAGAACTCCAAGTCTCTGTCAGCATGGCAGAAGTGAGGCTGGTAACAGAATTTCTTATTTCTAAACCAACTGAAGTCACTAACATTAACATATTATGAGAATTATTAGTAAGCACTATTTGCAACAGAACTATTTCCACTAGTAGCTCTAATTATCCAAAACAGACCCAGCATAAAGGCATTCTTGCAAAATACAGTAGGATGAGTACCCACAGCAACACCAACTAGCAAAAGGAACCTCTTAAAAGAAAACCACTGAAATAGCAATGCAATATAACATACAATGGACTTCCTAGGTGGCTCAGTGGTAAAGAATCTGCCTGCCAAGCAGGAAACTCGGGTTCAATCCCGGGGTCAGGAAGATCTCCTGGAGAATGGCAACTCACTCCAGTATTTTCGCCTGGAGAATTCCATAGACAGAGAAGACTGGTTGGCTATATTCCATGGGGTTGCAAAGAGTTAGACATAACTCAGAGACTCAACAACAACACCTGGAAAAATCTCCAAATAGCCAAGGGACACACAGTCAAAAAACCTTTTTTATCTCCATGTATAGAATGTTTGAATGGAATGGGAAGCCTCTCCTTTTTTTACTGGAAATGTTTCCTTATAAAACCCTTTATCTCTCAATCCCAATCAACATTTATCTTTTCAGTTCTCAAACTATTTTATTCTTTTTGGAACTTGCTTTATGTCTACCACTCTCTTTTATCCTATTTCCATACTAATTTCCCTTTCCACCCACCTCTGACTCCACCATGGCAGAAGTTCTGAAATAATAAATGTTTGACAAATGACTGGTTAAGTACCTACTTCAACAACAATAAATGATATGGCCCCTGCCTTGGTAGGGCTCTCAGTCTAGCTAGTTAAACTGTCCTATAAATGAAGGACAATAATAGAATATAATAATTGCTATCACGGCAGTCCACGTAAAGTTCTAGAGGGACAAAATTTAAAAGTTGGGAGAACTATAGGTTAGGGAAAGCTGTCTACAGAAAAAATCTGGAGGTTGAAAAAGAGGGGTGGGCAGAGCAGTCCAGGCAGTAGGAATAGTATCACCAAAAGTATGAAAGTGTGTCTGGAAGAAATGGAAACTTAATATAAGAACATTATATCTATATAATAGAATTAATACCATAAAAAAGAAAGGGAAGTTTAGGCCCACATTTGGGAAGAGTTTTAGGTGTCATTCTGAAGTGCAAACCTAGATAATCAAAGTAAAAGATACTAAAAAGTTTAAAGCATGGGATTGACCAAGATCAGCTCTGCGTTTCAAAGGAGAAAACTGGCAATGGTGCACAATGCAGTGAAAGACAAAAGAGGCGAGGAGACCAACGCAGTTTGTATAATCGGAACCATGGAGTGACGAAAACCAACGCAGTTTGTATAATCGGAACCATGGAGTGACGAAAACCAACCCGGGACAACTGACTAATGATTCTGCGGATATTTCAAGGACAAAAATGGACAGAATTCAAAATTCAAAAGCTAAATTAATAAACTAGGCTTAGGTATTTAAGTGGTCCTTGTAAAAAGAAAAACCACCTGATGTGTTATCACAAGGGAAATGAGTCAAGGGCCATTTAGAAGCTATTATCAGTGAATACTAATTAGCTTCTAAAACCATTTACAGAAAATGACTTCATTACTATTTTATGCTTAATGTATGTTCTGAGAATTAAGAGAGAACCTCAGCTCTATCATAAATTCACTATGTGACCTTGTGCAAGTTATGTAGGGCCTATTTGCTTATCTGTGTAAAGAACACGTTATGGCTGATTCATGTTGATGTATGGAAGAAACCAATATAACACTGTAAAGTAATAAATAAGTTTTTAAAAGGAACATATTATGTGAAACCAGTGGTATTTTTCCTTTCTTAAACATTTTTTTAAGGAGTCAAACTCCTTTGTCAGATGAAATCTCACACAGCATTCATTTACACAGTGTAAATCAGATAAACACATTCTGGCTGGGGCCAGCAGAGTTTATGTAGTTGTAGAGTGATAGACATAGGACAGAGGACAACTGGTACCTTTTGCTGCCTCGTTCAGTAAAATCCAATTTACAATAATGCCCTGATGCACACGGCAGATACAGTTTTTATTTTTTGCTGTATACAAACTTGCATATTAGGATGTAAATATATTCCTTGGGAGAACAAAATGAAAGCAACCGGAAATATTTTTTAAAGTATGTTCTCTTTCAAGAAAGGAATACTAGAAGTATGGCAACAGAGGGACCTTTAGGGAACCGTGGGACATGTCAGCATTGACAGGAAGACTTTAAAAAAACAAAAAAAATCTTCACTGGTTTTACACAATGAATACTACAAGGTAGTGGTCCTTCAGTTTTTAAAAAAATTTATTGAAGGACAGTTGATTTACAATGCTGCATTAATTTCTGCTGTACAGCAAAAGGATTCAGTTATACCTTTGGGTTGGCCAAAAAGCTTGTTCAGTTTTTTCCAAACACTGTATCTAAAAACCTGAACGAACTTTCTGGCCAACCCTATATCTATATATATATTTTTTTCGATTATGATTTATCACAGGATAATGAACATAGTTCCCCATGCTAAAGCAGGACCTTGTTTATCCAGGTCCTTCACTTTTTATTTTTATGTCTCTTTATTTTTAGATATCTAAATATAAACATGAAACCATGATTACTTAAAAAAAAAGTATACAGTAGCTATCTGTAGAGTAAGATATGGTCTTTTGGGTTTTTTTTTCTTTATATGTCTCTGATTTAAAAAAAAAAACCCACTAAAAATAATATATATATTTTAAAATCCTGGGTTCCATCCCAGACCTACCAGTAGAATCTCTGGAAGTTGGTCTTGGGTTATTTTGCAAAAGTCCCACAGCTCAAACTCATGCTGGCCTTTGATTAATAACCAGTGATCTAATACATTCCTTTAGGAATGAAAAAAAGAGCCTAAGAAAAGCAAGGTTCACTTGCTCAAGATCACATAGCTAGACAAAAGTACTGAACATACTTTTTTTTTTTTTTGGCTGCCCTGCACAGCATATGGGATCTTAGTTTCCCAACCAGGAATCACTTCTGTGCCCTTCCCCTGAAAGTGCGGAGTCTTAACCACTGGACCACCAGGGAACTCCCCAGAAAATATATATGAAATGTGACCCACATTCAAACTGTCTATACTAAATGAGTTTTGCGATAATTATCCAACCCATGTTCTGGGAGAGTCTGCCACCCTAGCCATAGACCTTAATAATCACGGAAGATGGCATACCTAAGACTGACCAATGAGGTATAACTTACATGGCCTGGCTTAAAAAGTCAAGCTGAGTCCACAAATTCTCCAGGGAAATCTTGACTTGCTTGTGGGCAGTAAACCTGAGAAAGCATGGCTATGGTGAAACCAAATGCACACTCAATGAAGATGCAGAGGAAGCCTGTCTGCAGAGAAAAGAAAGGAGCAGAGATGCCATGGAAGAGGGCAGAAGAAGGAAAAAGGAGGACTGACATCAGCAAATAATCAGACATAATCAAACCAGTCCTGATTCCTTTGCAACTCTGATTCCTGTGAAGTATAGCTGTTCAGCAGTTCCAATTCTTAGTTTCTTATAAGATACATTCTTCTGACAACGTATCTCTTTTTTTCAAGAGCTAGATTGATGGGCCTTTTGTGTTAACTAGTTATTAGAGCTTTGATTGATTAAAACCGCCAAGTCAGGGAATTTCCTGGCAGTCCAGTGGTTAGGACTTGGCTCTCTCACTGCAGGGGCCCTGGGTTCAAACCCTGGTAGGGAACTAAGATTCCACAAATTCCATGGTGTGGCTTAAAACAAACAAAAAGTTGTCAAGCCAAAGGACTTTGATCTCCAATATAAATAAAACTGGTTTTTAATGAAGTCAAAACTGATGGAAACCATGAACAAGGGCCTTGGGTTCTTATAGAACATGTAAAGGCATCAACAATGTTGTATAATGCTTACACATATACAAATTATGTTCTTATGTATTACCTAAAATACTAATCAAATGAAACTCGGAGAAGGCAATGGCACCCCACTCCAGTACTCTTGCCTGGAAAATCCCATGGACAGAGGAGCCTGGTAGGCTGCAGTCCATGGGGTCACTAGGAGTCGGACACGACTGAGCAACTTCACTTTCATTTTTCACTTTCATGCATTGGAGAAGGAAATGGCAACCCACTCCAGTGTTCTTGCCTGGAGAATCCCAAGGACGGCGGAGCCTGGTGGGCTGCCGTCTATTGGGTCACACAGAGTCGGACACGACTGAGGTGACTTAGCAGCAGCAACCCTATGAGATGAGTAAAACAAAGGCTATTATTCTCATTTAGCTAATAAGAAATCTCAGATACAAAAAAATTAAGTCATTTGCTCACAGTCACACAGCTACTACACAGCAGGATGGAAGCTTGACTCAGACTTTTTTTTTTTTTTTTTTTTTTACAAATCACATGCTACTTTAATACCATACTGTTTTCTGCTTAACTAAGGGTGGTGCATCATGAGGGTAATCACAACAGTTACAGCCTCCTCAAAACACGTACATCCCATCATCCTTACAGTTCTTACAACTGAACACGTGGACATCTTTAAATAGATGAGTGTTTTCACATTGAGTTCTACTGACATTGTGAACAGAACAATTCTTTATTGAGGTGGGCTTTCCTATGCCTTGCAGGACATCTACCCAGCAGATGCCCGACACCTGTAACAACCAAACGTCCCCTAGGGGCAAAACCACTTTCCCTTGAGGGTAGATGCTTTTAATACTGTAGGTCTTTGCTGTCCTATGAAATCTGATTTCAAGTAAGAGGTCAGCTCAGCAGCACAACAAGTATGCTTATGTTATAGGTGAAAGAAAAAGCTCTACATTATAAACATCACAATTAAAAAAAAAAAACTAAAGCTTTAAAACAAGACTATAAAAAAAAATTTATTGTGTTAGGTACAGACCTCTTTAAAGTTCAGCCAGGCACAGAGTTACAACCTCTTAAGCAACTCTGGCAGAATGGCTATAGGACATTTTGACCTTTTAATACCATGTACTTGGCCCTCAACCTTAACTATGGGACACAATTATTTTAGAGGATGGAAGATTCAGAAACTTCTTGTCCAGCTCTTAACAGACATATGAGTCACAACTACAAACCAAATATACAATTTAAAATGTTCTAGTAACTACATTTAAAAGTGAAAGGAAATAGGTGAAATTAATTTTAGTAATTATTGTATCTAATATATCCAAAATACTATCATTTCAACATGTTGTCAATAGGAGACATTATTAAGAGATATTTTACATTCTTTTTTCATTAGAAGTCTTTGAAATCTGGCATTATTTTAGACTCACAGCACATGCCAGTTGTGACTAGCTACATTTCCCGTGGTCAGTAGCAACAACATGCTCAAGTTAAAAAGTGTGGCCCTCACAACTACTGAGCCTGGGACGTGACTACTGAAGCCCACATGCTGCAACTCCCGAAGCCCAATCACCTTGAGCCTGTGTTCTGCAACAGAAGGAGCCACCACAATGAGAAGCCTGTGCACCGCGACAGAGTAGGCCCCGCTCATTGCAACTTGTGAGAGCCCACGTGCAGCAATGAAGACCCAGAGCAACCAAAAATAAATAAGTAAATTTTTAACAAGTGTGGTCCCAAAGCAATAACTTTAGGAATTAAATACGATAAAAACTCTTAGAAGAATGAAAAAAAAAATCTGCTATGAGGAAACAGTCAACAGAACATTAGAACTAATCGCTAAACACAAAAAGGAGCAGCATTAAAGCAAGAATACACTACAATGATTATATAAACTCCAAGAACGCCCACTCACACACCTACCCTCAAACAAATACATTTATGTTTTCACATAAATTCAAAACATAATCTTGAATTTTGATTTGTTCAGTTCAGTAGGGCTTCCAAAATGCTTCTGTGACTACTCTGTACTTAACTACAGTACTTGTGGAGGCACTGACTGCTGCTCTAGGCTATTAGCTTGGTAAGGGACAGCCAATGACTGGACCCAAGGTGAGCATCTGAATCAAGCCGACCCATGGCCATCTGCAGCCCAGGAAGGTGTATGGTAGAAGAGGTAGAAACAGCTTTGACCAGAAGGAACAATGATAATTAGCTAGGCTGGACCCTCTCTTTAGAAGTTGAAAAGGGAAGTACTGAAGGAATCAATTATAAGCAAAAGAAACAAAAAGACATAACAACCAAAGTAGCAAAGTTTAATCACAGTAAGGGTGAAAGCCCAGAAAAAGGATTCACAGACTGCCATGGGTGGGGCAGACAGAAGACCACCTGGTCTCCAAAACTGCCTTGGACTCCAGAACACAGGCTTCATCTGGATTTCTGTGATATTCCTACTTCTTTAGTGCCACTTTCAACCAGATCATGAATTCTGAGACCTGAGGTAGCTGGAGAAAGCTGTTGCCGAAGGCACACTGTTTTTCTTCACTGGTAAAAATTTCCCTAAGGAGGTAGTAAGTTCCCAATTCTTGCTTTCATCCCTAGAAGGGTCCAGACATGCTGAGAGAAAGAGATTCAAATATAAAAAAGTAGCCTTACACACCTGCATTTTTTTCTCTTGCTCATTTTCTCCAATTATTCCTGAACCTGTTACACCTTCACTTCCATCAATGGACACCTATAAGAATAAAATAAAGTTAAAAAAATTTTTACATACTGATAACTGTTTAGGCTGGGAGATAAGTACATGGGGATTCTTATTTATTTTTGCGTATGTTTGAAAATTTTCATGATAAAAATTAGGGGGGACTTTTAAACTATATAAATGATATAATTTCAATGCAGGGAGAAATCACAGCCCTTCTGATGTAAAACTTAAGATGTTTCTTCACCTTTTCCAATCTCTAATGTCTACTTCATAATTCATAAGCAATTCCATCTATATACCTCATTGTTTCTTTTATGGCACTCATCCTTGGATTTTTTTGTGTATGAATTACCTGCTACCCACTTCCCTTCTATAAGCTCTTACTTCATTCCTTTATTTTTATTCAAATATTTCTTTCTACCCTTCATTTCTTTTAGGATAAATGCTGACCTTCTCTTTGATGCTGTCTCATTTTGACTTTGAGATTTCTAGTTTCTTATTTTTTTTCTTTTAAAGAAAGATAAAGAAGCTGAAGCTCCAGTACTTTGACCAACTGATATGAAGAGTCGACTGACTGGAAAAGATCCCGATGCTGGGAAAAATTGAGGGCAGGAGGAGAAGGGGGCAACAGAGGATGAAATGGTTGGATGGCATCACCGACTCAATGGACGTGAATTTGAGCAAACTCCAGATGGTGAAGGACAGCGAAGCCTGATGTGCTGCTGTCCATGGGGTTGCAGAGTTGGACATGACTTAGTGACTGAACAACAACAAAAGAAGCTCTACCTGGGATGTTCTTGACATCGTAAAATGCTATACCTTTGCTGCGTACTGTTCCAAAGCACTGATGGTGTCGGGGTCAATGGCGGCATCCCCAGTGTGCAGACCTGCTACTGTCCCATCAGCTTGAATTGCCAAGATGGTGTCAGACTGTGGGACTTGCACTGCATGGTGGATGTAAGCTGTGGTGCCATCTTCCAACTGAACTGCCTGTAATGCACTCTGGTCATAACTATCTGAGGGAGTGGAAGAGAATGGCATTAAATTAAAGGTAGTGTGATAAACAATTACATGTTTAAAGGAAGCAGGGAATGAAGTTTTATTGAGCAGCTACTATGAGCAGAGTCCATGTGCTTTATGTGTGTATTTCACTCAATCTTCACAATTATTCTCTAAGGTGGGTATACTTATCACCCTATTGTACAAATGGCAAACTGAGGCTTGAGGAAGTAAAGATACTTTCTTAAGACCCAGGAAATAAAAAAATAACAATTAACAGTTAAAAGCATTATGCAGAGAAACTAGGATCTGAACTTGTCAGTATGACTCCATGTTTTTTTCCCTCTAAATAACCATTCCAAGATGCACACAGCATTGTTAAATAATAAATCTAACCAATTATCTGTGATCAACTTCCACTGCTAAAGAAAAAAAAAGTCAGAGTTTACTTTTCCTCAACTTTAATAAATTTACTTACAAATTAAAATATTCTAAATTTTTAAAAGTTTCTTTCGTTGATTTCACAACTAAACAGTTTTTAAAACATTTACAATCATTCTATAATAAAATATTTTATAAAATAATGACAATAACTAATATTTATTGAGCACTTACTTGGTGACAAATATTGTTCCAAGTGCTTTAGATGTTTGTATATTTTGTCCTTACAACTACCCTATGATGGGGGTATATATTATAATTTTCATTTCAGATGATGAAACTGAAGTACAAGAAGGGTAAATAATTTGCTCAAGGGCACACAGCTAAAAGACAGCAGATCCAGACTGGAACCCAGATAGTCTGGCTGCAGAGCTGTGCTCATTGCTCCTACGCATTTCACCTCAATCCTCTGGTCTCCCCTACAGAAAGTTAATACTCAGGAACATTTTGCCATATTTACTTTAGATAATTTTAAAATTTTTATTTAGTTTTAAGGACCAACCCAAGGGGCAAAGGACCTTGCTAAAGACAGTACATTTAAAAGGAAAAAAAATCCACAATTTAGCTTTCAAGTGTTTTAATTTCATATTTTAAAAGCAGCCTCTATTTGAAGTCTTTCTAGGAATCAGTGTTTTTGCTAATCCAAACTGCTACTGGACCATTATGAGAGTTATATTAGATTGTGCCAAAATCTGCCATCTTATATTTGAGAGAAGAATTCTTCTCTTACATAACACCATTTCAGCAACTAAATAAAGGTCTTATTTTTCCCACACCCCACTTCTCCCTTGTTTTATTCAAATGTTCAGAGCTAATTTACCTTTGGAGGTATGGTGAATAAATGCTGTCGTTCCATCTTCTAACTGCACTGCTTGCCCATCCTCTAAACGCAAACTGTCCCCTGCTCAAAAACAATGCTTACATTTAGATCCCACGTTATCCAAGTATATGCTGATAGTTCAGCAGCAACAGAGTCAATAAACCGTTAAATACATCATACAAACCTATGCTTGCTTTAAGGATACTTGAATATAAATAATTTCAGCAAAGCTGCTCTGAATAAGTGTTTAAAGGTAAAAAGATATTTACAATACCTGAGAAATATATACCAGGGGAAAAGGAGAATTGAAAGAAGGGATAAAAAAGAAGAAAATAAGAAGACATGTAGGATTTAGCTCAACTAATAGAAATATTCACTTAAAACTGTTGCCCATTTATCTCCAGAGTACAGTCTAGTAACTTCTTTTCTATTATGTCTGAGAGAAAGTCTCAAGTTAAAATAGTCTTTAGATCCTCTCTTTGACATCTACCCATCTCTCCTTTCAGAAGGAAGACTAGAGATCAGGACCAAGTTAAAGTAGTAAGAGGCAGCTGGAGGCAGAAAATACTGAAGTATGAGAATCAGGAAGGAGAGTATCAAATACTTACTAGTTTTAGGTATGGGTACATGTTGAACATAGGCAGCAGAACCATCCTCCAACTGAATGACCTGACCATCTATGAGTTTTCCATCTAGAAACAAAAGATTTAAGCCAATAAATTAGCACAAGCAAAAAATTTCAACTTCATACAATTTCAAAATGATATCAACTATAAAAACATACACTACTTAAGATCATGTTCATCTTGCTTCTTCCCTCAATGTTCTGAGGCAATTCAATAACACATCCAGTGATCCTACAGAAAGCAGAAAAGCCTCCCTCAGCCATCCTTCCTTCCCTCCAACTTTCAATTAGTTCAAGAGGAAGAGTGGCTCATCATAGCAAGCGACATGAGTCAAACCTCCATATACCTTTCAGAGCCACTTAGGAATAGGGACCCTGACCACAGCAAAGCTGAAACTGGGAAGACAGAGAGATATATCAGTGCATGCAAGGCTAGTTGTCATTCTTATCTTTGGGGGCTACAAGTCCCTCGACTATGCATACATATATGCTCAGCAGGTTTCCATAAAAACAAGAAATTTGAGAACTAGGCTATTTCTTGGCACAAAGTAAACACTGATTTAGAAACAAGGTTATAAAAGCAAAACCAAATGTCTATTTTTATGCATATTTTGTAAAAACATTAAATAGTAATTTAAAGTGATAAAGGTCTTACTGATAATAGGTCAATGACACTAACCCTCTCCCTTTCCTCACTGCTTCTGATAGAGTATGTTCCAAATATCTCAAAAGGTTTCCTCAAATTATCAAAACAAAATTTAAGTTAAATTGAAATGACTTAAAATTACCACATGCAATATAAGTGTCTTTAGGAGGGGTTAGGAAAAAGTATAACTGCTAGGTATTCCAACTCTGAGGTTATGAATTGCTGGTAATAACCAAGGGGCTGTATATGAAGCACATACCTTTAGAATTGTGCTGTATATAAGCAGTAGAACCATCTGCAAGTGTGACTGCTTGTAGGCTTACACCTTCCATGTTTTCTAAATTGTCACCATCTATCACAAAACGAAAGTTATTTTCTTTAAATAACTATCATATGTGCATGCTGTTTAAGTTTTTAAGTAAAAATTAATCAAAAGGCAGATTGCTTAACTTAGACTCAAGTGGACTTTCTTAAAGCATTTACAAAAAAATATTTCTAACCCTACTGTACCCACCATCCACACCAAGGTAAAAATGCTCATAAAAAGGCTTAGCTTTGTGTTGCCTTTAGCTAAGGGAGGAGGAACAAAGTAATCACAGTTGTGAGTTTCCATTTTCCCTTAAGATAAATATTTCCAAACCCACATGATCCCTTCAAATAAAACTGCTCACCTGCCACAGTTACTGCCTCTGTCAGACACAGGGTAACATGTTGAGCCTCCATTCCTCCTCCAGGAAACTCTGTCATTCCCTGAGAATCTCGATTTATCTGGGCTAACAACATTTTCTACCTTGAAGAAAAATGCAGGTATTAAGAACAAAAAACAATGTATTTACGAAATAAAATCTACAGAGAATATTTATGAACTATAAAAAACTGCTAAGGAAGTTAAAGAGTGTTTTGAAATAAGCTGAAATTTCACTTAATATGCAGGGTAAGAGTATTAGCCGAAAGTCCAGAGCATGCTTTTAATACTTCATCAGAAAATTACTGAACACACTGACAAGTCTTGCCCATCAGTTCTGTACCATGTCTAAAATTCCTGTAAAACCCAACATTCTTTGGGTTTAACATGTTGAATATTCCCCCTTAGAATCCATGAATGTACTGAGTCCATTCTGTTGACAATCTTCCGAAATCTATCCTGAATCTGGCCACTTCTCACAAGCTTCACCATTACCTCCCTGATCCAAGCCACTACCATCTCTTACCCTGAGATGTTACTGCAACAGCATAGTAATTGGTCTCCCTGCTTCTACTGTGACCTCCTTCACAGTCTCCTATCAACACGGCAATCAGACTGCCCTTTTTGAAGGGAAAAGTTAGATCTTGTCTCTCTTCTCAAAACTCTCTGATGGTTTCTCATCAAAGTAAAGCCAAAAGTCCTTATGCTCGCCTCTGAGGCCAATGGTCTCGCCCCTCTTTTCTACTGCTCTACATCTCACTCACTCCATTTCAGCCACGCTGGTGCCCTTGCTTTCCCTCTAACATAGTGGATGCTCTGCTGCCTCAGGACCTTTACATGTGATGTTCCTTCTGCTTCAAACAGTCTTCCTGGTATCTTCATTATTACTCTCGTCTTCTTCCAGTCTTTGTTCAACGGCACCTCAACGAGAGCTTCCTTATTTACCTCACTGCAAACTGTATCACCAACCCTCAATGATGATACACTCTATCCTTCTCCCTTCCTTTATACTTCCGCACAGTACTAATAAATGGACACTACATGATTTACTTATTTTGTTTCTTATCTATTTCTCCCTCTACTAGAATGGACAGGGACTGTTATCTGCTCTCTGCTGACTAAAGTGCCTACAAAGTCCCTGGCACATAGCACACAATAGGTGCTGAATAAATGGATGCACGAATGGCCCTTTAACCAATCTTCACCGTAACCCCGTCTCCCTTTTCCCACCTCCAGGTCTCATAACTTCTGTGGGCCTTGAGTTGTCTCTAACAGAAGTTGGGATAATTTAGCTGCCTTAAGCCAGGGAACTGGACCAGAGCATCTCACGAGGAACTTTTCAGGTCTAAAGATCTAATTTCAGCTGTCAATATTTAAAAGGGAAATATACAAACATTAGTAATATTTTACAATTATATTTATGTTTAGGACTAGAAGATTTTCATTTTATAAACACTATAAACTGCACCTTCTTTGGATAAAAGCCAAAGACTATGGTTTAGACTCACAAAAAGCCAGTCAAGGGCTGACTTCTCAGGGATTCCTGAAGTATTTATAATCTATATCTGTTTATAAAGCAAATGGAAACTTCAATTATTTCCTTGCTACTTCTAAGGACTAACAGAGAAGCCTCAAAGTAATAATGGTACTCTGCTCCCTGAGTTTAAGACTGGGACAGGCTCATTTTCAGAACAAGTACAGTCACTATATAACAGAAATAAGACAAGGAAATGGAAGGGAAAGCACCTATAAAAATGTAGTAAGTACTGCATGATTTTTACAGTATACATCTAGAAAGTGAATTTTGAAAAAGGCAGATTACAAGTTAATTCGGGTCATAATATCAAAAAATGTCCATTTGACCATAACTCAAGCATTTGTCCTTTTCAATTATTTATAAATCTCCAAATTACTACATCAACAGGTAACTGATAAAGTTCTTTCTTGTCTGAAAGCTGGTCAAGTGTTACATTTCTTTAGGAAGGCTTCAGCACCTATAGTTTCTATCCTAATTGAAAAAAATCTACATTAACTCAAAGATGAAGAGTCAGCTGATTCCTGGACACAAATTGCTGGCAAATACACTTGGTGGTAAGGGATTCAGAAGAGATCAAATGTGCACTACAACTGCCAGAGATAATAAGTGATGTCAGGTCACAGCCCATCTTATTCTCAAAAAGACTCCGTGATACAACTACTGCCCTTTGTTAGAAAATGATCAAGTGGGGGAAAATATGATAGTGAATAAATGAAATAAGCTAGAGTTAAAAACTCTATAGTTACTCACACCATATTCACATTCATGTCATGATTGTGCATCAACATTTTCAGATAGTGTGTAAATAAGCATGTGAGAAGGGCTTCCCAGGTGGCTCGGTGGTAAAGAATCCACTTACCAATGCAGGAGACGCAGGCTTGATCCCTAGGTTGGGAAGATTCCCTGGGGAATAAAATGGCAACCCACTTCAGTATTCTTGCCCAGGAAATCCCGTGGACAGAGGAGCCTGGCAGGGTTGCAAAGAGTTGGGCACAACTGAGCACGCACACACAAGCATGTGAGATACACACGATATCTTCAGAAAGAGCCACCTTGTGAAAAGCAGGCAATTTACTGTGCTTTAATAATGAAACATGGACCGAAATCAGACACAGGGAGGCTGTGATGGGGCACAACAGGAATCTCAAAGGAAGACATATGTAAAGTAATAGGTTCCTGCCTTTCTGGAAGATGATGATCAATATTACCATAAGAAAAGAAAATAAAATACATTTATGAAGTACAGCAAATGTTATATCCAGAATAAAGAATTTCTACAACTCAACATCAAAAAACAATAACCCAAATAAATATTGGACAAAAGACTTAATAGAAATTTCTTCAAAGAAGATAAATGGCCAACAAAGATGAAAATATGCTCAATATCACTAATCATCGAGGAAAGGCAAATCAAAACCATGATTAGATATCACCTCACAACTGTGAGAATGTCTACTACCAAAACACAAGGTAAGTGTTGGCAAGGACATGACGAAATTAGAACCATTATGCACTGTTGGTATGGAGAAGGCAATAGCACCCCACTCCAGTACTTCTGCCTGGAAAATCCCATGGATGGAGGAGCCTGGTGGGCTACAGTCCATGGGGTCGCAGAGTCGGACACGACTGAGTGACTTAGCAGCAGCAGCAGCAGCAGCACTTTGGTGGGAATGTAGAATGGTGCACGGACGAATGCTCAGTCACGTGCTTATCATAACACTTATCACAGTGTACTTTAATTACCTGTTTTTCTCCAGAGTAGAAGCAGTGTATATATAGTATGTGCACACGTGCTCAGTCTCTTCAGTTGTGTCTGACTCTTTGTGACCCTATAGACTGTAGCCTGCCAGGCTCCTTTGTCCATGGGATTCTCCAGGCAAGAATACTGGGGTAGACTGCCATTTCCTACTCCAGGGGATCTTCCCGACCCAGGAATCAAACCCAAGTTTCTGGCATCTCCTGCAATGGCAGGCAGATTCTTTACTACTAGCAGCTGCTATTGAAAACAGTATAGAAGAAATTCCCTAGCAGTCCAGTGGTTGGGACACTTTGCTTTCACTGCCAAAGGCACAGGTTCAATCCCTGGTCAGGCAACTGAGATTGCCACTCCACAAAAAAATAATAATAATAATGAAATAAGATAAAAACAACAACAACAAACAAAAAAGACTGTTACTCCACAAGCTGAGTGGCAGGGCCAAACAAATTAAAACAAAATAAAAACAGTATGGAGATTCCTCAAAAAATTACAAATAGAATTTTACCATATGATCAAGCAATCCCAATTCTGGGCATATATCCAAAGGGATTAAAAACAGACTCTCAGGAACTTCTCTGGTGGTGCAGTTGTTAAGAATCTGTCTGCCAGTGCATGGGACAAGGGTTTGATCTCTGGTCTGGGAAGATCCCACATGTGGTAGAGCAACTAAGCCTGGGCACCACAACTACTGAGCCTGTGCTCTAAAGCCCGGGAGCCACAACTACTGAGCCACGTACCACAGCTGCTGAAGCCCAAGCACCCTAGAGCCCACGCTCCACAACAAGAGAAGCCACCGCAATGAGAAGCCACACAATGCAACTAGAGAGCAGCCCCACTCACTGCAACTAGAGAAAAGCCCTCATAACAACGAAGACCCAGTACAACCAAAAATAAAAAAATAAAGAGAATCATGCTTCCCACATTAAAGAAAATTAGTAATTAAATACTAGCTGACTTCATCCCCTAAAAAAAAAAGAATCGGAGTTTCCTCAGTGGTCTCAGTCTACATCAGACCAATATTTTAAAATTTGAAGCCCTTAGATATCTCAAATTTGGTGTAAATTGTGAGATACAATTATTATCATGAATTATTATGAAAATATAAATCTAATGGTTCAGGTATAAGAGTAAGGACTTCAACTACAAGTAATCTTTATCGTAGTAAGAAATGATACAAAAAGAAATCTAGATTAACAAATCCTAAAGACTTTTTGCATGAAGCTACAGAAACCAGACTCATTTGAAAAGACCCTGATGCTGGGAAAGCTTGAAGGCAGGAGGAGAAGGGGATGACAGAGGATAAGATGGTTGGATGGCATCACCAACTCAATGGACATGAATTTGAGTAAACTCTGGGAGTTGGCAATGGACCAGAGAGGCCTGGTGTGCTGCAGTCCATGGGTTCACTAAGAGTCAGACACGACTGAGCGACTGATCTAACTAACAAAAACCAGACCTTCAGAAATTGTCAAACTCCAGTTCTAACCTCAGGCTGGTTCCACCTACACACTTACCAGAGAAGTCCCGCCTTTCTATTACCTGGTCTCAATTACAAATTTTCCTTATGAACTCACTAATATACAAAGTGCTTCTTCATTTAAGCATGGTCATTTGTGCTGCATTTTATGACATCTACCCTGGAATGAGGAATCTCTTAGTATAGCAACATAAAAATAGTAGGCTATTCTGTAACTTTGTAGTTTGCTGATTCAGTTACACTGCTTTGATTAACCTTTGTGGAAAACTGTCTTTAAATCTCTTCAGTTTTATTTAAATATTAATATACCCAGGGAGTAAGCATGTTCCGTGGATGCAATGTAATTCAGTTAAGCACAGAGTAGTTAGAACGTGCTAATAAATGAGGTAGTTTTCATAGGCTGTACAGAATGCTAAAGGGTAAAATGGAGGGACAGAGCTTATACTACCAATTTTAAAGAAGTAGGATATCCTAGTGGGTGGGTAAAATGTTGAAATTGAAGGCTTTACGAAGTTCCAAGAACATTCAGAAATGAAAGATTTACAACAGACTGGCCGGAAGTTGAGATGAGGCCTGGAGAAGTAAAACTAAAATATGTGTGAGAAAAAGCTGTGAGAACAGAGACAAGAATTTAGAAATGGACATCTAGGTCTAGTCATCAGAAACGTCAATGTTGGCGATGGTCTGCTCTTAACTGAACCACTGATATGAAAAAGAACCTAAAAAAAAATCTCTCTCAAACCTCAACAATGCGGTACTAACAGCAGAGCTTGATAAGGGCATTCCTGCATAGTTCAGTTTACTAAGCATGCCCTGGCCTGCCTGCACAGAGTCTAGGGAGTTTGAGGAAGTGTAAGTAGCAGGAGAGAGGTTCTGATATATTCAAACTCCACTTCTGACTGTGATCATGCATTGTATTTTATTTCCCTCAAGATAAACACTGTTTGCTGCTAAGTCGCTTCAGTCGTGTCTGACTCTGTGCGACCCCATAGACGTCAGCCCATCAAGCTCCTCCATCCCTGGGATTCTCCAGGCAAGAACATTGGAGTGGGTTGCCATCTCCCTTTCCAATGCATGAGAGTGAAAAGTGAAAGTGAAGTCGCTCAGTCGTGTCTGACCCTTTGCGACCCCATGGACTGCAGCCTACCAGGCTCCTCCGTCCATGGGATTTTCTAGGCAAGAGTACTGGAGTGGGGTGCCACCACCCTCTCCGAAACAGTTTATGTTAATATTTTATTATCCAAATTGCTCATCTTGTCATAAGTAAGGGAAGCAAAACATTGTGAGACAATTATGAAAATTACAGAGCATTCCTGACATACAACTGCAACAAAATAGATCCTTTGTACAAAAAGTACACGGACTAAGACACTAAACATAAATAGTAAACACACCTCTAGTCAGAAATAACTTTGCATAGGTCTCATATTTACAAGGCATTTTTCAGATCTAAAAACTTATTTGATGGAATAGTCCTGAAGCGACATAAAAGTTCTTGGGCTCTTCCAGCCTCTTCTGAATCCCCAAACCTGTCCCGAAAACTTACATTTCTTTGGTTCCTCGTAGCAACTATTTAAATATTTTCCATTTGTCTCAACTTCACCCCCTCTTCTGCTATCCCCCCACTCTGTCTCCTTCAGGACTTCAATTAATCAGCTCTCAATTTCACAGAAAATAAGTCATCAAAGGAATTATCTGCCAATAACCCTCACTTCACTGCATTTCTGCATGTTTCTTCCTTCTCTCCTACCATACTACTTTCCTATAAGGTAAGGCCAATTCTTCAACCTGTACTCTGCATTTCATTTGTCTTTCCTCCACAGGGATTTCATGGACCTCTTCTGTAAACAATTTCCCTCTCTCCCCGTTTCTTCCCATCAATAACTTAAAAACACAACAAAAAAACAAAACAAAACAAAAAACTCACCTCTGACTCAGCTACTTGTTATCTCTTTCCTATCACAGCTAGATTTCCTTAACAGTTGTTACTAACAATGCTTCCTGATTTCCCACTGCCATCCATCTGATTTCTGTCCCTAAGAATGGAAACTCTCTGGTTGCTCACTGATCTCCATTTTAACATGAAGTTCAATGGCCATTTCTAGGCATGAATGAGAAATGAAAATATTCATCTATCCACAAAGAGACTTATACAAGAATGTCCATAGCAGCTTTATTCATAATAGTTCCAAGCTGGAATGAACTCAAATAAAAGAAACGATTAAAAAAAAAAGTTGTGGGAAAAAAAAAAAGTTGTGATAAATTCATACAATAGATTATTACCTAGCAATAAAGAGAAACAAACTATCAGTTCAGTTCAGTCCCTCAGTCATGTCCGACTCTTTGCGACCCCATGAATCGCAGCACGCCAGGCCTCCCTGTCCATCACCAACTCCCGGAGTTCACTCAGACTCATGTCCATCAAGTCAGTGATGCCATCCAGCCATCCCATCTTCTGTCGTCCCCTTCTCCTCCTGCCCCCAATCCCTCCCAGCATCAGAGTCTTTTCCAATGAGTCAACTCTTCCCATGGGGTGGCCAAAGTACTGGAGTTTCAGCTTCAGCATCAGTCCTTCCAATGTACACACAGGACTGATCTCCTTTAGGATGGACTTGTTGGATCTCCTTGCAGTCCAAGGGACTCTCAAGAGTCTTCTCCAACACCACAGTTCAAAAGCATCAATTCTTCTGCACTCAGCTTTCTTCACAGTCCAACTCTCACATCCATACATGACCACAGGAAAAACCATAGCCTTGACTAGACTGACCTTTGTTGGCAAAGTAATGTCTCTGCTTTTGAATATGCTATCTAGGTTGATCATAACTTTCCTTCCAAGGAGTAAGTGTCTTTTAATTTCATGGCTGCAATCACCATCTGCAGTGACCTTGGAGTCCCCAAAAATAAAGTCTGACACTGTTTCCACTGTTTCCCCATCTATTTCCCATGAAGTGATGGGACCAGATGCCATGATCTTAAGTTTTCTGAATGTTGAGCTTTAAGCCAACTCTTTCACTCTCCTCTTTTACTTTCATCAAGAGGCTTTTTAGCTCCTCTTCACTTTCTGCCATGAGGGTGGTGTCATCTGCATATCTGAGGTTGTTAATATTTCTCTCGGCAGTCTTGATTCCAGTTTGTGTTTCTTCCAGCCCAGCGTTTCTCATGATGTACTCTGCATAGAAATTAAATAAGCAGGGTGACAATATACAGCCTTGACATACTCCTTTTCCTATTTGGAACCAGTCTGGTGTTCCATGTCCAGTTCTAACTGTTGCTTCCTGACCTGCATATAGGTTTCTCAAGAGGCAAGTCAGGTGATCTGGTATTCCCATCTCTTGAAGAATTTTCCACAGTTTATTGTGATGCACACAGTCAAAGGCTTTGGCATAGTCAATAAAGCAGAAATAGATGTTTTTCTCGAACTCTCTTGCTTTTTTGATGATCCAGGGGATGTTGGCAATTTGATCTCCGGTTCCTCTGCCTTTTCTAAAACCAGCTTGAACATCTGGAAATTCACAGTTCACGTATTGCTGAAGCCTGGCTTGGAGAATTTTGAGCATTGCTTTACTATTGTGAGATGAGTGCAACTGTGCGGTAGTTTGAGCATTCTTTGGTATCACAAACTATATACACATAAATAACAGTGTATAACAGTAACAGTGATGAATCTCAAAATTATTATGCTGAGAGAAGTAAGATAGACACAGAGCAGTACATATTGTATTATTCCATTAATATAACTTCCAAGAACACCAAAATTAATCTACAATGTTAGAATAAAATGTGATTGCAAGGTTAGGGGACTGATTGGAAAGGGGAACAGGGAATTTTCTGTGGTGATGGATATGTTCTATTATCTTCTTTTGAGTAATGATCATCTGGATGTATACAACTGCCAAAACTCATCAAATTGAACATAGATTATTATACCCCAAATTTTCAAAAAGTTTTTTTAAATGACCAGACATTATAATATTGATATTTAAACATTAAAAAACAGTGTGATGGATACTTTTCTGTCTTTGATACCACTGACCTTTATCTCTTTCTTAGAATATTCCCTTGCCTTGGCATCTACGACATCTACATGCTCTTGGTTTCCTCCAACTTCCTAGCCAATCTTTTTCCATTTCTCCGATGTATTCCTAAATGTTGAGTACCTGCAAGTTTGCATCCTCATTTGTTTTTTCATTTTATGCACTTTTCCTTTTGGAATATCATATCCATTCCCATGGTTTCAAAGATCTCTAGAATGTACAAGCTTTCTAAAACTATCAAGTCTTTCCCCTTAATGGCTCCTGATTTATTTATCTAGCTGCTTATTGGCCTTGATAACATTCATGGTCCACAGCCACCTCCATCTCAAAACAGTTTGCCATAAAATTCTACTTTTGTATTTTCTACCTCAATGATAAATGCAATCACTACCCAGTAGTCCAATCCCCCTTAATCTCCAATCACGAAAAATGATCACTTTACCTCCTAAATATCTGTCAAATGCATTCACTTCTATTATTAGGTGGTCTTAATTCAGGACACCATCACCACTTGGGTTATTACATCAGCCTCCTGAAATCCACTTTTACCCTCCTCCAACCTGATCTCCACAGCACAGTCCAAGTGCTTTCAAATCCAATCAGAGCATTTCTCTGTCATAAAAACCTTCAAAACTTTCCCACTTACCCATAAAGTCCAAATACCATGATTGGGGTTCTACTAACTTCTCTAATACAATCATCCTGGTTTGCCCAACACTGACAAACTTCCCAGGTCATGGAACTTTCATTTCTGTTTTATTTCTCTGGGGGGAATTTGTTTTAAAATTGGGATAGTTTCCAGTTCAAGACAGTGGAGTAGAAGGTGTGTGCTCATCTCTCCTGTGAGAGCACCAAAACTGCAACCAGCTGTTGAACAACCATCAACAGGAGGACGCTGGAACCCACCAAAAAGATACTCCACATCCAAAGACAAAGAAGCCACAGTGATATGGTAGGAGGGGCACAATCACGATAAAATCAAATCCCATACCCACCAGGTGGTGATCCACAGACTGGAGACCAGTAATACCAAAGAAGTTCTCGCACTGTTGTGAAGGTTCTGAACCCCACATCAGGTTTCCCAGCCTGGGGATCCAACAAAGGGACTGGAAATCTCCATGGAATCTGGCCTTGAGGGCCAGCAGGATTTGATTATAGGCCTTCCAGAGGACTGAGAGAAACAGAGACTCCAAGCTTGGAAGGCACAAACAAAATCTTGCCTGCACCAAGACCCAGAGGAGAGGAGCAGTGGCCACACAGGAGACTGAACCAAAACCACCTGCTAGTGTTGGAGGGTCTCCTGTAGAAGCATGGATCGGCAGGGGCTCGCCACAGGGACGGGGGCACTGGAAGGTCCCCCTTGGCATAAAGCCTCTTGGAGTTCACCATTAAGTCTACCATAGAGCCCACAAACCCCAGGGCTGGATCGCCTCAAGCCAAACTACCACCAGGGATAGAGTGCAACTCCACCCATCAGCAGATAATTTGATTAAAGCTTTTCTGAGCAAGGCCCTGTCCACCAGAGCAAGACCCAGTTTTTCCCATTCATCAAGAAGCTGACATAAACCTCTTAGCCTCATCCATCAGAGGGCAGACAGAAGAAGAAGAAGCACAGTCTCACAGCAGCTATAACAAAACCTATTATTACAGAAAGTTAATCACGATGCAAAAGCAGCAAGTTATATCCCAGATGAAGGGACAAGAAAAAAATCCCAGAAGAATAACTAAATGAGGTGGAGACAGGCACCTTCCAGACAAAGAATTCAGACTAATGATAGTGAAGATGATCCAGGATATTGGGAAAAGAATGGAGGCAAAGATTGAGAAGATGCAAGAAATGTTTACCAAAGATCTAGAACAACTAAAGAATAAACAGAGATGAATAATACACTGCTGCTGCTGCTGCTAAGTCACCTCAGTCGTGTCCAACTCTGTGCGACCCCATGGACAGCAGCCCAGCAGGCTCCCTCGTCCCTGGGATTCTCCAGGCAAGAACACTGGAGTGGGTTGCCATTTCCTTCTCCAATGCATGAAAGTGAAAAGTGAAAGTGAAGTCGCTCAGTCCTGTCCCACTATTAGCGACCCCATGGACTGGAGCCTACCAGGCTCCTCCATCCTTGGGATTTTCCAGGCAAGGGCACTGGAGTGGGGTGCCACTGCCTTCTCCCGAATAATACACTAGAAGGAATCAATAGCAGAATAACTGAGGCAGAAGAATGGGTAAGTGAACTGGAGGACAGAACCGTGGAAATCACTGCCACAGAACAGAATATAGAAAAAAGAATGAAAAGAAATGAAGACAGCTTAAGAGACTTCTGGTACAACATTAAACACACCAACATTTGCATTACAGGGATCCCAGAAGACGACTTCCCTGGTGGCTCAGACAGTAAAGCGTCTGCCTACAATGCAGGAGACCAGGGTTCAATCCCTGGGTTGGGAAGATCTCCTGGAGAAGGGAATGGAAACCCACTCCAGTACTCCTGCCTGGAAAATCCCATGGATGGAGGAGCCTGGTAGGCTGCAGTCCATGGGGTCGCTAAGAGTCGGACACGACTGGGCAACTTCACTTTCACTTTTCACTTTCATTCATTGGAAAAGGACATGGCAACCCACTTCAGTGTTCTTGCCTGGAGAATCCCAGGGACAGGGAAGCCTGGTGGGCTGCTGTCTATGGGGTCGCACAGAGTCAGACACAACGGAAGCAACTTAGCAGCAGCAGCAGCAGCAGCAGCTGAAAACTTTCTGAACATGGGAAAGGAAATAGTCAACCAAGTCCAGAAGCACAGAGTATCCCAGGAAGGATAAACCCAAGGAGGAACACACAGAGACACACAGTAATCAAACTGACAAAAATTAACGACAGAGATAAAATATTAAAAACAACAAAGGAAAAACAACAAATAACATACAAGGGAATTCCCATCAGGCTATCAGCTGATTTCTCAACAGAACTCTACTAGCCAGAAGGGAATGGCATGATATATTTAAAGTGATGAAAGGGAAGAACCTACAACCAAGAATACTCTACCCAGAAAGACTCTCCTTCACATTTGATAGAGAAATCAAAAGTTCCCAGACAAGCAAAAGTTAAGAGAATTCAGCAGTACCAAACCAGCTATCCAAAAAATGCTAAAGGAACTTCTCTAGGCAGGAAACAAAAATGAAGGAAAAGACCTACAGAAAATAAACCCCAAATAATTAAGAAAACAGTTAACAGGATCATAATATAACCTTAAATATAAATAGATTAAATGCACCAGCCAAAAGACATAGACTAGCTGGGTGGATGAAAACATGTGCATATATGCACTTCTACTTACCATATCACCAAAACTAGGATCTAACAGAAAAATCTGTAATCACTTTTTAAAATCCAGCTACATATCAGAATTATCTTGAAATTTCTTGAAAAATACAAATGCTCAGGTATTGCTTTTACCTCCATAGCACCATGTTTCTAATGAGCAGTCATATTTAAAAACTGGACTACATGATGGACTTTTACTTTTATCTAGTTTGTTTCACTTTTTATATTTCATCTTCAGTGTTTCCATTTCATTTAGTTTATGTTCTCCATCTCTTTTTTTGATGTTCTTTCTCAAGTCTTTATCAAGTATAGTAGAAAAGCTTTTGTATACATATATATATATATGTATACTTTATATTTTTTAAAATGTACGCATTTTTGCCTAACTAAAAAAATTATGACATTTTTATTCCATTTGTTTGACTTATGAATAGAATACTAGATTTCTAATTAAAAAATAGATACGCAACAAAGGTTTACTGCATAGCATAGGGACCCATAGTCAATATCATGTAATGCCCTATGGTGGAAAATAATTTCAAAAATAATATATGTATATTTGTATAACTGAATCACCTTGCTGTGCACCTGAAACACTGTAAGTCAACTACACTTCAATTAAAAATATATATATATATGTATATAAAAGAATAAATAATTAAAAGGGAAAACAAATTGGAATAGTTTTGGGCAAGGGCTTCTCTGGTAACTCAAGACAGTAAAGAATCTGCCTGCAATGCAGGAGACCCAGGTTCCATCCTTGGGTTGGGAAGATCCCCTGGAGAAGGGAATGGCTACTCACTCCAGTATTCTTGCCTGGAGACTTTCAGGGACAGAGGAGCCTTCGGGCTACAGTCCATGGGGTTACAAGAATCAGACACAACTGAGTGACTAACACTTTCAAAGGCAAAACAACTTGGAAACTATTTTAGACATAATAAAAGACTGAGCATTGAATAAATGTGTAAACGCTAGTGGAAGCCAGAGCTCTCGTTAAGGAAGAAGGGAAATGCAAATATGGAATAAGGGAAGAAAAGAAAGAGCTCTGTGGAATGAGCTGGAATTGGAGGTACTGGTGTGAACTCAATCTCTTAAATGTGCTTATGTGTGTATACACAGGCATATCCTACTTTGTTCTCATTTTGCTCCTTTCTAAGGTAACTATTTTTCTCCATGGTTCTAAACACAGAAAAACCACCCACAAACTGGCATGACTGAACAACTAACACTTTCAGCACATCAAGACAAGTTGGTCACTCTATCCTCCAGTCTTATTCTAGCACAATCTCACATTCTACATTCCAGCAACACTGATTAAAATTCTAGTAGTTAACGATACTAGAATCATTTAATCAGAGAAGGCAACGGCACCCCACTCCAGTACTCTTGCCTGGAAAATACCATGGACGGGGGAGCCTGGTAGGCTGCAGTCCATGGAGTCCCTAAGAGTCGGACACGACTGAGCGTTTCACTTTTCACTTCCCTGCATTGGAGAAGGAAATGGCAACCCACTCCAGTGTTCTTGCCTGGAGAATCCCAGAGACAGGGGAGCCTGGTGGGCTGCCGTCTATGGGGTCGCACAAAGTCGGACATGACTGAAGCGACTTAGCAGCAGCAGCAGTATCATTTAGTAATATTAAGATGTAAATAATTAAAAAATTTAATAATGACAACTTATCCTTCCAAAATACTATGTGCCAGGCATTACTACTAATTCATTTAATCCTTCTAGTAATCCTATGAATTAAGTATCATTTAATCACAGTTTTACAAATGAAGAAAGTGAAACTCAGGTTAAATGATGTCCTTAACTTCACAACATAAATGGTAAAATCACCTTCTAACCATTTGACTCTCTACATGAGCCACTCCGGCCCAAGATGTCTCTTGCATCTGGGCTCTGAACACTGCCATTCATTCTCTCAAGGATACTCTTTCTTCTCTCTTTGCTGCTGCTAAATCGCTTCAGTCGTGTCCAACTCCGTGCAACCCCATACACAGAAACCCGCCAGGCTTCCCTGTCCCTGGGATTCTCCAGGCAAGAACACTGGAGTGGACTGCCATTTCCTTCTCCAATGCATAAAAGTGAAAAGTGAAAGGGAAGTCGCTCAGTCGTTTCCGACTCTTAGCAACACCATGGACTGCAGCCTACCAGGCTCCTCCGTCCATGGGATTTTCCAGGCAAGAGTACTGGAGTGGGTTGCCATTGCCTTCTCTGCCTTCTCTCTTTACTTGGCTAAATTCTTCAGATTCCACTGGAAAGTTTTATCTCAACTCCCCAAACTGGGTCTGAATGCTTCACCTGTATTTCCCAAGACACTGTGTCTATACCCTTACCATAACACTTACCACAGTATACTTGACCTGTTTTTCTCCAGAGTAGAAGCAGTGTATTTAGAGCATGTGCACGCGTGCTCAATAGCTTCAGTCACATTTGACTCTTTGTGACCCTATGGACTGCAGCCTGCCAGGCTTCTCTATGGGATTCTCCAGGCAAGAATACTGGAGTGGGCTGCCATCTATGCTCTCCTCCAGGGGATCTTCCTGACCCACAGACCGTACCTGGGTTTTCTGCACTGCAGGCGGATACTTTACCACTGAGCCACCAGAGAAGCCCATATTTATAGCAACCAGTTACTAAAACATACAATAGTATCTAAGGAGAATTCACCTATTGATAGACTAGAAAGTATGCGTTATACCCAGGAAGGAATACTTACAAGACATGGTATATAGGATTATACTTAAGAATAAGGACTCCTGAGCCAGACTGCTTCACACTCTCATTGACCACATATTATCTATGTGACCTTGGGCAAGTTACTTAAGCACACTGTGCCACAGTTCTCTATCTGTAAAAGGCAGGTACTTCACAGAGGTACTGCAAATAAAAATCGCTTTTAACAGCACGTGGCATTACATGTATGTTTGCTATTAATGAGCTTCCCTGGTGGCTCAGAGAGTAAAGAATCCACTTGCAACGTGGGAGACCTGGGTTCGATCCCTGGGCATGGCAAAGTACCCCAGTATTCTTGCTTGGAGAATCCCCATTGACAGAGGAGCCTGGCGGGTTACAGTCCATGAGGGTCCCAAAGAGTTGGACATGACTGAGTGACTAAGCTGCTTATCAGTAGTTTAAAGCTAAACGAGAAGCTGAATGTCTGTCTTATTCACTATTTTCACCTACTACATGCAGGATCTTAGTTCCCTGACCAGGAACTGAACTCAGGCTCCCAGGCAGTGAAAGAACTGAGTCCTAACTACTGGACTGCTAGGGAATTTCCGTCAAGTGGTATTGCCAGAGGAGGAAAAAACAAGAAAAAGTTTCAGAGATGTGTTATTCAAGAGAAACTTTCCTCTTGTTCATAATTTTACTTTTTGAAAATACCTTTACTAAGATACAATTCGCACACCATAAAATTTATCCATTTAAGGTGTACAAGTCAATGACCTTAAGTATAGAGTGTACAAATATTATCACAACCTGAATTCAGAATATTTTTATCACCAGCAAAAGAAAAGCCTATCTCCCCCTTCCCAAACCCATAGGTAACCACCAATCTACTTTCTATTTCTACAGATTTGCTTATTCTGGACACTTCACATAAATGGAATCATAGCATATGGTCTTTCGTGACTGTCTTCTTTCACTTAAATAATGTTTTCAAGGTTCCTCCATTAAAAAAATTTTTTAAAGCTAAAAATAAAAAATTTCAATCTATAAAAATGCTGAATCACTGTTATATGCCCTAAACAAATAAAATGTAAATCAACTATACTTCAATTTAAAAAGAGAAAAAAATTTCCTTATCCTTATGAAAGTTTTTTCCCTCAAAAAGAAGACAAAAAATAATTTCTAAGGGTGATTTAAAATAATTGACTTTAAAAAATATATATTTACTTATTTATTTTGGCAGAGCTGCCACATGTGGAATCTTAGTTCCCCGAACCAAGAATTGAACTCAGGCCCCCTGGCGTACCAAGTCCTAATCACTGGACCACCGGGGAATTTCCATAAAGTGGTATTTTAAGTACAAAAAAATGTAGTTTGGAGTTAAAAGGCCTGTGTCTACACATTAATGGATAAGTTATTTCCACAGAGTACAGAGTTCCCATGGTGGCACAGTTTTAAAATAGGATTAAATTTATTGGAAACTAGACTTTTTATTTCTCTGAGAGGGAGGGAGATTTTCAGTATAGATCCATCTTAAAAACAAAATCATTTTGATAGTACAATACACTGTCTTACAAAAGCTATCCTTAAAATGCAAATTAAGCATAGAAATCAGCAATGAAACAACTCAACTCTTTAAACAATCACTATGTCCTGAAATAAAGCCAAGTGCAAAAAGACTAAGAACTGGGTAAAATCTCAAATTAAAAATAAAAACAAGGGCTGCCCTAGTGGTAGAGAGGCTGACTCTGAGTTCCCAACGCAGGGACCCTGGGTTTGATTCCTGATGGGTAAACTAGATCCCACATGCTGAAACGAAGGCCCAGGGCAGCCAAATAAATAACACATATATAAAAACAAGAACTATATAAGAACTTCAAAATTAAGTAATGATAAGAACATCAGGACTCAGAAAGTTCTCATGTGTAATCATAAACTGTACCTACATTATAAATATTTAATAACAACTAAACTAACAGTAGAGGGGACTTCCTGGTGGTCCACTGGCTAAGACTCCACACCCACAATGATGGGGGCCCTAGTTAGATCCCTGGTCAGAGAAATCAATTCCACACATTCATGATGTAACTAAAAGATTCCACATGCCACAACTAAGACCCAGAGGAGCCAAATGAATAGATAAATAATAAATATATGTGATTGTTTATAGCAGCATTATGCATAATAGCCAAGATAGAAGCAACCTGAAAGTCCACATGAACAGATGAACGGATAAATAAAAGGTATTATGTGCATGCAATGAAATATTTGGCAATAAAAAGAAATGAAGTACTCATACATGCTCTAACATGAATGAATCTTGCAAACATGCTAAGTCAAAGAAGCCAGTCACTAGAGCCCACATACTGTGTGATTCCATTTTTATGAAACACTGGGAACAGACAAACCTGTAGATTAGTGGTTGGTGAAGGAGCTGTGTTATGGGGAAATCGGGAGAAACTTAGTGGGTACCGAGTTTCTTGGGGGGTGATGAACCTGTTTTAAAATTTTAGTAATGGTTGCACAACTCCGTGAAAACATTAAACCTACCTAATTACATTCTTTAACGGGGTGAATTGTAAAGGTCTGTATATTCTATCAATAAAGTTGTTACTTTTAAAAACTAAAAGGTGGCTATGGAAAAAATAGGCAAAGTATTTGTACATTAAATAATTTCCAAAGTAATCAAAATACACTTGGGTAAAATTCGTTACTACCTTACCGAAACTTTTGGATGATTTCATTACCTAAGTCTCTTACTAAACACGTAGTAACGAACTGGAACTATGCCATCAGCAAGGGAAAATATTAAATATTGCACAGATTTTTGTTAACTACAGCAAAACTACTGGACGCTTACAGCTTCTAGTAAGATTCAGGACAAAGGCGACAACCTCGAAATTACAGTTTTTCACATGTCCACTAGATTATACCAGCTGACTACAGACACACTTCCAAAAGCTTAAACTGATCTTAAACTTATCATCAGTTTGGCAATCATTTTATCACTTTTTACTTAACTTCTTTAATGAGTAAACAATGTTACAAAGAGCAAAAGGGGAGAGAATATTGATGGACGTTCCACAATAAATGTTACAAAGCAACGAAGGATTCGTTCACTTTTCACCAAAATCGAGAAAACAGAATGATAAAATCAGTAATTTCCAATATTCGATATTAGGCTCAACGACCCCAATTTTTTTTTTTTCCCCAAGTTAGGGAAACAAGAAATGTGTGCATGGTCGGAGCGGGAGGAAATACTGGGGGCGATCTGCAGGCGGGAACCCAATCGGGCCCTCGGCCAGTTCTGCCGCCGGCGCCCCAGCCGGGGCCTGGTGCAGACCAGGGCCCAGCGTCTCAGCCAGGGGAGCTTCGCCGCGGCGGCGCCTGGGGACTCGCTCCGCGCGGAGGTCAAGCCGAGAAGCGCCGCCAGGCTCCCGAGGGCTCCACCCTCCCCTCTTTCACTCCCTCCCCTCGGCGGTCCCCTGAGGGGAACAGGCGGGGCGCTACCCGACGAGCCTGGGGGGAGGGGGGGGTGGTTTACGTCCTCAGAGAGAAAAGCTCCGCCGCCCCAGAGTGGCGGCCGCGGGTTATTAATAAACTCCGCTTCTGCCCAGACGCAACTACCGCGACCGGCCGTAGGATCGGCAAGGCCTGAGATGGAGGCTGAGCAGCCGGAGCCAGAGCCCGGGCCCAAGCGGGCCCGCGCCGCCGCGCTGAGGGCGGCGGCCGGGCGGAGAATAATGCACACTGGGTAAAAACACATTTATATACGAACCTCCGAGAAAATTTTCCAACAATTCCTTCGTCCGACCACCATGCACCAGGACAGGAAACAGCCGCCCGGCCCCCAGGCCCCGCAACCCGCATAGTAGCTCTGAGGCCCGCCCCCAGCCTCCATTGGGCTGTCATTACGTCACTCACTAGACGCTTCCTGCCTGCCATTGGCTCAAATTAAGGCGACGCGAAAGAAGACGGCCTTATCCACGCCCCCTTACCTGACGTCAGCCTCGCCTGGCCTTACAGCCAGCGACTGAGTGGCTTACCCAAAGTGCGGAACCAAAGTTCCTGCTTCTGACTGGTTGACAGAACCGCTCATCCCAGCGCGACAACGCCTTTCAGACAAGTGAATTATGCCTATTCTGGGGCCCCAGCAGGAGGCGCCATTTTGTAGCGAGGGAGGGAGGCTGGTCCTTGTGACTAGCCGGGAGGGAGAAGAGTTCACAGGCGCCATTTTCCCCACAGGGGCTTGGAGGTGGCCTTGGCTCTCCCGGTGGGCTTGCTGGAGCGCGTTCTGGAGATCGGTTGCGCTTTGCCTAGCAATTGCTGAGTGTTGCCCCGTCGGTAGGGTGGGGTGAGACGGGATGCGACGGCTCACAGTTCCCTGGGGGCTCTTGGTGCCAGCTAAGGCCTTTGATCTTGGATGGAGGTTCTGGTTTTTGAGAGCTGCCGTATCCTTGTCACTGGCTGCCAAGACTGTCTTTGCTTTTCCAGTCGCCGGGGTGTCATCATTGGTAGGAGGATGAACCTCCTGCCTCAGCGGAAGCTCAGGCGAAACTCGACAACGAGGCGGTGGTCTTGGACTCTGCTGGGAGACATTGCGGATGCTTTGCGTTTTCGTGTTGCATAAGTTCAAATTTTGAAGTCGTCTCTAATGGTGTCGCTAACTTCTTTTTTACTTTCCCTCTTGTGTGTGCCGCGAATTAAAGTCAAAAAGGGTGGGGAAAGCATTGATTGAGTGGGTCTCCCTGTACCTATTAAGATTGGATGCAAGTTAGTTGTCAAGTTTAGGTAATGTTTCTCGTAGCTCTTAACCCAAACTTTTTTAAGCTATTGGAAATACAAGTCTCATTTGAGGAGTATTCAGTATGTATTCATGTGTTTTGGCAACGAAGCTGAATAAAGATGAGATAAAGTGTGTAGACTCAAGATTTTTTAAATCTGGCGTTCCAAGTGTAGATTGGAGATTTGTGTAATGCTACAAAAATTGGAGAAAGCTGGATAATGTTTGATTTAGTGTCTTTCAGGTGATTATGGACTGTCCTCAGGATCATTACAGTGTTTTTATTTACACTTGAGTCTAGTTTGAGACTTTAGCGTTACCTTGTTTTTGGTAGGGAGTGAGGGGCAGACAGACCCTAACGAAGGTATAGGTGCCTAATTGGTGCCCAAACGCCATTGGAAGGAAGAGACTTTTGAGTGTCCTTTGAGTACATGATCTTTAGAAGTTTAAAGTAGTTACTATCTTTTATTCTCTTATAAGAATAAAAAATGGGACACATATGATTGGATTAAGTTGCTTGAAACTGGAGGAATTGGCTCATTCCAGTCTTGTTCCCGATGGGTAGACTCCTTTTTTCACAGAGCAGAGGGTTCAGATGACAAACAAGTGTTCCAATTTAGACTTCTGTACCTTCCAGATGCTATATCTATATTTTGTCATCAGAAATATTATTAAAAGAATCAAAATATTTTTATGGAATTTAGTCATTTATTACTAAGTCACTAACCTTTAGTGTGTTTGTTAAAACATTGTAATACAGAATCTCAAAAAGGAAGTTAAAAATCACCCTGTAATTGTGGATCTTGGTTACAGGACATCTTTCTATCCTTGGGACCTACTAAGTGGTTGTAAACATTTAATGATAATGGTGAATAGGATGCTATAATTCTACCTTAATTCACAAAGATACACTAATGATATTGTCACAGATAATAGAACTTTGTGTTACAGTGTTTACCACTGACTACAGATCGGAGTTCGAATGTCGTAATATTTAGGGCCATCCATAATCCAGATTTTCCCTGAATCACCTCCTATTCCTCATATTACATCTTAACAAATTAATGGCTTGAAAACATTTAACTGCCAATCATTGTTAGTCCAGGCTTTTCCACAAAGCTGAACTTTTTCACCAGTTTTCTAAACAGGCTAACTTAATTCTCAGTTCTTAGTCATATCTGACTCTCTGCGACCCCATGAATCGCAGCACGCCAGGCCTCCCTGTCCATCACCAACTCCTGGAGTTTACCCAAACTCATGTCCATCGATTCAGTGATGCCATCCAGCCATCTCATTCTCTGCCGTCCCCTTCTGCCCCCAGTCCCTCCCAGCATCAGGGTCTTTTCCCAATGAGTCAACTCTTTGCATGAGGTGGCCAAAGTATTGGAGTTTCAGCTTTACCATCAGTCCTTCCAATGAACACCCAGGACTAATCTCCTTTAGAATGGACTGGTTGGATCTCCTTGCAGTCCAAGGGACTCTCAAGAGTCTTCTCCAACACCACAGTTCAAAAGCATCAATCCTTCGGCGCTCAGCTTTCTTCACAGTCCAACTCTCACATCCATACATGACCACAGGAAAAACCATAGCCTTGAGTAGACGAACCTTTGTTGGCAAAGTAATGTCTCTGCTTTTGAATATGCTATCTAGGTTGATCGTAACTTTCCTTCCAAGGAGTAAGCGTCTTTTAATTTCATGGCTGCAGTCACCATCTGCAGTGACCTTGGAGCCCCCAAAAATAAAAGTCTGACACTGTTTCACTGTTTCCCCATCTATGTCCCAGAAAGTGATGGGACCGGATGCCATGATCTTAGTTTTCTGAGTGTTGAGCTTTAAGCCAACTTTTTCACTCTCCTCTTTCACTTTCATCGAGACTTTTTAGTTCTTCACTTTCTGCCATAAGGGTGATATCATCTGCATATCTGAGGTTATTGATATTTCTCCCGGCAATCTTGATTCCAGCTTGTGCTTCTTCCAGCCCAGCGTTTCTCATGATGTACTCTGCATGTAAGTTAGATAAGCAGGGTGACAATATGCAGCCTTGACGTACTCCTTTTCCTATTTGGAACCAGTCTGTTGTTCCATGTCCAGTTCTAACTGTTGCTTCCTGACCTGCATATAGGTTTCTCAAGAGTCAGGTGGTCTGGTTCTAGCCGCCTTCAAAAACTATTAGTTTTTAAAAACATTTAACTCAGAATTTTCTGAAGAATTGGTTGATTTGGGCATGTTTGCACACCGATATAACTACTAAAGTATTCTATGTGTAGAAGAAACGTGGAAGGAATGCCCTGGCAGTCCAGTGGTTAGGACTCCGTGCTTTCATTGCTGAGGGCTAGGTGAGGAAACAAAGATCCCACAAGTCTGGTGGTTCGGCAAAAAAATTAATGCATTCAACTCTTAAAAGTAACTATGTCTAGGAGAAGGTGACTTTGAGTTACCAAATTATTTCTGGAATAGGTTTATTAATACATTTTCCCTCTAAATTTGTACAATTTTTAAAACACTGAAAAAAATCTACAATTCTTACACTGAGGGCTTCTCTGGTGGCTCAGCTGGTGGAGAATCTGCTTGCAATGCGGGAGACCTGGGTTTCATCCCTGGGTTGGAAAGATCCCCTGGAGAAGGGAATGGCTACCAGTTTTCTGGTATTCTCCGGTATTCTGGCCTGGAAAATTCCAAGGACTGTATAGACCATGGGGTGGCAGAGTCCAACACAACTGAACGACTTTCATTTTCAAACACTGAAGAATTTTGTCTTTTTTCTTAAAATGCTAAAGATTTTAAAAACAAGCTAGTCATTTGCTCTTCATTGGAAGCTGTGGCTGTTAGATGTGTCACTTGTCTTAGAAACTCTTGCCCCATTTGTAAAATAAAAACTTACTTCAGGGACTTTCCTGGTGGTCCAGTAGTTAAGACTGTGCTCCCAATGCAGGAGGCCTGGGTTCGATCTCTGATCAGGGAACTAGATCCCACATGTTACAACTAAGACCCAGAGCAAATAAATAAAAAACAAACTTCACAAGTGTTGATTGGGAAGATATATGAGAATGTAGAAAAAGGTAGCACAGTGCCCTTCAGAGGTACTTTTCAAATGCTTGATGTTACCTCTCTAAGTCTCACTTTAATGTTCAACACCGGTGGTTTCTAAGCACTTTGAAAACTCCTTTGAGATTCAGATGAAAGCTATGAAAAATATACTAAAGGCATCACAGTTTCATAGGGCTCATGGACCCAGAATCCTTGCTCTGCAGTATAAACTCAGTTAATCTCACTCGGCTTCTACACTGAAAACATTAATCAGAGCTTTATTAGAATATACTTTTAGAAGTATATGTTACTTAAAACGTTCCTTTCCAATCTCAGATATAGTTCTCAGTATGTATGCTGACTTAAGCATAGTGCTGATAATACTGGTAATGTTTTGTTAGTGGCTAATTGCAGGACTCCCATCATTTCAAGTTATTGATAGTAACTCCAGTATGTGCAGTTTGCCATTTTACCAGCTCTACTCATGGACCACTTGTTAACCCAATTCATTCATTCATTCGTTGTTGAATGAGTCGCTAAATCGTGTCCAACTCTTGCCACCTCAGGACTCTCTTCTGCCAGGCTCCTCTGTAGTGGGATTTCCCAGGCAAGATTCCTGGAGTGGTTGGCCATTACCTTCTCCAGGGGATCTTCCCTACCCAGTGATGGAACCTGCACCTCCTGTGTTGGCTGGCGGATTCATTACTGTTGAGCCACCAGAGAAGCATTCATTCGTTACATCTTTGAAAATAGCACCTGATAACTGAGCTCCAAGGTTATTAGTTGTGGTTAATGTGTTTGATTTTAATGGCAAGCTAAGAGAAAATAAACTCTTATTTACAAAATTTTATCAATTAAAGCCCTTGAAGATTCCAGGTGTTCCTTTGAAATTGGTTTCCTCCGTAAGATTCTAGCAGTCATTTTTGGCTTCTAATTAATTTGCTTAAATCTAAAATATAACATTCTAGACAAAAGGAAAATCAAGTTTCACTAATATACATAGTCAGTAGGTAGTACTTCAGCAGTAAAGAATAGTCTATAAATGAAACCATTGTTTTTAAAATGATTTTTATTTTTCTGAAAAGACATACTCAAGTCAAGGTGAGGGTTTTTTTTTTTTTTTTCAAGTGAAGCGTTTGTCTCCAAATAAACAGTAAGATTGATACCATTTTATAGAAAAGCACTAGGTGCTGTAATTTTGGGAGGAGGCGGAAAAAAAGATGGCTCAGTGTTAAATTTCTAATGCTGTATTACATTGAAATATATAACAAAGATGCAGCATTTACAGGAAAAAAATTTTTTTTAAGAATTCTTCCTCCTGCTATCCACCCTGCCAAAGTTCAGTGCCAGCTAGGGCTGTTTGATGGGGTGATGTGATTAAAAAAAAAAAAAGAGCAGTTAGCTCAAATAACTAAATATTGGCAGAATACAATCTCTAAGACAGTTTTCCCTATGTACGGGGATAGCTAGCTCTTACTTCGAAGAAGGCAATGGCAACCCACTCCAGTACTCTTGCCTGGAAAGTCCCATGGACAGAGGAGCCTGGAAGGCTGCAGTCCATGGGGTCGCTAAGAGTTGGACACAACTGAGCGACTTCACTTTCACTTTTCACTTTCACGCATTGGAGAAGGAAATGGCAACCCACTCCAGTGTTCTTGCCTAGAGAATCTCAGGGATGGGGGAGCCTGGTGGGCTGCAGTCTATGGGGTTGCACAGAGTCGGACACGACTGAAGTGACTTAGTAGCAGCAGCAGCAGCTCTTACTTAATGAATAAACATTGAGTATTACTTTTTAGAGAACTTTAAACAAACTTGAAACTGAAAACTGAAAATTGAGATACTCGTATATCAGAAAACTCACCATTTTAAAGTATACATGCACTTCAGTAGTTTTTAGTATATTCACCAGGCTGTTCAACCATCACCAGTACCCAATGGGAAACACTTTAATCATGCCAACAGAAAACCTACGCCCATCACACTCACTCCATTCCCTCATCCCTCCCCACCCCTGTCCCAGTGACTACTAATCTACGGATCTGCTCATTCCTGACATTTCATATATATGGACTTGTGTCTGAATTGTTTTCAGGGCTCATCCACTCTGTAGTGTGTAATTGCACATCATTCCTTTTTACTGTCAAAAATCTGATTGCATGGATATTTCACATTTTGTTTATCCACTCACCAGTGGCTATTTGGATTGTTTCCTGCTCTTGGCTATAATAATGCTAGTATGAACAACTGTGCACCAAGTTCTTGTGTGGATAGGCTTCAATTCTCTCAAATTATATATATATATATGTGTGTGCGTATACATATATATATGTGTATGAGTGGAATTTTTAGGTGACACTTTTCAATCTTTTAAGGAACCGTCAAACTTTTATACAACAGATAAGTATTTTATATTGTACCAACACTGTACAGGGGTACAATTTCTCTTCTTCCTCACCAATACTTGTGATTGTGTACCTTCTTGATTAAACAGGATAGTAGATAAGGAATACTGCATCATGAATTCTGATCTGCATTTCCCTAATGACTAGCATATTAAAAAGCAAAGACATCACTTTGCTGACAAAGGTTCGTCTAGTCAAAGCTATGGTTTTTCCAGTAGTCACGTATGGATGTGAGAGTTGGACTATAAAGCTGAGGCTGAAGAATTGATGCTTTTCAACTGTGGTGTTGGAAAAGACTCTTGAGGGTCCCTTGGATTGCATGGAGATCCAACCAGTCCATCCTAAGTCCTGAATATTCATTGGAAGGACTGATGCTGAAGCTGAAACTCCAATACTTTGGGCACCTGATGCAAAGAACTGACTCATTGGAAAAGACCCTGATCCTGGCAAAGATTGAAGGCAGGAGAAGGGGACGATAGAGGATGAGATGGAAGGCATCAACCAACTCAACGGACATGAGCTTGAGCAGGCTCCAGGAGTTGGTGATGGACAGGGAAACCTGGTGTGCTGCTGTGCATGGGGTCGCAAAAGTTGGACAAAACTGAGTGAACTGAACTGAATGACTAGATATGTTAAGCATTTCCTAAGATAACTGGCCATTTATTTCTTTGGAGAAAGGTCTAATTGGATTCTTTACCATTCTTACATTGGGGTTTTCTTGTTAAGTTCTGCATATACTCAAGATTAGCAGATATTTTTTCCCATCCTGTGGAGTCTTTCCACTTTTCAAAAGTAACCTTTGAACCAACGTTTTGATGAAATCTAAATCATGTTTTTGTTTCTTGGTCTTTGGTGTTATATCCAAGAAACTTAACTAGTTCAGTCACCACGAGTTACACCTGTATTTTTTCCTAAGAATATGCCCAGCTGTCTCAGAGCCATTTTTAAGATTCTTTCCTACATTGGTTTTGGGACCCTTGTTGAAAATTGTGCATAAGTATGTGCTAAGTGACTTCAGTCATGTCCAGTTGTTTGTGATCCTATGGATTATATAGCGCACCAGGCACCTCTGTCCATGGTATTCCCCAGCAAGAATACTGGAGTGGGTTGCCACTCCCTCCTCCAGGGGATCTTCTCAAACCAGAGATAGAACCTGAGTCTCCTATGTCTCCTGCATTGGCAGGTGGATACTTTACCACTAGTGCCACCTAGGAATATGAAAGTTGCTCAGTCGTATCCGACTCTTTGTGACCCCATGAAAATTCTCCAGGCCAGAATACTGGAGTGGGTAGCCTTTCTCCTCTCCAGCAGATCTTCCCAACCCAAGGATCAAATTGGAGGTGGATTCTTTACTGGCTAAGTCACAAGGGAAGCCCAAGAATAGTGGAGTGGGTAGCCTATCCCTTCTCCATCAGATATTCCCAAGAATAGAACTGGGGTCTCCTGCATTGCAGACAGATTCTTTACCAACTGAGCTATGAGGGAAGCCCCTAGGAAGCCCCTGTTGAAAATCAATTGACAATAAACTTAAATGTTTATTTCTAGACTCTCAATTCTATTCCTTTGGTCAGTAGAAGGTATCTATCCTTGGGAATTCCCTGGTGGTCAGTGGTTAGGACTCTGTGCTTTAACTGCCAAGGGCATGTGTTCAATCCCTGATTGGGGAACTAAAATCCCAGAAGCCAGAAGTTACAGCAAAAAAAGAAAAAAAAGGTTACCTATTCTTACTAGGTGATGGCTCAGTGGTAAAGAACCTGCCAACCAAGCAGCAGACTTCAATCCCTGTGTTGGGAAGATCCCCTGGAGAAGGAAATGACAGCCCACTGCACTGCAGTATGCTTGCCTGGGAAATCCTATCGACTGAGGAGCCTGACGGGTTACAGTCCATGGGGTGGCAAGAGCCGAACATAATTTAGTGACTAAACAACACTGTAAATGTAATTTTCTTAATTTCACTGCTGCTGTATAGAAATACAACTGTGTATTTGTATATTAATCTTATGCCTTGCAAACTTGAAGTCATTAGCTCTTTGTGTGTGGATTCTTCGGGGTTTTCTGTGACATCAGTCATCTGAGAATACATTTTACTTCTTCCTTTCCCACTGGATGTCTTATTTCTTCCTCCCTAACTGCCCTGGCTAAACCCTTATTGAAAGATTGAAGGCAAAAGGAGAGGACGAAATAGTTAGATAGCATCACTGACTCAACAGACATGAATTTGAGCAAACTCGGGGAGAGAGTGGAGGACAGAGAGGAGCCTAGCGTTCTGCAGATCATGGGGCCAGAGTCGGACACAGTAGCAATGGAACAACAATAAACAAAACCCTATGTACAACGCTAAACAGAAGGGGCAACAGGGGCATTTTTGATCTTAGGGGGAAGGGTTTTTACTCTCATTATTAAGTCCATTAGTTTGAGCCTTTCTTTCAGATTGAGGAAATTCCTTTTTGAGTTTATTAAAAGGATGTTAAAAGGAAATTTTAAAAAAGACTCTGGTAGGAAGCACAGAGTCGGACACAACTGAAGCGACTTAGCAGCAGCAGCAGCAGGAAGCACTTAAATATAGGATTCAGATACCAAATATAACTGACAAATTTCTACCTATCACCCGTGCTCTAAAAAAAAACTAAAGGGGGAATTACCTCTCAAAAAGTTACTTAAAAGATATTCCTCTCATAGTAACAAAATTCTGGATTTCTATTATATCTAGTTTCCGTTTGTAAAAACCACAGGCACCGAAGTAAAATGCTATTACTGCAAGGGTGGCCAACCTCATCAACGGTAAAACCTCAACTTCAGAAGGGATCAACATTCACCAAAACTTAAAATTACATAGAACAGAACTGACATTTTTATAACCAATGTTTTAATGTAAGTTTAGGTCATTTATTTCACAAGCACTTATGGAATGCCTACTATGCTTAAGCCATTGTGCTAAATCCTCCCAAAGACATGGTGTATATTAATATAATCCCTAATAACTTTTTCTAAATGCTTGCTTCAGGGACTATATCTGGAACTGAACATAGCCACAGCGCTGTGGTATGGCCACCCCTGCTCTACACTCTGGTCTCTTCAAGAGGTGAACATAGCAGTCATTATCCTGGTAAGGCATGTAGATTAGTAATCACCATTCTGTTACCTGCAGAGAAATAGATTAACATCTTTTATTTAATACTGATAAACGAATAGCTTTTATAAAAATGGATGGCTTAGGTTTACAAAAAAGTGAAGATTTTATGCTAATGTCAGCCATTAAAAAAGACATACTGAAACCCAAACAAAATCAGAATTAACTTGTATAAATTAAAAAATAAGTTATAGATTAGTGAAACTGTGGGAAATGCTGTATGTTAAAGAAATAAATAAAATCCACATGCAACTAATTACAAGTTTATAAATACTACTCTCAAAAAGTTATCTAAAAGTCCTATAACCTTATTTAAAAACACTGATACATTATCAAGATTCATAATCTATAAGAAACTCTAATTTGATGTTATATTTAAGGAAATACTGAAAATAATCGAGGTATATTTGATGCATTAGAAACTACCATTTGAACAATATTTAATATTAAATATAGTTTAATTTTAAGGTCTTTCATTTCAGTCAAAAATTCATAAATGTAGATTAGTTTGGATTGTATGACAGAGGAGACAATAAAACTTGATCTCAAAGACATGCCAATACATTTTCTTGAAACAAAATCTCAGCAACCGAGAATTTTCATACTGTGCATGGAAATAACTAAAACCTTTATTAATATGGTTTCCAGTAACAATGTGAAAATTGAAATTATCAATTCAAAGAGCAGTGAAATTTGAAATTTAAAAAAGTAGACTAGATATTAGGTAGGGGATAAAAGGTAAAGGAAGACAAAAATGTTTAATACTATTCAGCACTTCCCCTCTGTACATAATGTTGCATATATACAACTACCCCATTTTAATTTTATGACTTTTATGTAATAATGAAATCCCCTGAAGCAACCTAGGGTTTACAGATGGTGTTCAACTTGGGGCGAAAAAGTAGAAACACACTTGATTAACAATTTTCACCCACACATTTCAGATAAACATTTTTTTCTTTTTTTGCCAAGATTTTCATAGTAAATTCATAAATATAGGAAATACTTTCACTCCTTCAGTGTTAAAATAGAAAACCAAACAATGCCAACAGTAGTGGCTTAATTACTGGCATACAAGAAAAACACAACACCAATGGGTTTTCATTATGCATTTTAAATAATATGTGCATTTGTTTCATTTTTACATTTACAAATTTTCTAGTCTGTTATAGACAACAGCACTCAATAGTTTTGAATCCATTGAGATGTTGCTTTCAATTTGAAATATTGTGTGTATACATGTATATAAAAAAATAACCCAACGTATGACTCATCTGACAGATGTTCAAGATCAATAAAAGCTTATTTTTGAACATGCAGTTAGAAGAGAGGGAAGCAAGCCAACCTCTCCATGTTGTCTTGTTGCTGGCTTGTTTTTGCAGTGGTATCAACAGTGGTTTTTGGAGGGAACCCTGTGCCTTCAGCCTATCAGATACCAGCATCAACAAGAGGGGCAGAGGAGATGGGAAAGGGAGGTGGGCAGGTGTTAATGTCAATTTTAAAAGTGTGCATTTCCTATTCTTTCTAGTTATAGGATAAAAATAGATCAATGAGGAAAAAAATTATAATTAGAAAAAAACTGCAATCAAATCAAGACATAAGAGCCGAATTAAGTTCTTTTAATAGATTGCATATATAGATGTTTAGTCATACTCTTTGATCAACTCTTTAAGAGTAGAACTTTATATCCAATTTACATGCTTCAAATATCACCTTTCCTCTTTGTTACAGTAAGGTCTTGTACCCAAATATCCACTTGTACACTGAGAGCTTTAAGAAAAAAACAGGACACAGAGGGAGTTGCCATTTTTAGCAGCAATGAAATATCACTAACCCCTTTTAACATACCGAATTCAAGTCACTATCAGAGGTGAGTGCACCACAAAGTCACCAGGTACAAAATTGCTAATTCATTTTTAAATTAATAACTTGAAATTACCCCTGCCCCCCACCCCATTACATCCCATCTTTTTATAAACAGCAAACATTTTGCTATTTTATACATAGGCTAGCAGGCTTGTTTCAATATGAAAGTGCTAATTCATTTACAGATTTTTTTTTAATCAGTTATGTAGTGCTACAATAAATGTCCAATAATCTACATAGGAACAATCTTTGATGAATGAAAATGATGAAGATTGAATAAGGCTATCCATTACCTTATCTTATTTACATATAAAGAATAGATACCCAATGGTGAAGGAGAGACAGAAATTGGACAAATACTCATAGGTGTAAAAATTACATCTACCTTTGAGCTTATACTGTAAATGAGACATTTTAAATAGTCCTGTAGCCCATGCCTATTTTTTTCCTCAGAAAAAGAAAAGCTGCCTTCATGACATCCCCTCCTGTTGCAGATTTCCACAGTGTCACTTGAACTTTCAGTCAAATCCTTACTTTCTTCAAAAAATAAAGAAAATACTCCCTACCCCCCAAGTTACCTCCCTCCCCGGCCAAAATCCCTCTAGTTTCATTTTCAGTGCCAAGTTGCATGATCAAGTCCCACCTTCTGGGGTTTCTTTGTCCATCTATTGATCAATTAGTTTAGAGTAGATAACATGAACCAGTTCTGGAACCGCTACTAGGAGGAACACAAGCTCTTCACTACAATCACACTGCAGGAAGGAAAGTGGTAACTCAATTCATCCCTGGTGCCGGGCCTCCAAAATTGAAAGAACTTGGCACGACTGGAGCACTGAATTTGTATCCTCCATGTTTCTCAATCATTTTGGATTCTAGAAAAACAAAAAGTAAACGTTTGGTAGAGCATTCGATCAGCTTACTACTTTGGAGAACAGAAGGAACCAACAGACATTAACAACAGCTAAACCACCAATATTAGCCAGGAAGTTCCAAACTTTGGTCTCTGTTCTCCCTCCATATGTAAAGAAGAGAAGTGTGTAATATGTAGAGAAGATGAACTCTCCTGTATGCTGTAGACTTCTTAGGCAATTTTTACTTCCCATTGTTTAAAAAGAAAAATCTTTAAATACCCTATTTTGAGTCAAACAGTGAATCAACAGATCCAAATCCAAAGGTAGTAACAGCTAATGAATTTACTGCAAGCAAATTCAAATATAAATACTTTAGAAAGGAGGTATAAATACTTCCTTTTTTATAAGGAGGACCCTCGCTGAATATAAAACTAGTCTTACTCACAGTTATTAAGACCTACAAAACTGTTAGAATGTGTATTACCTAAAATATCCTGTATTGAAAAGCATTTATATATCGTTAAGCATGAAACGTTTACTGATGAAAAGAAATGATGTATGTCTTTAATATACTTTTAAGAAACGGCAGTTTTCAGAATTTTCCACTATCAAACCAGCCTCATGAGGTTTAGCAACCTTATTATAGTCTTCAACTACACTTAAAATTAAGAAATTGTGGCCAAAACCAAAATTCATCTCATTCCTACAGATTGGAGTGAATTTCTTATCACTTCCAACAACTGTAGCTTTTACATAATTTAAATCACCAAATTTAAATTTTAAAGCTGTATCAAAGTTATTAATTGCATTAAAGAGGGTCAAGTAACATACCATGGGCTGCTCTTCTTTGATCAGCTAGAGTCGCTATATCTTGTAACTGTTTTCTTTGTTCTTCATTAAGACCATGAGTCAGAGCCTGATACCACACAGGATTACGATTTTGTATAGCTATCAAAAAGAAAACAAGGTAAAAAAGAGCGGTAAGAGTCCTGGTAGTTCTCTACTATTCTATTCCCTCTACTCTACCTCCAGTACTGAAATTCTGATCTCGTTTATATTTTCCCAATAATTACCTACAGTATTTTAAATTGTTTGTGAGAAAAACATACAGGGGAAAAAGCTATGGTTTAGCATTATGCCTCAAAAATCTAATCATGCTCAAAATCCTCACCGTTAGTAAATAGAGCCTAAATCAGTTGTTATCTAACAAGTAACAAAGTAGGGAAACTAGAAATAAAGTTAACTCAAACTCCTTAGAAGATTCAGAGTTAAAACAACTTAAAAATGGACACATTCCCACATTCTAGATATAATTCTCAAACTCCTACATTAAAAAACAAAACCCAGAAACCTTAAAAAAGAGATGAATGGTACAAAGTAAATTATTTTTTTCTGCATTTCTTATTCAAAAATCTTTCTTAAATATATGTAGTCTTTCCATAGAAAGGTACTCTGCAGTACTCACATATTTTTATATTATAGTCTAAATAATGGTCAAATACAACCCGTAAGAAGGAATAACAAAATTTCCCAGCATATCACAAGACCAGGTGTTAAAAATCTCACTGTTTAATGAAAACACGCACTAGATAAGTTGATATATAATGGTAACAAGTCTAACTATATATGTCTGTGTTTCAATTAGCTACAGAAAGGGGTTTGTGTGGATGGTGAGTGAGTGAGAGAAATGTTCTCTATAAAGGCTTTCCACAAAATAAAAAATTTTTACAGAGTAATTCCCAAGAATGAAAACTCATTTCCTCATGATATTCTACTTTATTGCCTTTACTGTGCATGAGCCTTCTATTATAAACCATCATTTAGGAATTAACATGTGTTTAAGTATACAAAATACACAGTCAAGGACAAAAGCCAGTCAGTTCTTGGCACTTCAATCAATTTTAACAGCCTGCCACATAGCACCAAAACAATTACTTGCATTTCCGCAAGCTTGCATCAAAACTGCTTTGTCATGGGCTTGGAAGATTAATGCTTTGCTTATCAGAGAATTTATTCTACATCAAAATTCATAATGTATAGGGATGATAAACTAGGAAAGTAGTTAACTGGAAGGAAAGGAGGTTCAAATATAGTGTCAATTTAAATTTCTTAAGCTAGGTTAAAGAATACTGATGTTGTATTTTGTTGAAATCCAAGTAAATGATTATCAAAAACAAAAAGTGGCACCTAGCAGTCTATAGCCACGCATTGTGAAGCAGGAGAAAAGAATAAAGATTCCCAAGACTATACATGTAAAAAAAATGGTCAAATTCTCAGATAGGTAAGCACAGGTTTAGCCAGGCGGAAAAATACACAAACACAAGAAACATAAGGGTAGATACTTCTGGGGAAACCTGGGAGGCTACAATGAAGTATACAATTTTCCTATGATGTGCCTATTTCAAAATTATGGTCTAAATAAAAGTAAAATAACAGGATGAGGAAAATACTCTGAATGTCTAAGGCAATAGGAGAAGTAACTTTGGTTACTTTGCCTAACAATCCTAAATCGTATTCTAGTTTGGGTTTGATATACACCAATCTCTTCTTTAGGGGGCAGACATAAAGAAGAACAGTTTGATTCAGGAAAATGGGTCATATGGAACTATCTGAATTACATAGAACAAGTAAACTTACTCTGAAATATAGCTTTAAATATCTGATACTCATCAACAGGGTTATCTTCATCATCAATGATTGTAGAATAGCCTTCCAGGGCAGTTTCTTCAGCATCATCTTCTTCCCAATCTTCCTCATCTCCATCTTCACCCGCCTGCTTAGCCAGAATCTCTAAATATTCTTGTCCATCTTCATCAATATCATCTTCATCACTGCCCAGTTCCTCTGCCAAGTCATAAAAAGGTGCTCTTGTTAACACTGAAATATTCTGTTACTCATTTTAACTCACTGACAATGATCATTGTTGGAAAATCACAACTGAATAATTCAAGGGAGAGTTCCAGGAATTGGTGTTTAAATACACATTCAGCAATAAATAGAAAAAAATTCTCACAGAAATCTAAGAAAACTACCACAATTGTTAATAATCTAGATTCCAGTATTCTAATATTATATATAGATTCTAAAATTGGAAAATGGACTGAATGAGAGCCAGCACTTGGCATGCTCTGAACCTTATGGTATTTACCAAACCAAATAAATACCAATAGTAAAGCAACAGTTTGTTATTTCCACAGGAATACCTTTTATGAGATTTTTTTTAAAAGGCTGGCTAAAATAATATATGATAAAAGACAAAAATGGCAATTATCATATTTTGGAACCATTACAATAACTTAAACAACATCTATTTTTACTCTTGTGGTCTGTAGTATCTCACAGGTGAAATGTATTAGATGCTCACAAACACTAAAAACCCCACACCAAAAATCATTTTTTCCTGCTGCTGCTGCATCGCTTCAGTCATGTCTGACTCTCTTCGACCCCCACAGACGGCAGCCCACCAGACTACCCCGTCTCTGGGATTCTCCAGGCAAAAACACTGGAGTGGGTTGCCATTTCCTTCTCCAGTGCATGAAAGTGAAAAGTGAAAGTGAAGTCGCTCAGTCGTGTCTGACTCTTAACGACCCCATGGACTGCAGCCTTCCAGGCTCCTCCATCCATGGGAGTTTCCAGGCAAGAGTACTGGAGTGGGGTGCCATTTTTGCCTAGAACTGCTTTATGTAATGGAGATACAGCTCAAAGTTCTGCCCTCATGGACCTTACACTCCAGTGGGAATCTAGTAACAGTCTATGAATGAATGAACATGTAAATATTTAGCTATGATCCCACATTTCATTAGAAGAAGGGCTAAAGGAATAAGTCCAGTGATATTTCTAACTAGGTAATAAGACTGGCTTCCTACACTGCAAATCCCTTACCCGTTTCATCATCATCTTCAGCTTCATCGTCATCGTCACTGTCATTCTCGTGTTCTGCATGGCAGGCATAAGCTCTTTTTAATCCATTAAATAAAAGAATAAAAGCTGGCAAAATCTGTCCAGAAACCTGATTTAAAACTTGTGGTATTTGTTCCATATCAATAAGAGCACACAGGCCCAGAACACACATCTTTCTGTCGTGAAGCCTGAAAAAAATAAAATAAATATTTTCTTCTTTTCCTTAAAAAAATTTTGCACAGTTCCTCACAAAGTTATATAAACAAAGACCCAGTACATGTCACTTACCCCAAGAAACAATCAACATCATTAAGCCATTGTGTAATAAAATGATTTGTAACTGGTTCAACATTATTAGGGAAGCGAAGATTTTCTAAGGTATTGAGAAGTAGGTGTGGATTGTAATACAAAGCTGCAATGGCAACTTGCAGGCACATTGTTCGAAGTTCACTTGTCTTCACCTCTCTCGTGAGCCTCTCTAAAGCTGCTTCCACAAATAAGGGAATACACTATAGAGAAAGAACAAAACATTTCAAAACTGTCAGTAACAGCAGGCATTAACTATCCTAACCATATTAATTTTCTGGTTTCCTCAACTAAACCCTTTTCCATTAAATGATCCAATAATTTTTATTGCTGAAGCATTTCAGTGGGAAATCCAATTTTAGAGAAAACTCAGTCTTCACTGATATGAAAGCCCCACCACAAGAGCAATCATGGATTCAAAATATTCCTACTGACTAACCTTACTGTGGTAATCATTTTGTTTATTTCCATACATATTAAATATATGATCACTATTAAATATTGGTTAAATTTTAAACATTTTTAACATGTTATCTTGGTGTCATAATAAACAACATACAATATATATATATAACAAATGCCCAAAAACAAAAAGCGGAAGGAAAGATTCCTTCTCTGAATCCTGCAATCTGAATCATTAATGGCTTCACTGACCTGGTCAATGCCACGCCCTTTGCACTGCAGAATGATGACCTCTAGCAATTTTGCTGCATGACACTCTGCATCTTCTCCTGCAACTCCTGTAAGAACCTGATCAACACAAAATATAAACTGCAAGGAGGCGTCTCAAAACCTTTAAATCAGTCTGTAACTGCTTAAGTATTTAAGAGAGTCTAATAAATAAATATGAGTGATTGCACAGACTACAGTCTAAAGAACTGTAAGGATTTGGAGTTGTTTGTAACATTGGTCCAAATAATCAAAGGCCCTCCCCTGTTGTGCCATTCTGGACTGTAACAAGTTGACAACCACTGTGTCTAAAAAAAAAAAAAACACTGGCAATGGATTGTGAGATGAGCAGGATGAAAAGACAGTCTGCTGATGGCAGAAGTTGTCCCCAGAGAAGAAATAAAAGCATGTAATTCACATGCTCATTAGCACTAGAGGAATCAAAGGGTTAAGGATAAGTGTTTTAAAATTGGAGTATAGATGGCATAGCTATCTCTGTTCCTAGAACATCAACATAAACAATTAGCAATAAATAATAACATAACTAGAGTATTCTGCAACTAAGTGTTCAGAAAGAATGAGGATGACAAACACATCTAAAAACTTCATGGAGGAAAATCATTTTTTAATGTCTGGTTTTAAATAACAGACTGAGAGTTCTCAACAAATAATGTAAGAAACTCATGTTACCAATTACACTGACTCTGATATCAAAGGACCCCAATCAATCATTTTATCTCCTACTTCTTAAGAGGAAAAAAAAAAAAGGCAACATTCACCATGTATATGTATCTTATGATTTTCCAAAAATGGCCTAGTACTTTTGACTTTTTAAAAATGAACCTTCAGATTTTATAATCTTGCTATTTACTAATACTGTACAGCTACTGCAAACCCACAGCCTCCAAGGAGTTCCTTTCTTTTTTTTTCCTTATTGAAGTAGTTGATTTACAATGTTGTATTCATTTCTGGTGTAGAGCAAAGTTGATTCACTTACACATAGTATGGTTTAGTCGCTAAGTTGTGTCCAACTCTTCGTGACCCCATGAACTGTAGCCTGTTACGCTCCTCTGTCCATGAGATTTTCCAGGCAAGAATACTGGAGTGGGTTGCCATTTCCTTCTCCAGGAGATCTTCCCCACCGAGGGACTGAACCTGGGTTTCCTGCATTGCAGGCAGATTCTTTACCAACTGAGCCACCAGCGAAGTCATTAATACATATACATGTTCTTTTTCATATTATTTTCCATTATGGTTTATTATTTATTTGAACATCAGCAGAAGCTTGTTGTTTATTAATTTTATATACAGTAGATCGTATCTGTTAATCCCAATCTCATTAATTTATACCCTCCCTCCCCTTTTGGTAACCATTAGTTTCTTTTCTGTATCTTTGAGTCTGAGAATGTTCTTTATAAAACATTGTTGATCATTTCTGGCCTTTTCTTCTTTTGATTCAAAACTTAGCAGGGAACAAGCTAAGATAAGATCCAGGCACTAAAATCAAGAAACGTAGCTCTAATTAAATACCAGAAGGTAGACATAAATACTTGTCAAAGTCATCAATGAGAGATCTAGGAATCAAAGCCATTTTGTTGGTAACTTTTAAATAACCCTTATTATGTCAAACTCATATGATATTTACCATAATGTAGTATCATGTCTCTTTACAATTTTGTACTTTTTATAATATAAGCCTCACATGTTCTTGTATTAGGGTGACCTACCTTTTTGCACATACTGTATATCATTTCAAGGTACTTGGTATCAGATAGAAGTGTGTCTGTATCAACTGTTACATAATTATGAAGCAGAGGCATCATATCTGTATTAATAAAAAATGTAAGTTAAATATCTTTACTAACATAAATGCTGTGTTTCTGAAAAATCTAAGAAAAAGAAGCAAGTCTGAATGTTTTATCCCTAACATTCACTTTTAATTATTCATTTGTAATTAAATGTAAAAATGAGCCTATTATTAAAGTATATTCCTTCATATTTAGTAAACATAAAGATTATGTTAAAGATTATACAAAGAAGACTGAAAGGAAACAGAAACTTAAGAATATGTGTTTTAGTGAAAAAAATCTCAAGTGATAACTAAAACAAAATGTATAATGGAAATCAAAGCTAGGGTCATCTTGGAGCATTAATTACTACTGATAACTTATCCAAACAAGGAAGCATTTAAGAATATGCAAAACTTTGTGTTCAAGTGATATACTAAAACTGAATACAAACAGGGGGAACCCTAAGTATTTCTATGATGATTTCACCTACCTGTAAAGTAATCAAAACCATCTTGCTGAAAAACCTCAAATACCAGAGGTAGTAACTGCCACATCTGTGGAGACACTTGTTGACATGTCAAACTGTGTGCTAAAGAGAAGATCTCCTCATAGAATTCTAAAAGAGAGTACCAAGTCATTAGGACAATGCTTGCTCATATGAAATAGTAGGATATTCTTAGAACAATCAGAGGTACCTACCTAAGACATGCTGCTGTAAAACAGTTCCAATGACCTGCAAGCAGATTCCTTCAAGCTGCTGGGTTATCTAAAAGAGAAGAAAAAAATCATATGGAATTGCAGCACACTGAGTGAATTATTAAATACTATAATAATTCAATGCATTTACATGTAAAGTCAATATTGTCAACAAATTATTTTAAGCCTTTGTTTCAAAATGGAATGTTTCAAAATTGTGAATCAATCTGGGAATGAAACTTAATACCATTACAATCAGACAAACCGGAAATAACAAGTATAGTTTACTATAAGAAAAAAAAATTTCCTAGAAAAATGGAGCCACATCATTCTGCAGAGACTAAAATCTTATAATTCAGCCAAATGTAAGTGAAGTTAACAGAGATACAAATCAATAGCTTACTGAAAAATTATTTAAAAGAAGGTATTAATCCTACCACTCCCAGTAATTTTTAAGTCAGCTCCATTTATCTAACAGTGAGCAGTGCACCCAAGTCATACAAGATAGATAGAATATACAAATTCCCCTTTAATTATCAGTATGATCCTCAATTGGATCCCAAATTCCTAACAGTCATCATAATGTTAAAAAGTGCAGGAAGCAGGACATCCATTTGGAATACATACAGTGTACACCTAAAAATGGTTAAGGTGGTATATGTTATACGGATTATACCCTAACTAAAAAATTTTTTTATTAAAAAGAAAAACTAGCGAGAGTAAGTTTTCCTAGGAATCACTATACTTTTATTTTTTTGTTTGTTTTTTTTTTGTTTTTTGTTTCTTTTTTCACTATACTTTTAGATCTGAGAAAGGTAACCCCAAACTCAGAGCTTTGAGGCAAAGATACAAATACCTCCCTCCTATTCCTTCTAAAATATTTATAAGGTACTATGAAAAGGGTACTACTAGTTAAAAGATAGCAAAAATCAAGGTATGTGAGAAGATGACCAAAGACTATACGTCAGAGGCCCCCCAAAAGCACAGAACAACTGATGAAGAATGGCTTGAAATTCCCTAAAACTTTATAGCACTGGATTATTTTCTTACTTCTTTATGATCTTCAACTACACTAAGAAGCGTGTCGATGGTATTCAGGATTCCCATAGCAGTAACTGCTTTATCATCACTTCCTTCTTCATCTGGCCCAGTCTGGATTACTTGATTAAAAGTCATTGCCTACATTGAAGAGAATATAATTAAGCTTTGCCCTTAAAGCAGTATAAACATATTTTTGTCTAAAACATAGTTTTTAAAATGTTCTAAGACAGCACAACTGGCATTTCCAAATCAATTAATATTATATAGTCAATGGTACTGCTCTACCACTTACTGGGTCACTTCAAACAGACTACTTGACCTCTTTTTCCTGACATATTCATAGAGATACTGTGAGGATTAAATGAGGCAAGGCATAGAAAATGCTTAATATTATGAACATTAGTATTACTGGCTGACATTTGGGGCTTCCCATGTGGCACTACTAGTAAAGAACCCGGCTGCCAATGTAGAACTAAGAGATGAGGGGTTGATTCCTGGTTGACAAGATCCCCTGGAGAAGGAAATGACAATCCACTCCAAGTTAGAAGGAGCCCCACCCCTTCTAACTTGGGCAAGTTAATTAACCTTTTCATAACTCACATTTTCTTTCGGTATAGGAATATTCCTCACATAGGACTGTATGAGAATTAAATGAGTTAAAATATGTATCAAGGACTTAGAATGATGCCTGATATACAGTAAGCTCTGTGAAAACACCTGCTGTAATCTAAGTAATGCATACATTACTGATCAAATAACATACCAAATGCTGTGTCATTTCTACTGCAATAGGAGTAACTTCTTCACTGTACTCGCAGATCATTTTCTGAATTACATTGGTAAGATCATCATTTTCTGTTTCTCTTATAATGTGAAGAAGAGCCTGCATGACGGGTCTGATGAATGGTGTGATATATTCTTTAGCTGTAAGAGAAAGAGGAAAAAACTTCTGGTGCCAACAGCTAAAACTCCTCAAATCCTGAATCAATATATACCAAAGAGTAAACAAGAAATACCTTCAAATAAAAAGGAAGACAATATGTCAAGTTTTTAGGACTATGTCTTACATATACAAATCTTTTACCTTTCTCTTGATTGCTGATCAGCACTTGAAGTGCAATGGCAGCTTCCACTTTAACAGGCATTTCCCTATCATCTATCAGACATCTTCGGGTCAGTTCTAGGGCTGTTTGCAAGTTCTGGTCACTTTTGAACTTCACTTCACAAAAGTAGTGAAGGACCCAGCAAGCCTTTAAAAAAAAAAATGCAGTGAGTTACTATAGGTGTCTTACATTAAATTCTACCATGTGACAATATTTCTAGTGCCAAAGTTCTTGTGTGGGAATTTGGAGGCTGGCCAGTGGTAGATAAAGTCAAAAGAGACAACACTAGACCAGTACTATGATCCCAACTTACTCTTTGGCTGCATGATGTTTGTGTGGATAGCAAGATCTGAATGCAAAACACAGACAGATGCTGCTATCAGACACAGATGAAAACTATGCACACATTATGAGCAGCCATTTAAAGAAACACAAAAGTCTAGGATAACACATAGAAGTCCACATAAGCGGTTATTCATTATAAGACATAAATACACAAAACAATACAGCTTTAAAACATACCCTGGCTCTCATGTAGCCTAGTTCACTGCTGAAGAGAGGGAATACATGGTTCTGCAACATGTATTCCATCTGATCTTTGTAGATCTTTTTCTGTAAAAATAAACAAATATAATCATCTCAAATGTCAAACAGATACACAAATCCTTAAAATGACTAATGATGTCAAAACATCTTAATTCTCAAACATTAACATCAAAATCACTATACATTTTTTAATCTTTTTACATCGTTTGTTTACAAAGCAATTATGTTGAACATTAACACCAGTGGTGTTTAAGTAATAGAAGAATGGTTAATTTTATTCCTTATCTTACAAAACATTTTTCTCTTATAAAATTATTATGATGAAAGAACCTCTCTGGAAAGGTTCTACATGAACAATACAGCATAGATTTAGAAATATTCTGCTCTCAAGGTAATAATGGGAAGGGATATATTCAGGTTTACAAATTTCCAGCAAAACCAATTTTCTGAGAAGAAAAAATACTACAATTTAATACAATATGAAAAGAAAATAATTCATGCAAAAAGAATTACCTTCAGCACAAGCAAAAACAAAGAAATATAGAAGACACTTTCAAAATCATAAGAAACTGTACCTTAAAGGACACCATCAAGAATGTGAAAAGATAAAAGATAATCCACAGAATGGTAGAAAATACTTGCAAATCACATACAGCTAATCTTTGAATAATGAGGCGGTTGGCACACCAACCCTCTGTGCAGTTGAAAATCTGCCACTTAATTTGCAATTAGCCCTGCATATCTGTGATTCTGCATCTGTGGATTCAAACAACTCCATTTGTGGATTCAACCAACTGTAGTATTTACTACTTAAAAAAATCCACATGTTAAGTGAACCTGAAAAAAGTTCAAACCTGTGTTGTTCAGAGGTCAACTGTATTTGAAAGCTTTTTAAAAGCATAGCATTTAGAATATACAGGGAATTCCCTGGTGGTTCAGAGGTTAGGACTCTACACTTTTACACCCAAGGGTCCAGGTTTGATCCCTAGCTGGGAAATTAAGATCCCACAAGCCACCCAGTGTGGCCAAAAAAATTAGATTAAAAAAAAAAAATATATATATATATATATATGTATATATATATATCAGAACTCTAACAAATCACAGTAAAAAGATAAATACCTCCATTTAAAATAGACAAAAGATTTGAACAGAAATTTCTCCGAGGAAGACTGGACAATAAGCATAAAAAAAGATTCTCAGTATCATTAGTCGTGAGGGAAATGTAAATTAAAACCACAGTGAAATTACCATTTGATACCAACTGGGATGGCTATATCTTTAAAAGACAGACAATAGCCAAGTGTTGATAAAGACAAAGACACTGGAACCGTTGTCACACACTGCTAATTAATACATAAAAAATGGTACAGCCACTTTGGAAAACAGTCCAGCAGTCTCCCAACATTTCATCAGCAATTCAAGTCACAGGTACGTATTCCATTTATATGAAATGTCCAGAATAGAAAAATCCATTATCAGAGACATAAAGGAGATTACAACTAGGGCTAGGAGATTTGGGAGAAAATGGGCAGTGACCTCTAAAAGTTTCTTTTGGGGATGATGAAAACTCTTTGGAATTAGAGTTGATGGTGGCACAATTCTTTATAAGAAAAACAACCGAACTGTACAGTTTAAATGGACAAACCATATGGTATACGAAAATTGCTCAGTAGTGTCCGACTCTTTGCAACCCCATGGTCTGTGCATGGACTTCTCCAGGCAAGAATATTGGATTTGGTTGCCATTCCCTTTTCCAGGGTATCTTCCCAACCCAGGGATCAAACCCGGGTCTCCTGCACTGCAGGCAGATTTTTATCATCTGAGCTACAGGGCGTTCCCTGGTATATGAACTATACCTCAATTCAGTTTTATCTCAATTGCCACTATTAAACAAACTAATTGCATGCACGTGTGCGTGCGTGTGCGCACGCGCGCGCACACACACACACACAAATACCTTCAGAAGTATTTCAGCTAAAGAACCAATCATATGCAGGGCTCCATCTTTTTTTCGAGGATCAGCATTTGGTTCTGTGAGAATCTGGTAGCAAAATCCCATAGTCTTTTGTAGTACCTAGATTAACAGAGAAAAGTACTGCTTTACCGGATATCCAAAAATCCTTCTAAAGCACTGATGACAAGATGATCTTAAGTAACCATTAAGAACTAAAAGTTTGGGTTTAGAAGATGCAAACTATTATATACAGAATGGATAAACAACAAGGTCCTGCGGTATAGCAGGATGAAATATATTCAATATCCTGTGATAAACTATATATATAACTGAATCACTATGCTGAATAGCAGAAATTACCACTGTAAATGAACTATACTTCAATAAAATAAACAAAAAAACATCCTAAGTGTATATCTGAACATATTTTAAATATTAAAGCAAAAGTTATCCACATACTAAATAACCCACCTCTTTCCTCTTACTACAGGCTGTAAACAAGAGTGTCTGGGCAGCGGTGGTAGGAGAGATGAAATCCTCAAATACATCTGGAGAATAAATTTAAAATTAACACAGAATATAGAAAAATAGTAATTTCAAATTTTTCACCAAACATTTTCATATAGTTTACAAATGATTTTCAGTGATAACAAAAAAGGACCTTAAATTTTTGCTAAATCTTCAAAGACAAGCATGAAAACAAATCCAGATCTCCATAGAATTTTGCAAAAGCCTAATGCCTTGTCTTTCCTGTACGAATTAAATCTTAATCCATTAACTTCTCCCAATGATTATTTTCTATCATATGAAGCCCCACTACTGTGAGAATTTTCACAATGGGGTCACAAAAATACCAACTACTGAAAGTACGTAAGATTTTGGTAGGAAGAAAGACTAATACTCAACATTAGCCAAATTACAATTCTTTAGTTCCATGCAGAGACTCCGTATGACTCCAGCTTCCCGTATGCGTCTTCTCAACTTCCATACACATGATGACTGACATGGGATCCAAAAGCACAGTTCAGATACTTAGTGTTAAGGCGTACCCTTGAATTTCTAACAGTTCTGGCATGTGCCAGAGGTATATCCAACAGTCATAACCTACTAACACTATTGTATTTACATCTGCTAAAAATGAGGATTATCATTATCAAATGACCAAACTAATGAAAAGCTTCCCAAATGACTTAACAATGGATAAATTATATTAAAATAATGGAAGATTTTTCAGTTCCAAAGGTGAGGCCTTAATATTCAAGGTTTATCATATAGAACCTTAACTACTGACATATTTTGTCTCTAAAAAAGTAAAATGTCCTCACCAAACTTCATGCGTATATATTCATAAGGGTCTTCTTGCCAAAGTTCCTCATCAGCATCTGTATAGCACATCAATGGAAAAATAACATCTTGGATAATGCCCTGCAATTTAAAAGTTAAGAAAGTAACCTTAATTCAGTTTTCAAATTTCTAATAAGTGCTAAAATAAAAATAACTCTACAGCATGTGTTTTAAAGCTTAATATCAAACTTTAGTAAAATATAAATGCATTAAAATGCATTCTCAGATCAACCACCAACGTACATAATCTTACCCTCTGTGCAACAAGGGTAAGGCACGTGTCATAAAATAAGCCTATACATACACAGATAGCAATTAAGTATTCTTAGAAAATACAAAGTGAAGTTTTAGTCCATCAAACCCTACAGTTAAAAACAAAGCAAATACACTACTGGAAACAATACATAAGCCAATTAGCCTCAAAAGTAATTTGGTGAAATAGTCCTTTGTCTATTCCAAATTACATGTTAACTAGTCATGTTAAACTAATCATGATCTAACAGTCAGAACTTGAAGGCAAATTTTTAGATAATAGTTTCAGATTAAACAAATAAACTGAATATTCACAAAATATCTTTTATAAAGTTTTTCAGGGTGTTACTTTATTTTTCTAATATAAAACTATCAGAACTAGACCAAGTAACACACATTAAAAAATGGATTTTTTCAACCTTTTTGATAATTAATGTTATTTCCATTATATTTTCTAGAAAAATAGTTCAGATAGAAAATTGTTACTTGTATATGAGGCTTCAGATTCTTCCAGGTGAGAGCATGGGAAACTCCTTGATTAATATAATTTAACGTCTGTTGTAAAACTCGGGGAGCCATATATTGCTTCTCCTTGTACTGATATAACACCTTCAATAAAACCTTTGAAAAAAAATTTGATCAAAACCCAAAGCTTAAATAGAGTTTAACCATTTACAAGCTAGCAAAAACATCTGACACTACCCAGATCATCATCATAAAATAACCACCAGATTCTATTAAAAAGGAATTTTTTAAATTATGTATTGGAGAACTATATTTATTCCCAAAGTAAAATAAACAAATTGAGGTAACATTGTACATCAAAAGATGAGTTTCTTTATGAGTACATAAAGGATTAAATACAAGAAGAAAAAATCATATGCTATTTATGAATACACCACTGAGACAGCACTATATTGTTAAAATCAACTTTTAGGAAAATCTTACCCAAACCATTTAAGCAATTAATGTCTGCTAAGAGTTCTTATTCATCTTTGATATTTGAGAATAGCAGTTGTTGAAATATGACCTCAGAGGGTCTGACAGGTCAAAACTATTTTTGTAATAATGCTCAGTCATTATTTGCCATTTTTACTATGTTGACACTTGCATCAGTGATACAAAAGTGGTGGTGGTAAAACTTCAGGGGCCCAACATGAGTCAACAGAGCGGGATAAAGTGTACTAGCAGCCACCATATTCTTTACAGCCACATAGTCACAGAACAAACTTTCCTTAGGAATGTCCTTCACGAACCAGTAATGCATACATGCAGCACTTCTGCTACATACCAAAGTACAATGCTTGGAAGAAAAGCGGAAACAGCTTTTTTGGGGGGCGTTGTTTATCTCACAAGGCCTCAAAAAAAATGAAGCAACACTTGCCTATCCCTCCCTAGGCAAACCTTCAGTAAAAGGCGAAAGATTAATTTCCAAGAGAAACAAGAGTCAGAAATGAAAAAGTTTTTTCCAACAAATACCATAAGCTTGAACGAAAAACTGATTGATAAAATTATGGTTATTTAGACTTGTGTATATGGCAGATTTTTTTTTTCCTCAAAAATGAACAAAATGAGCCTCTCACCGAAGTGAGAATATGTTACTGGTATTAAAATCCAAGACTTCAAGCAAAACTAGAATTCTCAAAATCTTACACCCACCACTTAGTTCCACTTGACAGCTTTTAAATATTTAAAGATACTTCTGATAAGATCAGTGGTGATATGAATGAATGAAAATTTTTAAAGTTACATAATGAAATCAATTAACATTCAGAAAATTGCCACTGACCCACTAAGTCAATATTTTCCAATGACCAAGGCAGGATTACAAAATCATACATGGATAAAAGACCCATTCAAAGTACAATACCAAACCAATGAATGTTAATATAACAGAATATGAGATGTTTATTGCTATAGTTTCAAACTCTACATTGCAATTAACCTTTAAGAAAATACCACTGTCAAATGTTGGCATGATATAAAAAATTTCCACAATTATGTGTAAAGTATATTAAATCAGTCTTTTCTTTTCCAACTTATCTTTGAGACCAAATAATCTTTATTTACTTCCATTAGAAAAAATTAAAACAATGAATAGAGAGGCAGATGTGGTATATGGCTACCTTTTAGTAAGGCAGACATTAAAGATATTAGTAAAAATGTGCAACGATGCCATTTCCTCCTGCTAAAAATTTTTCATTTTGGAAAAGAGCTATTTTCAACAACAACAACAAAAAACATGTATTCTATTAATATGTGGCAGATTTGCTATTACTTTTAAATAAATTAATACTGTTAAATTTTATCTCAGTTTTTAAAACAGTAAATATCATTACATATAATACAATCCATTATCCAGATTGTAAGGAAGTCCTGAGACCAAAACATTTGCTAACTACAGTGTTCAAGATGTTAAAGACTGCTACATGCAATCTTTGGATGACAAAGAAACTAGAAATAAGCAAGATAAATTAACAGCGCCATGTTTTTACATGGAAAAATTATGTTAAACTTACTTGTTGGACACCAACAGCAAATGCTTTCAGAAATACTTCAGCAAATTCATTATACTCTTTGGAAACATTGCCAGGACTTCCATACCTAAAAGAACATTAAAATGCCCATCATGTCTTTATAATGTTTTATATCAACACTTATTAAAATAGTACCAAATCGTGAAGATTGAAAAAAAAAAAAAAAAAAACTTAAGTTATCACATAGTGAGAAGTGTTTACCTTTCAAAAAGCCTTGCTAAGATATGTAAAGCCCACTTCTTACATTTCCACCATGGTAACTCAGGTCTATCATCTTCTTCAACTTGAAGTGTTTCCTTTAAAGAGACATTTATTTAATGACAGACAACATAATCTAAAAGGAATACAGAGTGAGTTCAGAACAGATTCACAAAAACATGAATGCTCCTCCAACATTGGCCTCATTATAAAACGATATACTTGGAAAAGTACTAACCTTTGTTTATAAGAGGCGTTTTGCTTCACTACTTAGTTACAAAGGACATGCTTTTTCAAAGTCGTATAAAAGTTTAAACTCAAAAACATTTTAGTCATGATCCAAATAATACAAATAAAGGCCTGGGCAAGCAGCTTAACTAAAACCAGTATAGTTAAAGGGCACAAATCAAAAGGGCACAAAAAGCTCCATTTAAAAAATCTACTTTCAGAAATACTAGTTTAAATATATAAACAGATGAAAATATTCATTTACAAAACTATTTGTAACAGAGAAAAATGCCAAGAACTAAACACTCATTAATAAGGAGATGTTTAATTACGGAACATCCATAACAGACTACTACACAACCATTAAAAGAATGAACTGGCTCATTGTATTACTGACCTAAGACAGTCATGACATATTTTTAAAGACAAAGAAATGAGACTGTGAAACAACCAAAACTTCCATACACTGCCAGTGACAGCAATGATACAACTACTTTGGAAGTTATTTATAAAATTAAACATATACATTCATAGCAGCCTTATTTGTAACACTAAAATCTTGAAACCACCCAGATACACATTAACTTGTAAATAAATATAGAACATCCTTACAATGGGATACCACTTGTCAATAAAAAGGAACTACCATAACACAACATGAATGCATCATAAGTATATTAAGTAAAAGTAGATACAAAAAAAAATCACCTTTTTATTAGATTCTATGCAGGCAAAATTAATATATGGTGCTAGAAATTAGAATGGTGATGGTAGAATGACTAGATCCAGCCATGAGCAAATATTCTAGGTGCTGGTTATTTGAGTGAATATGACTGCTACAACTCAAACTGTTTACTTATATGTGCATGTTTATTATTACAAATGATACCAAAAAAGATGCAGAATATAGTTATGAAAACTCAAAGTTATATTTTATACCTATTAAATGTGTACAGAAAATAACTCATCAAATCACTTTTCTATGGAGTGGAAGGAAGGTCCTATTTACTTCTTCAGTGTATTTTTAAAATAAAAATTTGAGCACTAAAATGCAAACTAAATTACAAAACAGATTAGTCTCACTTATTCCACTAAAAAAAATTATGTTGGTAAATTACATAACCCTTCTATGCCTCTGTTTAAATAAATTCAGGATTTTTTTTTTTTTGAACATTAGATAAGCAAGGTATGCAAAAGTACTTAAAACACACTAGGGATTCAGGAATTGAAAATTCGCTACCTCTCTAGAAAACTAGATTATAAAGAAAAATTGTGGTTATTTAAAAAATTGTTATTAAATGTGAAAAAAATAAGATTTTTTTTTATGGACAATTCTGTTTATGGGACTGAAAAACCAATGAATTGTACACTAAAATAGTGAATTTTATGGTATTTGAGTTAGATCTCTATAAGGTTGTTATTTTAAAACCAAGTAATATAACTAACAACAAAGTCTGACCAACTTGTAAATCAAGTTCTTCTTCAGTTCATCCAAGTCTGACAAATCACTAGATTAAAATCCAGCTACAGGCTCTTTGTTTCTTTTTGAGATATAATTGATATCTAACATTGTGTTAGTTTTAAGGTATAAACAGAATAATTTGATATATGTATAAACTGCAAAATGTTTACTACAGTAAGTTTTGGAAGATGGTGTAAAGGTACAAATTTCCAGGTATATGATAAATAAATTCTGGGGACACGGTATCTATAGATTTGATAAATAATAAATAACAAAAAAATATTGTTTATCTGAAGGTTGCTAGGACAGTATATTTAAAAGTTCTCACTATAAGAAAAAAAATTCCTAACTATGTCAGGTGATACATTTTATGAACTCAGTTAAAAACTGAAGAACAGAGAATTAGGATGGAAAAAATAAGCTATATATAAGCACCTTAAATAATACACATAACAACCTTTATAATTTTTCCCTTAATATACTCACATATATAAACAAATGAAACATGTATTTAGAAAAACTTGCATCACAAAATACATACATTCACAAAGAATGTTTTAGAAAATATCAATTAAAATTCTCAAAAGGTAACTAAATATTTAAGTTCAGTGATATAGGAAATACACTTACATTAGGTACATCCCTGTTCACAACAGTCTTTAAAATTTCTATCCATTCTGTCAGATTCTGTTGGTTTATCAGCTCCAGTGGTAATGTATACTAAATTAAAATCAAGAATCAATATTTTAAAATCTTTACCTTTTACTCTTTATAAAACCTAAAACGTACTTCATGCAATCCACATTTCCTCTTTTAGTAGATAGGCAAATTTCTCATCTGGCTGATTTGGTTAGTTTATGTACAATGGTCAACTGTGGCAAAGACAGTGAGCATTCTTGCCTGATTCCCAAATTTCTGGGAATACATCTAATTTTCACCATAAGGTACGATATCTTTTATTGAGTTAAGGAAATTTCTATTCCAGGATACTTGTTAATTTTTTTTAAAGCAGAAATGATTATTTTATCAAATACTTTATCTACCATCCTTAAAGATTGTTTACAGGTCTCTTTTTGCATAACATAAAACTTAATCACAAAAACTGGTTTTTCACTCTTGACATTCTCATGTTTCTGGGGTAAATCATATCACTTAATAGGAACTTAAAATCAATATCCTATTTAGCATTTCAGGACCTCTATTTTCACAAATGAGCCAGTACTATATTTTGATTTCAGGATATGCTAGTCTCAAAAAATCAATTGGGTCCTATGCCCTAGAATAACTTATGAAAAGAACTTTCATTTCTTTAAAAATTGTATAAGGAGTCATTAGAAAGATATTAGATTATCTTTAAAGATCTAGCAATAGCATGAAAAATCCAACCAAACAATGGCAGTCCGTTATAATAACCTTAGTGGAAATAAAGTCTATTTAAATGAGATTTATAAAAAATAAGTAATGGTATGAATTGAACCAAAGACTCTGGCAGATGAGACAAATCTCTCTTGGCCATGTGGCACAAGAAGAGCAAGAATTTTAATCCTAATCGAAAACTCTGTTTCATAAGTAATTACAGTCCACTGAGACTATAGATACCACCATTTCCTTAGTTGGGTCTTTTATCCCAGGAAGATTTAGAATATATAAAGTCAAATCCACAGTATTAATCATTTTGTGTCAAGCTTAGGAATAGGTTTTGTAATTAGTGGGACAATCTACACATATATGGCATGACAAAGCACATGTCAGATGTAAACTCTAAGAACTGATTTTCAGTTTTGTGAATTCTTAAGCTGAAAGATATTCTTTACCATCATTAATGGTGCCAAATGATAGTGGACTTTATATATTAAAAACTACTTTATAAAAATTACCTGAACAAGAGCATAGAAGATCTTGAAAATTTGTTTCTGAATGAGAACAGATTGATCAGACTGATCAGAAAGAAGCTGGATAAAACGGTCCTTTAAAACTGGCAGGAAATGCTGCATTGCTGCTACCAATGGACTCCGTTCCTCTGGTTTCTTATACCTTTGGGTAGGAATATAAACTAATTCTGTGAGAATTTATTTACAATTTTATTTATAAATATAAACTACTTGCCTGTTTATACAGATAAAAGCAAATATTTTCTAAGCAATTTTATAGTCCTAGAAGAAAAACCTATTATGGAATTTAACCATAGGTAAAAAGCAACTTGAGAAAAACCTCAAATAACAAGAGAACATCTAAAATTTACTGAGTATTTATTATGAGGTAAATAACCTCCAAGGCCTCATTAATATTCTCACTTCTATAGCTGAGGAAACTGAGGCACAGAGTAGTTAAATATCTTCCCCAATATATAAATCTAGGTATGAACCTTAGCAGATTCAGGATCTGCCCTTTAACCATTTCACTATGTTATCACTAACTGTGAATTCTGATACAACTGAGGAGCTACAATGATTTGGTTTTTAAACATTAGGAGCTGATGTGATTTATACACCAAAAGCATTACGGAAGAAATGGCATCTGTAAAGCAGAAAATATTCTATTTCTAAAAGCACTATAAATCACTGTAGTGACATGTTACCACTATAAATTTGTAACCTTTCTGGCAACAAAGCCTGACCTCAACAGGATATTGATGATCTCTGTTTATCCCATTTGGACTAAATATTCATATACTTATAGCATGTATAAAAAATAATGTTTGATTCCTGGATACTGGTATAGATTTCAATAGAAAATATATTATGTGAACCTTGTTAAACCTTTGTAAACTTTGAAAAATCCTGAATTCTGACTTACATTTTGCTTCAAAGATATGAGTAAACAAGTGCTGACTAACTGAGACATTCCCCCGTAGAGATCCTTAGCATTTTAACAGTACTATTAAAAGGTCTACTGGCTTTTTTTTTTTTAATTAAGTAACTGATTTCCCCTATCAGACCCCAGTTTTATCTACCACTAGCTTTTCTAAAGGGAGAAAATGTATCTAAGAATTGAGTGTGTTAGTACGTTTTTAAAGGTAAAGGTAGACATTCCTAAAAGGCAGGAGTGTTTTTTCCACTGGGTGAAACGAGAAGCAAAGTAAACTGCCAAGATTAAAATAAGAGCAATGCTCATGCTAATAATGATTTGAGATTAAACAATTAACTGACAGTTTTAAATATTATTTGATATGCTGAGAAATTACACCTAGTATACATTTAAAGGTTACCTGAACATTTCTTTGAGTCAATAAAAACAGTAACGATTTACAAGAGGAAGCCATTTGCACTCTCCAATTTGATTAGACAAGCTGTATTAATTACTGACAATATTATCTTGTAACAACAAAGAGGAGAACTATATTATGCAACCCTCTCTCCATTATCTAATCCAGTGATCGCCCACATTATTATTTTCATACTCATTAGTTTAGATATTGTACCATCCAACTTCCAGGCCACCACTCAGTGCAGAGAGGGAGTTAGGAGAGAAGAATGTCTTAAAATGGAATGGGTTTGAGTATGAAAATAATTTATGGAAGGATACAAATACTATTCCATAAGACCTGAAAGCTCCTGAAAGCATGAAAATGTGATACCAATAAAAGCCTACGGAGCGATCAAGATGGTGGAGGAATAGGATGTGGAGCTCACCTCTTAAATAAAAGCCTATTATCAGTGTCAATCTGGTGAACCATACTCAGGGAATTCTCAAAAACTAGCCAATCACTTTCCTCTTTAAAAAAAGAAGTAAGTCAATTTGCATGTAAAAGATCACATGCAAATTCCCCATCTTGGCATTCAAAACCGTCTTTTAACAAGGTCCCAATTTACTAATTTAAAACGAACCCCAATCTCTCACCAGAAGTTAGCCATACCAGTCAGTGGTCTCCTCACTACCCACTAAAGACAGTGTCTCATTTCTGCCTCGGCGTCTTTATTTGCTCACTCCATGTGGTGTGACATATCTTTCTCTTCAAATGTTCCTTCTATGCTCCTTCAACTGACAAGCATTTCCTAAGGATCTATGCTCCTGAAGGCCATCACAACTTTCGATTTCTGCATGCATTTTCGTAGAACTGCTTTAGTCCACACAGGCCCCTTGTGAACACCTTGTGCTCCACAAACACTGGCTGAAAATAAACTGAAATTCCACCACTGCAGCAGTCTCCTATGTTTTCCATTTAAAAAATCCCTATCATACTCTCTCCTACTAAAGATTACAGGGCAGGAGAGACTTGAACCTTCTCAATGACAATGACAGCTTGTTATTATTATTCTCTCTCAGTCACTCACTTACCAGAACTACAACAACTGGCACTCCGACAGAGGTTGGAGCAACAGCTGGAACATCCCTTAGCAGGAAGATGGGTAGCTGGTGGGAACACAAGAAAACACCAGTACCAATGCTGTAAATGGTATATTTCTTTCCTGCTCAGAACAAAAGCAGCAGTTCATCAGCTACTTTGAGTGGGACCCAGAAAGGATATCAGAGGCTAACTTCAAGCCCCAGAGTTAGAGGGCTCACAATGTGTAGCTGTTAGGACTAGAAATAAAGCCACCATCATGGTGTAGTGTTCCTTCTTCTTTAATTTTCTAACATCAAAATTTTCAAGTGCCTACCAATTTCATTATTTTCACCACACACTTAAGAGAGAAACCTCAACAACATTAGGCTTACTACTTTTAGTGCTACACCTCACTACTTTTAGTGCTACCTCAACTTCCAAGGTTAGATGTTTTTTTTCCTGATCCCTAAACCCAGGTCTAAAATGATCCCTAAATCTTTCTTACTGATACTAAGTACTTACACAGACTATAATTTGCTCAAATACACCAACACTGAAGCAGATGACTATGAATCCTTCAAACACAATGATTAAAAAATGATCAAATGAATTTCCAACACATTCTTCTTAAAGAATTAGAGGTAGGTTCTTGAAACTTAGCAAGAACTCAAATTAAGATAAAAAGTTACAGAAAGCCAGGAAAAGAGCTCTAAAGCTCAGTGTACTCTGACCCCTTTCACATCTTAAAAAAAGCTTATCTTTAGGCCTATTATCAGCACAATTGAGGAGTCTATATAGAAGAGTTATAGATAACTTAGGTTTTGAATAGGCAAATAGATGATTAAGAAGAAAGGGCACAATGAGTTTCACAGCTGAATCAACAGAAGAGACTGCAGAATTAAAACAAGAATGCTATTTCAAAACGAAGACACAATTAAAATCAACATGTAATTCACTAACTTTGGTATACAGATCAAATGAAACTTTAAGTCGTTCAAACCGATTAGCTTAAATTTCCCAAGCTTTTTCTACTTCTCAGAACTATAGGAATTGAGAGATACTTACTCATAATTTTTCACAAGCTGATAGAGGCAAAGAAGAATTCCTAGCCAACATGCACTGTTGTCAGACTGAAGATAAAAGCCAATTTTGTCCACAATAGCAGTCCAGCGACTTGGATAATCATGTTTGATGATATGATGAATGCATGTAGTAAGCTGTACCCTGAAAGTCAAAAATAAACAATAAGAAGGAAGAAATACTAAGCCCATGCCATAATTAGAGAAGCCTTCGCCACAATGGAAAGATCCCACATGCCCAAAAGAAGAAGCAAAGCAGCCAAATATATATATATGGCTTTAAAATCAACATTGAAAAAACTAAGATCATAGCATCTGGTCCCATCACTTCATGGCAAATAGATGGGGAAACAATGGAAACAGTGACAGACTTTATTTCTTGGGCTCCAAAATCACTGCAGATGGTGATTGCAGCCATGAAATTAAAAGACGCTTGCTCCTTGGAAGAGAAGCTGTGACCAACTTAGACAGCATATTAAAAAGCAGAGACATTACTTTGCTGACAAAGGTCCATCTAGTCAAAGCTATGGTTTTTCCAGTGGTCATGTATGAATGTGAGAGTTGGACCATAACGAAAACTGAGCACTGAAGAATTGATGTTTTTGAATTGTGGTGTTGGAGAGGACTCTTGAGAGACCCTTGGACTGCAAGGAGATCCAACCAGTCAATCCTGAAGGAAATCAGTCCTGAATATTCACTGGAAGGACTGATGCTGAAGCTGAAGCTCCAATATGTTGGCCACGTGATGCAAAGACCTGACTCACTGGAAAAGACCCTGATGCTGGGAAAGACTAAAGGCAGGAGGAGAAGGGGACGACAGAGGATGAGATGGTTGCATGGCATCACCGACTCAATGGACATGAGTTTGAGCAAGCTCCGGGAGTTGGTGATGGATAGGGAAGCCTGGAATGCAGCAGTCCATGGGGTCGCAAAGAGTCAGACACAACTGAGCAACTGGATTGCACTTTCCAAGTGGTGCAGTGGATAAGAATTCCCCTGCCAATGTGGAGGACACAGGCTTGATCCCTGGTCCAGGAAGATTCCACAAGCCGCAGAGCAACTAAGCCCGTGCACCCCAACTACTGAAGCCCATGCGCCCTAGAGCGTGCAAGCTGCCAACAACTGAGCCCACATGCTGCAACTACTGAAGCCTGAGTACCTAGAGCCTGTGGTCCACAATAAGAAGCCAGCACACTGCGACAAAGAGTAGCCCCTGACTGCTGCTAGAGAAAGCCTGAGCAAAGCTACAAAGACTCAGTGCAGCCAAAAATAAATTTTAAAAAACAAGTCACTAAGCAAGAACTATCACTACTGATTTCAAAGAAACCCAACAAATGTTACAAATGCAGGTAATTGTATTTTTTTTCATCCCCATCAACTGATAGGTTTTGTTCAGAACATCAATACAATATAAAGTATATGACAGAATTCTATAGTTTTCTACGCTCCCTTTCATCTAAACATAGTATGTTTCACAAGTTTGACATGAAGTTTAAAGTTCTGGATTTTAATAAATGTAAAATTAAACTGCAGTGAGAAAGTAAAACAAAAAACTAATTTTCCTGTAACAGCATTTAAGTTTTGTGCTTCAGAAAGGATAGACTTTGGGGGGGATCTCCGCTGGGTCTTGGTTACAGCACTAGGGATCTTGGCTGCATCTTGCTGAATCTTTCAGTCACAGCACACTGACTCTGGAGTTGTGGCACATAGGCTTTAGTTGCTCCACAACATGTAGGATCAAAGTTCCCCAAACAGGGACTGAACCTGCATCCCCTGCCATTGTAAAGTGGATTCTTAACCCCTGGATCACCAGGGAAGTCTCCAAAACAACCAATTTTTATGTGCTGAAAGATTCCCTTTCCTGCAAACCCTGAAAATTATTACCTTCAATAAAATAATGGTTAAGTTTAAAATACATACATACCTGATGAGCTCAGGAGAGTGGATAATGGCTTCTACAATATTTTCTCGAATACAATGTCGATCTTCTTCAGGAATAGTATAAGGGGATATATCCCCTGGTGCTGTTTCCCGATCAGGCCAATACTGCGTTATCATATTTTTCAAATAGATAACACCTAAAATATAGATCAATTTGACAAAAGAATGTGAAAGCACTGTAACCATCCCCGCATCTACACCTCAAGTTTCTTTCTTTTAGACCAACCACTGCTAGTAAAGCTATCCTTTTAAAACTAGAATACTGTATTCTATTATTTAAAAAGTTGACAAAACACAAATCTAAGGTTGGCTACAGTAATCACCCACAAAGTCATTATTAAATATACAGTCTGCGGGAGTCGGTGATGGACAGGGAGGCCTGGCGTGCTGCGGTTCATGGGGTTGCAAAGAGTTGGACACGACTGAGCAACTGAACTAAACTGAACTGAACTGCAGTAAGTCTGCAAACTAAAACAAAACCGTTTTTACAATGCATTTACACACAACACTTTTCACCCTGTTTTCTGTAGGAAAGCTGTTTTACCAAGTCTGTTTTTTAAATGAAACTTCTAAAAAACGAAACTGAATACACGTACCAATAAAGTTTCTACTTAATCTTGGAATCTAGAACTGTGAGAAACAGCCTCTGAGGATTTCTTTCTATCTTAATGCACCAAAGAAGTGGATGTATATACTTACTTGTACAATTTTGATTCAGTATTTTAAAAGGTGTTTAGTCAAACAAAATACATAAACAAGTGGGAACTGTACTGCAAGAACCTTATGATTCACTCTACTCCATCCAGAATGCTTGAGCTCTACTACAAAGACAGTAAATGTACCTTTCAAAGTCTAACAAATGAAACCACCATATACCATGCACTATACAATATAATTCAGTTATTACAAGGATGTAAATTTTAAAGTAATGATGATACTATAAAAATTAGGACCAATTCCACAGTTCAGTTGCTTCTGGCTTTATACATACTAAAAAAACAACTTTCTAGTAGAATTTAATTTTGCTAAAACACATAATCAAGTTTCTAAGGTGCTTAAGATCCTTCCTAAATCCAAAGGCTTTCAACATCTTAGTAAAACTTTTGAGATTTAAAGGCAAAGATTCTTATCTAAAAAAATATCCAAAGGGGAAAATGTCAACTTCATAAGTAAAAGAGAAATGACAGTTAAAATAGTCAAACCAACCTTTTCCTATTTAACTAGAAAATTTTTTTAAAGATTTACTGTTGACCATGGTTCAGTGAAATTACTGTATTTTATAGACACAAAAGTCTCATTTGTGTTATTTATATGCCAATTTTTTAAAAGTCCTAACTTCCATTCATTCATTCATTTACCGAGTACCTTCACTGTGTCAGGCAATTCTTTAGGTACTCGGAATACAACTGTTAACCATACAGACCTGATATTAAATTCCAACAACTGAGAAAGGTTTCAGAGCATATGGAACATTAAGGTAAACCATTTAGTCATTAAAATATAAATTTTAGGATTAACACTATGTAGAGAAAAGGGATGTGCTTGCATTAAAAAAGTAAGTGGAAAAATTTTTTTAAAAAACAAAATCGGTGTAAGGAAAAAGAACAGCAAAAAATAACTCCAGAATATAAGTGGTTTTTCCAAAACAATAGTTATTTGCAGTTTATATGTCCTATAAGAAATGCATCTGCAAATAAACAACAAGCATTAAAGATGTGAATTCCATTACTGTGCTGATTAACAGATAATATCAGAAGTAGCATGCCACATTTTCATAGACTCTGATACTGAAGGAATTAATATTTTGTTAAAACTGGGACTAAGAAATAGTATCTTTTAAATGGTTAAAATAAAACAGTAAAAGCAAATAACTGGAGGTTTGTATCTTAGAATCATCCATCAAGGAAGGAAACACAATATGGAGAATCTTGCAATAAACCTCATCAATTTTCCAGCTTTTTTCTTAATTTGGTGAAATATCACATTCCTTTAAACTCTGCCACCAGATACCAACGTACTTGCGACAGTTCGTAGTAAACACAAGGGGGCCAAATCAATTTTCTGGGAAGAAAATCACAGAAGGATCTTCCCAAGACACTTCTGCTATTCAACTATGAACCTTTCAAACATTATTTACATATATCCAAGAAAATAATTCAGGAAACTTGCCTGCCTGTCTCACAGGTAAATCCAGTTGTTCCGACATAGTAATCTGAAGCAGCGTTGAAACAAAATTCAGAGACTTGTGTGCCTACAAATAAAAAAATATAGTTTAAATTTCTGCAAATAAATATTCTTAGTACTCTTATTTCACTACTTGGCTGGCACAAAAGGCTCTCCTCCACTAGCTGGTTCCAGTATTTCCTACCACTCACATATAAGAAACACACACAAAACGCAGTAATCTAACTCCTAAAACCTTCATATGTTTGCATTTGCCTACATACTGTTGAACCTCTAACCACATTGATGGCAGCAGCTCACAAACAGTCTCCTCTGTGATACCTATTTCCCCAATTCAGTAATAATTTCTCCAGGGATATTCCATTAAGTGGCTAGACAAAAATGAAATGAGCAAAAATTAATAACCTGAGGGGGTCATTTCCAAGGTGCTAATAACATTTTGTATCATAATACAGCTGTTTTATAAGTGTGTCCAGTTTGTGAAAATTAATCAACTGTATCCTCATGATCATTTTCTGTATGCATGCTATATTTAAAAATAGCTTTGAACATACAATAATAGTAGGATATAAACTGCATGACTTAATAAATGTATTTACATGAATATACAATGCAACACATACAGAAAATAATGAAATGCACCAAAAATGCTAATGAGTTATATCTGGGACGGTAGGATTATAGAGATTTTCTATTAGCCAAATTTTATGCCATGATCCTGGATTACTTTCATTAACAACACAAAAAAGTTAGTTAATTCCTAAATCTGTCATATTTGCTTTTATTAAAAAAGACCTGAAATCTCTTCTTATATGTATTCTCATTCCCTCTTCCACAATATAAATACCTCCTATATTGTCCTTCCAGCCCAAGTTTTAGTATTTTTCTGCGCATGTTCACATGGACACTCATAATTTTTAGTTTCCTCCTTATAGACTTTTTCATGCATTCTACAAACACATTCTTAGAAACAGAAGAATTTCCCTTCAGATATAAAAAAATGTCTTCCACATTAGACCCAAAGGGATACTCTGCTCATTTAGTCACTCCAAAAATTATTTACTTAGTTGTTCTTGGTGCAAAACACTATACCAGGACCTGAAAACACAAGGTTGAACAAGACAGGAAGTCTCCATGACCTCATGGAAAATGAACAATGAAGGAAAATAAGACAGCCAAACAGGTAACTGTAATGAAGTATCAATATAATGGAAGAAACAGAAAACACTCCGGAAGAATCAAAAGTAGAATCTCCTAACCCAGAAGTAGTATTTAAATTTAAGACCTGGACAGGAGCAGTTAAATAGATAGAGGGGAGGAATTTACCCTTTTCAGTACTCTAAATAGATCTGAACAGTTAACCGTTATCTTTCATGAAACACCCTGCCATCTAAATCATTCATACATCACTTTTCCTGGTACCTTTTCAGGCTCCTTTGGTTGTTTCTCATTCTGTCTACATGGTTCAAGAACTCAGTCACAGGCCAGCTTTTCTGCTCCCCAGCTGATTTCATGCAACTCCTATCTTTAACTACCATCTATAAATCAAATGTAGTTTCCAGTCAAGGACACACTAACAGACCTATTTAACATCCCTACCTCCATTATCACACAGGATTTTCAGACTTACTATGATGAAATCATTTTTTCCCCTAAAAGTCGTGACTCTTCCTTCCTTGTACCACCCCTCCCAACCTGTCATCACTATCTGTTATTCATATCTGAAAATTGACTGTCATCTTTAATATGTTCCTCTTCTTTTAAAATTAAAAAAAAATGTTTTTAATTTATTGATTTTTCACTGTGCTGGGTCTCTGTTGCTGTGCATGTGTTTTCTCTAGAGCAGAGACTACTCCTCCTTGCACTGCACAGGCTTCTCGCTGCAGTGGCTTCTCTTGTTGCAGAGCACAAACTTTAGGGCACTCTGGCACAGTAGTTGCTGCCCACAGGCTTTTTCAACCCTCAGCACATGGAATCTTCTCAGAGCAGAGATTGAACCCATGTCTCCTGCATTGGCAGGCAGATTCTTAACCACTGGACCACCAGGGAAGTCCACTTTCCTCTTCTTATCCCAATTCAATACATCACACTCTATCAATTGCATAGCCAAAATGGTTGTATAATTGATATATCCACTTTCTCCATTCCCACTAACACCAACCTAGTCCAACTGACTATCATCCCTCTTAATATAACCATTTGCCTCCCCAACCATGCTTTATTTAGTACTTAATAATCTTTAAAATTGTAAAGTAATCCCCTTGAAACACATCTTTTAACAATTTTCTAGTGTATTTCCTAAGGCCTAAAAGGCCCTGTCTTATCTTGTTCTGCTTATTTCTTCAGCCTCACTTAAAGAAATTTCCTCATCCCCCTCATTGCCCCACCTTAGGTTTTTGCAACAATAAACATTACCCCATTTCAGTCTTTGTACACGCTGTCACTTTCTGCCTACATCACTCTTCTCTCCAATGCTCCACCAGAGTTAACTGGTCCACACCCTTATTCTTTAGGTCTCAAGTTTAAACGTTTCCTTAGAGAAGCATTTCCTTACTGATCACACTAGGGCTAAGTAGGGCTCCCAATTACTCTCATAAGCTCCAAGGGTTTTTTTTTCCCACTTCATAATAATTATTACATATTTGTAGACTGGCTTTATGTCTGCCTCTCCTATTAGACTCAAGACACACTAGGAATAAACACTTTACTATCTTTATATCCAATTACTCATATTTGGCATTCAAGATAATCAACAAATTTATTAAAAGAATAACTGAATGAATTAACAAAAAAGGTGCCTTAGAGGCAGTTGTGATCACATAGAGGTTGTATGGAGCAAAAAAGCAAATTTGTATTTTTAGACTGGTAAGCCCACAAAGACCACTACTATGATACTTCTTAAGTCATTAATATTACAGCAATATATCTTATCTCCTGCATAAAATTGTGAACTCTATGAATGAACGCTAGAATTCAAGACAGTACTGGTTATAAACCTAAGTGATGTCATGTCCTACATTTTAAACTCCTGAGCAAGTTTAATTCAGCAAATTAATTTTTTTTATTGTGAAGATTAATTATATTTAACAAATATTTATGGCACTTTTTTTAAAAGATTCTTTTCCCATATAGGCCATTACAGAGTACTGAATGGAGTTCCCTGTGCTATACCAGCAGGTTCTTATTATCTCTTTTATATATAGTAGTATATAGACGTCTGCAGCAAATCTAACTCTTAATTACAAAGTCAGTATAACAAAATCTACTTCACAGGATAGCTATAAGGAAATAACACGAAAAGTATTTTAGCAAACATCAAAACATGACAGGGAGTTCCTTGGTGGTCTAATGGTGAGGATTCCAGGCTTTCACTGCCATGGCCAGAGATTAATCCCTGATCAGGGAACTAAGAATCCTGCAAGTTGTGCAGTGTGGCCAAAAAATAAAAACAACAAAAAAACACACAAAAATCATACCTCATCTTTCTCAGAAAGTATGTTCTAAAGTCAGCTGGGCATAAATTGACTTTGCCAAATTACTTTTCAGTACGTTAAATCACTCATAAAGTACAACATGCAGTTTCACTTATATATAATGCTCTCCTGAGGTCCCAATTCTGCAGTTTATCATTCTGAGTAGAAAAAGACTGCTTTCTATGACTGGAACTCCAAATGAGGCTGTTGGTTTACATTTAGGAGTCACTTTATAACAACAAAAACCACCACACAACGGCTACTGTTTTTGTTGGTTGGACACAGACAGCTACATGTGAGTTAGAAGTGAGCACGTGCGACTCAGTGCATCTTCCTGTAACACAATAGGTACCACATGTTATAATAACAAAGGACCTTTATCAATTTCTAACTTCTTAAGGTTTAAACAACACAAAAAAACCCCTTAGGAGTACTTGAAGGAAACCAAGGTGAATATTTTTATCATCTTGGTGGAGAAAACCTAAGCCTAACACTTTAAAGGGTGAAAGACATGAAATAGTTTTGGTATCAGATAGATAAAAGTAAAGCTTCATAGGCTTCGGCCCTGCCTTGGTATAAATAATGTTGAGGGGAACAAAAGGAAAATACCTCAACATCTGAGGAAGTGTTAACTACTCCACAACAAAAATCAACAAATATGTGCGAGCAAATTACAAAATAATTAGCACAAGGAGCTACCTAGTGGCTTAGTGGTTAGGATTCCAGGCTTTCACTGCCATGGCCCAGGTTCAACCCTTGGTTGAGGAACTGAGATCCCACAAGCCACATGGCATGGCCACACACACGCGTGGACGAGACAAAGCTACCCCAAAACAATATATGCAACACCAAAGCACTGATCAAGGTAAGGAAAAAAAGGAACTCAGTGCTGGTAGATATATAAAATGGTACAACCATATTGGAAAACTGGCATTATCTGACATGCACTTATCTCATAACCTAGCAATTTCCCTCTTATATATTCAAGAGAAATAAGGGGTTATGTTCACAATAATACCTATTAACATGTGACTATATAAACCATATAAACATGACTATATAACATGTGATATAATTCATACATGAAATACTATACAATAACTTAAAAAAAAAAAATACCCAACCTATGAAATCAATAATACAGATATCAAAAACATGTTGAGAAAGAAGCCAGACTATGATATAGTATGATATACTATGTAATCCTATTAACATGAAGTTTAAGGACAGGTGAATCCAAGCTACAATTAACAGAAATCAGAGTAACAGTAACCTAAAGAAAGGTACTGATTAGGAAGAGTCTTAAGGGAAAGTTCGAGGCCAATGAAAATGTTTTCTCTATTTGTCTATCCATCTTAATCTGGAGGATGATACTTAGATAAAAGCTCACTGAGTTGTACATATTTTTGAGCTTTGTATTATATATAAATTATCCCTCAAAAGAGAAAAAAAATCAACAAGATTACTTATACTTGAACATTCACAGCATTATTCATAACTAAGTGGAAACAACCAAGATGTCCTTCAATGGGTAAGCAAAATGTAAGCATATCCATTCATTCGTGTAACATTATTCAGTAATAACAAAGAATGAAGTACTGACACATAGTACAATACGTATGAAGCTTAAAAATATTACACTATGTGAAAGAAGCCAGTCACCAAAGGCTACAGATGGTATGATTTCATTTGTATCAAATGTCCAGAATAGGTAAATCTATGGGCAGAAAGTAGCCGAGGACTGGAGGTGTGTAGGAAGAAGCAGGGAGTGACTGCTAATAGTATGGATTTCTTATTGGGGTGATAAAAATGCTCTCAAGTTCGTGGTGACGGATCCATAACTGTGCATATACTAAAAAACCCCTGAATTGGATACTAAAGAGACTGAATTCAATAAATTTATTATTTTAAAAAACCAGCGAAACTAAACATTGAAAATAAGTACTAATTTATCACTCTATTATCTTGTCACTTTGAATGCTTTCAGAAACACACCAGCATAAATCCAAAAAGCGCAACTGACCAAAAAAAACTGTTATGTTCAGACAACTGAGCTAGACTAAGGTTAAGAAAGAAGGGGTGTTTCTATCAGCAGGAATAGCACAAGCAATCTCAACCTTGGACATCCATCTACTGGTGCCGTCCATCTGAAATCCCTAGTGCAGGAAGCCTTGTCATCTTCTCCCAAAGAAGTTAACAAATGGACTCAATTAAATTAGTACCAAATATCAAACATCAGGTTCTCAAGAAAAAAAACTGAGACAAAAAGTAGATTCATCATCACTGGAGGGTGGGATGGAGATTAACTATAAACTGGAGTTGAGGCATTTTATTGGGATAATGGTAAGTTTCCAAAACTGCTGCTGCTGCTGCTACGTCGCTTCAGTCGTGTCCGACTCTGCAACCCCATAGACAGCAGCCCACCAGGCTCCCCCGTCCCTGGGATTCTCCAGGCAAGAACACTGGAGTGGGTTGTCATTTCCTTCTCCAATGCGTGAAAGTGAAAAGTGAAAGTGAAGTCGCTCAGTCGTGTCCGACTCTTAGCAACCCCATGGAATGCAGCCTACCAGGCTCTTCCGTCTGTGGGATTTTCCAGGCAAGAGTACTGGAGTGGGGTGCCACTGTCTTCTCCGTTTCCAAAACTAGATTGTTCTAAAAGCCATACAACTCAAATCTACTAAAAATCACTGATCATCACTTAAAACAGGTAAATTTTATAGTATATAAATTATACCTCAATTAAGTTTAAAAATGGGGAAAAATGCATAGATCTGTACAGTTAGTTATAAAACAAACAAGATATACACTAACTGTACAAGTTAGGAAAAAACTCAAGCGTTGGGTAATCTCTAACAACTTTCTGGATTCTTGAATATAGCAAACTATCACATATTTAGAAGAATTTCTATCACATGTTAACTATTCATAAATGTTAAACATCTTTATATTTTATAATATAAAAAATAAATTTAAGTAAAAATATCACTAGCATCAACTTTAATCACAAAGTCTGGCAAACACTGATTAGGCTTCAGAAGATGCTACAATAAATCTTTTATATGAGTCTAAGTATAAATGTAACTTCTGGATGCTGACACTAATTAGGGGCCTGCCTCAAGCTCCTGGCATCTAGCAGTCCGAGAACCAGGAGAAGTGAAGCAACAAATGGGTCATTATATATCATAAAGCTAAAACTGCTAACACTCAGGTTTAAAAGCTGCTCACCATAATACAGAACTATCTTTCTAGACAACTTCTTACCTTCTCATTATTTGTCATCAATACAGATAACCAACATTCACCCTTAACCCACCTCAACAAAATTCTTCAACTCCATCTCCTTTAACTCCACTCCACTTACCAGTACTTTACAACATGCCATATACTACAGAGATAAAAGATCACCACTTCAAGGTAGGGTAGGGGATTAATTCTAATTAGACTGACAGTAAGTTTTTTAGTTAGACCCTAAAGCAGTTAAACCCACGGAAATGAGAAGAAAAGATTTTTAAAAGGAAAAGTACGGGTTATGTTATGCTGTGAAAGTGCTGCACTCAATATGCCAGCAAATTTGGAAAACTCAGCAGTGGCCACAGGACTGGAAAAGGTCAGTTTTCATTCCAATCCCAAAGAAAGGCAATGCCAAAGAATGCTCAAACTACCACACAATTGCACTCATCTCACATGCTAGTAAAGTAATGCTTAAAATTCTCCAAGCCAGGCTTCAGCAATATGTCAACCGTGAACTTCCTGATGTGCAAGCTGGTTTTAGAAAAGGCAGAGGAACCAGAGATCAAATTGCCAACATCTGCTGGATCATCGAAAAAGCAAGAGAGTTCCAGAAAAACATCTATTTCTGCTTTATTGACTATGCCAAAGCCTTTGACTGTGTGGATCACAATCAACTGTGAAAAATTCTGAAAGAGATGGGAATACCAGACCACCTGACCTGCCTCTTGAGAAATCTGTATGCAAGTCAGGAAGCAACAGCTAGAACTGGACATGGAACAACAGACTGGTTCCAAATAGGAAAAGGAGTACGTCAAGGCTGTATATTGTCACCCTGCTTATTTAACTTATATGCAGAGTACATCATGAGAAACGCTGAACTGGAAGAAACACAAGCTGGAATCAAGATTGCCGGGAGAAATATCAATAACCTCAGATATGCAGATGACACCACCCTTATGGCAGAAAGTGAAGAGGAACTCAAAAGCCTCTTGATGAAAGTGAAAGTGGAGAGTGAAAAAAGTTGGCTTAAAGCTCAACATTCAGAAAACAAGATCATGCATCCGGCCCCATCACTTCACGGGAAATAGATGGGGAAACAGTGGAAACAGTGTCAGACTTTATTTTTCTGGGCTCCAAAATCACTGCAGATTGTGACTGCAGCCATGAAATTAAAAGACGCTTACTCCTTGGAAGGAAAGTTATGACCAACCTAGATAGCATATTCCAAAGCAGAGACATTACTTTGCCAACAAAGGTTCGTCTAGTCAAGGCTATGGTTTTTCCTGTGGTCATGTATGGATGTGAGAGTTGGACTGTGAAGAAGGCTGAGCGCCGAAGAATTGATGCTTTTGAACTGTGGTGTTGGAGAAGAAACTCTTGAGAGTCCCTTGGACTGCAAGGAGATCCAACCAGTCCATTCTGAAGGAGATCAGCCCTGGGATTTCTTTGGAAGGACTGATGCTAAAGCTGAAACTCCAGTACTTTGGCCACCTCATGCGAAGAGCTGACTCATTGGAAAAGACTCTGATGCTGGGAGGGATTGGGGGCAGGAGGAGAAGGGGACGACAGAGGATGAGATGGCTGGATGGCATCACTGACTCAATGGACATGAGTCTGAGTGAACTCCGGGAGTTGGTGATGGACAGGGAGACCTGGCGTGCCGCGATTCATGGGGTAGCAAAGAGTCGGACACGACTGAGTGACTGATCTGATATGATTTTAAAGAGATTACCAGGAGTACGAAAGAGAACAGTGAAAGACAAAAATGAATAGGTAAGTTGTGATCATATCAAGATCTATTAAGTGTGAACTTATTTTTGAAAGTTTTCACATGATCAGATCTATCCTGTAGGAAGATAAGGTCACGAAGCAGTATGAGGATGTAATTCTAGGATAGAGGACTATAAAACATTACAGATAGAAAACTATCATTATAAAAGTCTGAAATCTTCTACTCCACAGGGAGCTCCGTTACTCCCCAAAATAAGTCTGACTACAAAAGGAAAAAAAAAGAAAGACATATATATCACATAAACACACTTCCCCTGACCCTACTACCCTTCTAACCTACAAACTTATTCCTAGTGAAGCTGAAGCTCCAATGCTTTGGCCACCTGATGTGAAAAACTGACTCACTGGAAAAGACTCTGGTGCTGGGAAAGATTGAAGGCAGGAGGAGAAGGGGACAACAGAGGATGAGAGGGTTGGATGGCATCACCATCACCGACTCAATGGACATGAGTTTGAGCATGCTCCAGGAGTTGGTGATAGACAGGGAAGCCTGCAACACTGCAGTCCATGGGGTCACAGAGTCGGACACGCTGAGCGACTGAACTGAACGAGCATTTCACTCACTAATCCTGTAATCAGACACTGTTTTCTCCAAGGTTATCTTTCTCCAAGGTTATCAATACGTTAAAAGACCTTCCCAGCAAAGTCTTCATTTTCCGTTAATTTCTCTCATTTAGAAATGTCAAAAACCGTTTTTTCTAATAGCTTTTTAAGCAAAAGGAATTCATACTCAATGGTAGAAAATTTTTTTAATTTATTTAAGGAAAAAGGAAACCAATCTTCTTACTTGAAATTCCTTTTCTTGCCTTCCTCCTACTTTTCTGCACAATTCTCCCATCTCCTTTTCCATGTTTCTCAGAGTCCCCAAAAAATGAGCATGGCCTAAGTGTGTGCTGCGCTCCAGTCCACCCCACACATCCGGATCATACTCCCTTCCTCTCAATTCACTTGCAGAAGAAAAATCACTATTCTATTACTGCCTTCTATCCTAAACTTCAGTTCCACATTCCCAATTGCCTCCTGGACATTTTCTCCTTGGGGTTTACAGCTCCTCAAATCAGACAAAACTTTTTAGTCATGCTTTCTTCAATATCAATTTCCCTTCCAGACCCACATTTTCCAATGTAACCACCCAATGTCAGTCTCTTTTAAAGCTTACTCTTTAATAGGTAACTTTTTATTATTTCTTGCCATTTTGGAATGTAACCAAACAAACCTTCAGTTACTGTACTACAACTACTACAACTACTACTACTACAACTACTACTACTACTACTAAATCACTTCAGTCGTGTCCGACTCTGTGTGATCCCATAGACAGCAGCCCACTAGGCTCCCCCGTCCCTGGGCTTCTCCAGGCAAGAACACTGGAGTGGGTTGCCATTTCCTTCTCCAATGCATGAAAGTGAAAAGTGAAAGTGAAGTCGCTCAGTTGTGTCTGACTCTTATCGACCCCATGAACTACAGCCTACCAGGCTCCTCCGTCCATGGGATTTTCCAGGCAAGAGTACTGGAGTGGGGTGCCATTGCCTTCTCCGTACTTGACATCATTTACAAGGAAGAGAGGGGCTTAAGGGCACTCTGATATCAGAGTTTACATAAAATGAATACAGCCAGATAATTTCAAGAGCCAAGGAATTTCTTCCCTCTCTGCTTTACTAAAGAAGTTGACAAAGGCAAATACTGTATCTATTTTACCTATATGAAATATGAGGCATAGTGAGGGTAAGTCAGTGTAGTGGTAAAATTAGGACCAGGTTGAGGGTCTTCACTGTGTCTTCCTGCCTTTCATTAAACAGTGGTAATGCTTTCCAAATAAGGTGTTTCTAAAAACTTAATTACAAATTATCAGTGACAAAAAAAATTTACAAAAGAAAAGCCAAACTTCAAATCAAACTCATCATTACTGTGCCACTGACAGATATGCATGCATCGCTAATTCTGAAAAAGAAAGTTGTTTTCTTATAAGTATTACTAATACACTGTTATTTTTCTTTCAGATCTTTAACATGCTATGTCACTGAATAACTTCCTGTCTAACTGTCCAAGAATCCAGGGACTTTCCCTCTACAAAACTCACAACAGTACCTACTTCATGACATTCCTAATTAAGGAATGTTACCTGCTCAGACTACAAACTATTCCATCTTCCAAAAATATACACCATAGTCTCAAAAATATTTGAATTTTTAGACATGCCAAACTGCTGTCATTCTGCACTTTTCCAGACCTAAGATTTTCCTTAAACATTTCATAAGCCTTTAATAAAATAAAATAAAACTAATCAATTATAAATAAATATATCACTTACAGTTGTAATAGTAACCATCTGTGAAGATACCAGATATAACTTAGGTAGTTCATGAATTTTAAAGATAAACACAAAATATCAAGAAACTTACCAAGGCTATGTCCTCTTACTTTTTATTCACAGAAAGCATGTGAAAAAGCAACATTTCTGCCCACATAACTATTTTATAGCACATTAAGCTTAGGAACTGTGGGTTTAAGAGATTTGAAATGGCAACCCACTCCAGTATTCTTGCCTGGAGAATCCCATAGACAGAGGAGCCTAACAGGCTACGTACAGTCCGTGGGGTCGCAAGAGTCGGACACAACTTAGGGACTAAACCATGACTAGGAAAAATTTTAGTTGTAGGTGATAGAGCTTAACAAGAGGAGTGAGCAGCATGAGCAAAAATTTGCATGCAGAAAGGTTTCCACTGAGGAACACTGGCAGCTAAAGCAAGAGAGCAGAGATGTTGTCCTCTGTTATAATTATCTGCCAAAAACCTTCAGACATATTTTATCTTGCAAATGAAAATGAAAAAACAAGTATTTCTAAGTGTGTGTGTGTACAGATGGAAAAGAACAGTCTTTGCATTCAAAAACAAATAGTCTCTAGAATATTAGAAACAACGTTGAATGAATACCAAATGCACACATTTTAGATAACCTAAACAAATTTTTTAATTGCACTTCTAGATATATTAGACTATATAGTTTAGAATTTCAATGAGAATTGAAAGATCCCTGTAACACAAATCTACTTTAACAACTCAAGGATGAGTATTCTTAACATTTCCATTATTCAAGCTTTTATTTCTTTGCATTCAACAAATATTTACTGAGAGCCTACAATGTGCCATGCAGTGTGCTTATAAGAGTACCAGTTTTCATGCTGCAATATAATAATGCTACCCACTAGTGAGCTAAGTGCCCAAATAACAGGTTATGTGTTCTCTCTCCATCAGTTTTGATCATCTGCCACTGAGATGAACAACTACTAACTTAGGTAGGAAATGAAATGTATTGCATGTTGGATTGGTTAATCAATTGGCACTTAAACAGTAATTCAAATACTCTCGAGAGAACTTAGTAGTTCTAAAATTTTTACATTTATCATTTTGCTCAACCCACACAATGACATACCACGATAACATAAGGAAAATGATGCTTTAAAAAAGGTTAAATTAATACCCTCCCGCTAGTGGAGAAATCTTCCAGTAGTTAAAAAAAAAAAAAAATCAAAATGGTTCTCTCCAGTTTTTGAGGCAAAGCTTGTTACATGAACATATTTCAAACTGAGACATGGCAATGGGTTCCAAATTATAACAGTGGTTCAAAAAAAACTTTCATAACATAGTACAGAGTTAAGTGAGGAATACTAAATCAGATTTATCTTGAAAATATCTGTCAAAAACAGTGTCCATACAGTGGTCTTTAACAATCTTTTGGAACTTTATATGTAATATAAAAAACATAAATACCCTTAAAATTCCTGAAGTGGAGGTCATATGAGAAACCTAAAGCCTATACTGTTATCTACTGTAACAGGAAGTCAGTAAAGCCTACCATTAACAACCAAAGAATAACAGTAACAAGACATAAGAATTCCTGATCTCATGAAACTCAAAAATTATACTGGGGAAACAGTAAGTACAATACATATGATATAAACAAGTGAAGGGAGACATGGAGCATGGTAGTCAAGTCACTCCTTAGGGATACAGACACAGCGGAACAGTAATGAGAGGGAAGTGAAATAACAAGTTTGGGAGGCAAATGAATAAAAGGGGTTCCAAGCAAATGGAACAGTCAAGTGCAATCTCTGAGATAGGGACACTTTTGGTTTGGTTTTTAAATTATCTATTTGATAATATTAAAAAATTTTTAAGTTAGTGATTACTTCACTTAGCTGAAGAGATTCATTCAATGGCAATGATCTTTTTCTTCTAACTAAATGAACCAATATGTAGCTTCAGTTGAAAAAGCCATCATGATGGAATGACTGGTTTACCCTATTTTATCCAAAGCAAGAAAAGCTTGCCAGAAATAAGATGCTACTTCCTCATTCTTACTACAGTCAAGCTTCTTCAAGAGTTGGATTTATTTCTTCCTAAACCTAGGTTCAGGAATTCCCTGGTGGCTCAGAGGATAAAGCATCTGCCTGCCATGCGGGAGACCAGGGTTCGATCCCTGGGTTGGGAAGATCCCCTGGAGAAGGAAATGGCAACCCACTCCAGTATTCTTGCCCGGAGAATCCCACGGACAGAGGAGCCTGGCCAGCTACAGTCCACAGGGTCGCAAAGAGTCGGACACGACTGAGCTGTATAGTGTGACTAAACCTAGGTTCTGCCACAAGAAAGTCAAAGCAAAAAGAATTCAAACACAAGCAAGACTGGAAATTAAAATATGCTAATTAACAGAAAAGTTACCTTAGGAAAATTACTAAAAAACTTAGGTATTTTGTAATAACTGAAAGAAAAGTGCAAAATATAAGTAGCTAACAATTACAGAAATACAGGCCAGATATCAATTTTTTTGAAAGAAAAGCTAAGCAGTGTTCATACTTCAGAAAATTTCAAAACCCTAATAGCAGCTTAACTGTTAAATAATAAATGTTTTGAATATTACTTTGATTGTTTATCTTCTAAAAACTAGCCTGTTAAATACTTACCCCAAGTCTCTATTACAAGATGTTAGCACATACAACTGAACTGAGCTGCTTGAGGAATAAATAAATTTCAAATTTGCAGGAAGTATTACTTACTCAATTTTCCTACAAAGGAACCAATTCTTTCAAATAATAACTTCTTAAATTAATAATTACACACAAGTATATTTACTCAAAATAATGTGATTTAGGGCAAAGTCATGGTAGACATCACTATGAACTTGTAGTGTGTCTAGCATATCATAAACAAAATAATGTTCATCTTAACTTCTGTCTATCACAAAATCAAAAAGTGATTCATAACTCTCTCCATAGTTAAGTAATGGTTTAAAGAGTGAATTTCTTTCAACTCACTATTTTATATCCAAAAGGAAACTCATGTGATTTAGGGCAAAGTCATGGTAGACATCACTATGACTGAACTTGCAATGTGTCTAGCACATCATAAACAAAATAATGTTCATCTTAACATGTGTCTATCACAAAAGCAAAAAGTGATTCATAACTCTCTCCATAGTTTAGTAATGGTTTAAAGAGTGAATTTCTTTCAACTCACTATTTTATATCCAAAAGGAATCTGTCCTCCTCCCAAGGTGACTTTCAGCCTGAGAATTTGAGCATCATTTTTGGCAAGATCTAGTGGTCTTCCATATAAAATAGATCTAACTTTTTATTTTGAAGTAACTTTACACTTAATTTGTCTAAATTCTGTGGATGAGCTTTTTAAAATTTAAGTTCACTGAGGCCAGGGATCTCTAAACAGCGTGGTACACTGATGATGTTCAATTCCTATTAGTCAATATAAAGTTTTAGAAGTATTTACCTACCAGCTAAGAGGAACATAAACTAACCGAAATTCTATTTTAAAGAGGAATTCTCTCTACCTTAAGAATAAAAAGACATAAACCTCACTAAAGCTGGGCAAATTCATAGGGAGACACAGGAAGTGACAGGGATCCTTTTGAAAGTCTTTAAAATACTCCAACAGAAGTTGCAGAAACTTAGAAACAAAGAATGAAACGGAAACGAGTACAATTAAATACCCACATAATAAGGCTGCTTTCCAAAGAGTGGTCTCCTTCAAAAATATGGGGAGAAAAATAAACCAACCCTCAGATAGTTGATGTGGACCTTGGCACGTTTCAAGGCACTGTCTTACATCGTCTCCCTTGACCTCTCAGCAAACCCTCTGGCCTAATTTTATGAATGAGAAAAAGTCAGGATCGAAAGGTTAAGCGCCTTGCCCAAGGTCAGTTCAGAAATTAGTGGTGTAGCTCTACTTAGAAGGTTGCGCTTCACCCGACACTTTCCACTAAATAGCCCTGCCTTCCCAGCGAGGCAATAATAGAGTAGAAGAGCAGTGAATCAGACTCCTGTGGGTGTCCCGCACTACCTTCACCCTGCCTAAGAAGTGGGGGCTCGCCTCTGAAAGCTGTCCCTAGCAACTCAGCCAGGGAGGAGAAAGTTGTGCAGGTCACCCATCAGCCCAGCAAAGGGACAAGCTGGCAGGCGCAGTCTCCAGTGGACCAGCACTGCATTCCCAGGAGCCCCTCCAAATCCGGCGCCAGCAAGACTCCTCCCGGAAACGTCTGAAAACCTCTCGGTGACTTTCGCCCCCTCCTGGGCGCGAGAACAAGCTGGGAATGAGCCAGAGGACGGCCGCCACCCGAGCCAGCCATGTGTCCAGCCCGTCACGCCCGCCTCGCCCCAGCCGGCCCCTCATGCCTCCACCGCAGCCAGAGGCCCAACTCAGGATCCGACGCAAACCGTGGCCGGCGCCACCACTACCGCAGCAGCCAAAGGGCCCCGGCGTGGCACTCGCCGTCAGGTCCCCGCCCCACCCCTCCAGTTGGGCCCCTCAGCGACGCCGTCCGCGCCTCTGGCCAGGCCGGGAGGGCTTGGCCTGCCACAGTCCGCCCGCCTGCTGCCGCCGCCGCCGCCGCTGCCGCCACCGCCACCGCCACCCCGGCGTCCTTACTTCATTGAGCTGACGCTCCGCGGCCTCACGCAGGGCTGGGTCCATGGTGCCCCGCAGGGCCTCAATAATGGTGTTGGGGTCCATCGCAGCGGGGACGCGGTCAAACCCGGGGCTCGGGTGCTACTGGGCCAGGAATAGTGCCGCTCACTGCGCACATGGACCCGCCGCGCTCCGCAGCGGCAACCGGCGCGAAAGGAAAGAGAAGCGCCAAGGCCCCGGATAGAACCTCTTCTCCTCGGCGTGGAGGCGGGAGATGCTCCGGCCACTTCCTGTCGGCGCGCCGGCGGAGCACCTTGGGAGATGTAGTGCATTTGTGCGATCCGCAACCCACGTGGCCCTGAGCTGTCGTTCCTACAGACAGTACTTGCTATTAAAAAAAGAAAAAAAAAAAGTTCCAACTTCTCAGAAAGAAAATTAAAACTATCAGTTACAAAGATGTCACGCAATGATATACCTTTGGTAACCATAAAGTAGGCTGATGTAATGTGTGTTGCTAGTAGTTGTGTAACTGAAGGAAGTCTTTTGAAAAGCAATTTGAGATGTTTCTAAATACCGTAAAAATGTTTATAATCTTTGACCCAAGTAATCCCATGTGAAACTTGATCCTAAGGAAGTAACTAACACAAAGGGTTAAATGAGCTTTATGTGTTAAAGGTGTTTATCGCATTATGTACTGATAATTAAATATTAAAATTATGATTTATTTCGAGTATCCAAATTTTGGCACAGACTTTATACGGATCACCTCTAAATGCAATCCAAATTTTGGCACAGACTTTATACAGATCACTTCTAAATGCAGAATAAAAGCGTAATTTTTATTAAAATCCATCCTCTTTAAACAGTCAGTTTCAGAAAGGTTAAATAACTTACCCAGGATCTCTTAGTAAGAGGTTCACTTAGAACTTCAAACCTAGGATATTTCTGTTTTCAAAGTTTTCATTCTCTCCAATGAATCGTTGTCTCTCAAGAGAAATGTGGAACCATAGAGGAATGATTAAGCAAATAACAGGAATCCAGTCAATTAAATTTTTAACAGCCACCAAAAATTACAAGTATTGTATACCTTGTAACAACACTAAAACATTTAAAAATAGATACAGCTTTGTAACAGACAAAAACTGGGAAATAAGACTACCAAGGGAAAGTAGGTGATTTTCTAGCATGGTGAGATTTTGAGTAATTCCCTTTCACACCTCTTATTGTTGTAATAAAGTTATGTAAGTGTATTTACTTTAAGTGAATCTTACGTTAAAGCCTTCAAATGCAGTTTGTAAAAAGATCACTTATTGTTTTTTCTTTACAGAAAGGAGAAGCAAGGACATAAAATGCTTTCCCTGGAATAACAGGTTTTGCAATATTAACCTCTTATGTGCCAGCCATTATGCCTGGAAGTGAAATGTAATTATTCCTGATTTACAGATAAAGACTCCAAGGCTTAAATTGTGAAAGATCATAAGATTTTCATAATATAACCTTTAGTTAGATGTATTATTGTACAGATACAATCTGTTTAGGAATTTCATCTCCCTGTTCCATCCTTCAAATATAAGGGCCTTGAAAATGATGATTATGTTTTAATTCACTTTTGCATCTTCACCTATCACAGAGCTTGAATGTCTACTAAGAGTTCAATAAATACTTGTAGTTGTCAGGGCTGAGCCAGAATTGAAACCTCAGTCTTTATGATTTCAAAGCCAATCATCTTTGCAGTACTACATAGCTATTTTACTTTTTAATTAATTAATTATTTTATTTTTGCCCGAGCTGGATCTAAATCGCTGTGCAAGGGTTTTCTCTAATTTGGGCAAGTGGGGACTATCTCTAGTTGTTGGCAGACTCTAGAGCTCAGGCTCAGTAGTTGTGGTGCACAGAGCTTAGTTGCCCCAAGGCATGTGGAATCTTCCCAGACCAGGGATCAAACCCATGTTCCCCTGCATTGGCAGGCAGATACTTAACCACTGGACCATCAGGGAAGTCCCTGCAAAGCGATTTTAGATTCCAGCATTGATTTATACATTCTGTTGTTGTTGTTGTTCAGTCACTAAGTCGTGTCTAACTCTTTGCAACTACTTTGCCAGACATCCGTGTACCTCACTATCTCCCTGAGTTTGCTCAAACTCCCGTCCGTTGAGTCGGTGATGCCATCAAACCATCTCATCCTCAGTCACCCCCTTTTCCTCCTGCCCTCAGGAGGGAAGTTTAGTCTGAGGAATTTAGAGAAGTACAAAGCACAGGGGTTCTAGAGTTCAGAGCTATCAATAGTTTTGAAGTAGGATGGGATTCAACAAAAATCAGGAAGAGATAAAGGAACAATCCAGGGGTGGTTTGGTCAATTGCTCTTATAAACAAGGGTTCTGTTGCTCAAACAGAAAAAACTTGTCTGGCTGCAGGTTAGAGAGAGGAGAAAATGGGAGGAGGGGGGCTCTTGAGGGACTGACCATAATAGCTATAAGGAAATGGAAAGAGTTAATCTTCTGTTTTCAGCCCTCCATTGGAGTCTCTTCACGACCCAGATAATCACGATGATGTGATCACTGACCTAGAGCCAGACATCCTGGAATGTGAAGTCAAGTGGGCCTTAGAAAGCGTCACTACAAACAAAGCTAGTGGAGGTGATAGAATTCCAGTTGAGCTATTCCAAATCCTGAAAGATGATGCTGTGAAAGTGCTGCACTCAATATGCCAGCAAATTTGGAAAACTCAGCAGTGGCCACAGGACTGGAAAAGGTCAGTTTTCATTCCAATCCCAAAGAAAGGCAATGCCAAAGAATGCTCAAACTACCACACAATTGCACTCATCTCACACGCTAGTAAAGTGATGCTCAAAATTCTCCAAGCCAGGCTTCAGCAATACATGAACCGTGAACTTCCAGATGTGCAAGCTGGTTTTAGAAAAGGCAGAGGAACCAGAGATCAAATTGCCAACATCTGCTGGATCATGAAAAAAGCAAGAGAGTTCCAGAAAAACATCTATTTCTGCTTTATTGACTATGCCAAAGCCTTTGACTATGTGGATCACAATAAACTGTGAAAAATTCTGAAAGAGATGGGAATACCAGACCACCTGACCTGCTTCTTGAGAAACCTATATGCAGGTCAGGAAGCAACAGTTAGAACTGGACATGGAACACCAGACTGGTTCCAAATAGGAAAAGGAGTACGTCAAGGCTGTATATTGTCACCCTGCTTATTTAACTTATATGCAGAGTACATCATGAGAAACGCTGGGCTGGAAGAAACACAAGCTGGAATCAAGATTGCTGGGAGATATATTAATAACCTCAGATATGCAGATGACACCACCCTTATGGCAGAAAGTGAAGAGGAACTCAAAAGCCTCTTGATGAAAGTGAAAGTGGAGAGTGAAAAAGTTGGCTTAAAGCTCAACATTCAGAAAACGAAGATCATGGCATCCAGTCCCATCACTTCATGGGAAATAGATGGGGAAACAGTGGAAACAGTGTCAGACTTTATTTTTCTGGGCTCCAAAATCACTGCAGATTGTGACTGCAGCCATGAAATTAAAAGACACTTAACTCCTTGGAAGGAAAGTTATGACCAACCTAGATAGCGTATTCAAAAGCAGAGACATTACTTTGCCAACAAAGGTCTGTCTAGTCAAGGCTATGGTTTTTCCTGTGGTCACGTATGGATGTGAGAGTTGGACTGTGAGGAAGGCTGAACGCCCAAGAATTGATGCTTTTGAACTGTGGTGTTGGAGAAGACTCTTGAGAGTCCCTTGGACTGCAAGGAGATCCAACCAGTCCATTCTGAAGGAGATCAGCCCTGGGATTTCTTTGGAAGGAATGATGCTAAAGCTGAACCTCCAGTACTTTGGCCACCTCATGTGAAGAGTTGACTCATTGGAAAAGACTCTGATGCTGGGAGGGATTGGGGGCAGGAGGAGAAGGGGACGACAGAGGATGAGATGGCTGGATGGCATCACCGACTCGATGGATGTGAGTCTGAGTGAACTCCGGGAGTTGGTGATGGACAGGGAGGCCTGGCGTGCTGCGATTCATGGGGTCGCAAAGAGTCGGACACGACTGAGCGACTGATCTGATCTGATCTTGGGGTCTCTTGTGGGTGAACACCAATGACAAGTCCCTTGATCATAAGTACCTAGCACCTAAGGGCATATTGAGGCCCAGACTGATCTGTCTGAGGTGATTGGATTTTGTCAAGACATCCTATGGGACTTCCCTGGTGGTCCAGTGGCTAAGAGGGGTTGATCCCTGGTCAGGGTTTGATTTGTGATCAGAGAACTAGATCCTACTTATGCAAAGAAGATCGAAGATCCAATGTGCCAATGCAGTCAAATAAATGAATATTTGTTTTAAAAGACATCATGTATATTTGTCACTAAGCGGGATTTATTTTCACACCTTGGAAAGATTTTTACTCTAAACAATTTAAAGTGTAGAGGGGTTAAAAAAAAAAAAAGGCATGGAAGCTAAGAGAAAAGCTATTGATTATGTTGTGAGGCACATACAAACTGTGCTGCCTTTGGTAAAATGTTTTTTATCTCGTTGGCCCTAAATTTTTGGTTTCATCATTTATAAAATGAAGAAATAATTCTATCCCAGACTCTCAAAGTTATTCTGAGAATGAAATGAGGTTGGAAAGTGCTTTGTAATTAGAAAGCTCATTACAAACATAAATTGTTATTGGTATTAAGGAAAGGACTGAGGAGAGGGCAAGGAAAGAAACTGAAAGAAAGTGAAGCAAGGGGGACTTTCTGCAAAGCATCCTTCCCAGCAGTAAGTCTGCAGTTTCAGCCGTTTGGTACATATGTGACTTTATAAAGCTTAGTGTATGCAAAGAAAGGTAAAAGACAAAAAAAAAAAAAAAAAAAAAAAAACAAAGAAAGGTAAAAGACAATCTTGTCAATTTTATTTTTATTTTTAATTTTTCTTTTTGGCTATGCTGGGTCTTCGTTGTGGTGTGCAGGCTCTAGAATGCACCAGGCTCAGTAGCTGCGGCTTGCGGACGTAGTCACCTTTCAGCATGTGGGATCTTAGTTCCCTTGCTGCTGCTGCTGCTGTTAAGTCACTTCAGTCGTGTCCGACCCTGTGTGACCCCAGAGACGGCAGCCCACCAGGCTCCCCCATCCCTGGGATTCTCCAGGCAAGAATACTGGAGTGGGTTGCCATTTCCTACCAGGGATAAAACCCGTGTCTCTGGCATTGGAAGGCAGATTCTAAACTGCTGGACCACTAGGGAGGTCCCTTGTCAATTTTATTATTGCATTTCTTTTAAGTACATTTGAAACCAATCAGGGCCCTGTGAGGCTTCCAGGCTTAGAGACCTTTCTGCCCTCCACTTCTTGTAGGCAAGACCTCAGCCATTATGACCTTGAGTTCCAAAGGGCAGATTAGAACAATTGCTAATCAAGGAAGGAGCAGTCAAAAATTGTCTGAGGCAAGATGAAAGGGACCAGATAAATTCATCAAGATTAGGAGACCCTACCCCTGAAGATCCTGCATACACCCTAATCTTGTCAGAGACCCCACCTTTGATTTACTGTTATAAAAACCCTAATTGAGTTCTTTGGGGTTGAGATACATAGCTTTTTGAGACAGAAGCCCGGTGTGTCTCCCTTTGCCTGGCAATGGAATAAAGCTATCCTTTTCTATTTCATCCAAAACCCTGTCTCCAAGATTTGATTCAGCCCTGGTATTTGTACAGAGAGGCCAAGCTTTCAGAAACACACTAACCTACACAAAATCGAAGTTTATGTCCTAAACCATATAACAATTTTCTGATGCTCAACTTCATCAAGGTATAATTTACACAAAATCAATAAATTTTTGCAAAATCATACACTATGTAACACCACCATAATCAACATATAGATTCTGTCCATTAGCCCTTCCTAGGCAACCTTGACATGCTCAGCCCCATGATACATAAACCCTCTAATGTGCTTTCTATTACTATCAATTAGATTTGCCATTCCTAGTTTCATAAAATGGAGAAGGAAATGGCAACCCACTCCAGTGTTCTTGCCTGGAGAATCCTAGGCATGGCAGAGCCTGGTGGGCTGCTGTCTATGGGGTCGCACAGAGTTGGACATGACTGAAGCGACTTAGCAGCAGTTTGATAAAAATGGAAGCATTCAGTAAGCACTTTTTATGTCTGGCTTTTTTCCCCACTCACTGTAGTGTTTCTGAGATGATTTCTATGATGTTGAGTATATAGGTCTTCCTTCCTCATTGCTAAACGGCTTTCCATTCACTAGATATACAACAATCATCCTTTCATCTGTTAATGGCTCTTTAGGTCATTTCCAGTTTTTCACTATCATAATAAAGATAATATGTACATTTGTGTACGAATCTTTGTGTGGATGTATGTTTTCATTTCTCTGTAAATAGCTAAGAATGGAAAGACTGGTTTGCATGGAAAGTGTGTATATGTAACTTTATAAGAGCCTAGTCATTTCTGAAATTGGTTGTATAATTTTACATTCCCACCAGCAATTATGGACATCTTCATCAACAGTTTGAATTCTCAGTCTTTTAAGTGTATCTACTGTAGTAGATGTGTAATACACGATGCTTTTCTCTGATGACTTAACTAATGTTGAGCATCTTTTCATGTGCCATAACATCTATTTGTAGTATCTGTATATCTATAAAAGTATCTGTTTTGCCTGTCTTACTTATTTATTTATTTATTTTTGTCATACCTTGTGGCTTTTGGGATCTTAGTTCCTCCACCAGGAATTGAACCTGGGCCATGGTCCTACCCACTGGGCTGTTTTGTGAATCTTTCAGTTTGCATCTTTTCATTTTCTTAATAGGTCTTTCAAAAAGTAGTTTTCTATTTTGATAGAGTCCAATGTATCTGTTTCTTTTATAATTGTGCCTTTTGTGTGTAAGAAATCTTTCTTACTTCAAGAATGTAAATATTTTCTCTTATACTTTCTCCTAGAATTTTTATAGTTTTAGCATTCATGTTTTCATTTATGATCCAGTTTGAATTAATTTTTTGTGTGTACGGTGTGAGGTAAGCATATGGATACCCAGTTAGTATAGCACAGTTTGTTAAAAAGCTTACTCTTTGATCATTGACTCACTTGGCCACTTTGTTTAAAATCAGTTGACCAAATATATGTGTGTATATTTATGTCTGAGGGCTTCCCTGATAGCTCAGTTGGTAAAGAATCTGCCTGCATTGAAGGAGACCCCAGTTTCATTCTTGGGTCGAGAAGATCCACTGGAGAAGAGATAGGCTACCCACTCCAGTATTCTTGGGCTTTGCTTGTGGCTCAGCTGGTAAAGAATCCGCCTGCAATGCAGGAGACCTGGATTTGATCCCTGGATTGGGAAGATCCCCTAAAGAAGGAAAAGGCTACCCAATCCAGTATTCTGGCCTGGAGAATTCCATGGACTGTATAGTCCATGGAGTCGCAAAGAATTAGACACAACTGAGCACCTTTAACAGAAGCAGAAGATATTGAGAAGAGGTGGCAAGAATACACAGAAGAACTGTACAAAAAAGATCTTCATGACCCAGATAATCATGATGGCATGATCACTCACCTAGAGTCAGACATCCTGGAATGTGAAGTCAAGTGGGCCTTAGGAAGCATCACTATGAACAAAGCTAGTGGAGGTGATAGAATTGCAGTTGAGCTATTTCAAATCCTGGAAGATGATGCTGTGAAAGTGCTGCACTCAATATGCCAGCAAATTTGGAAAACTCAGCAGTGGCCACAGGACTGGAAAAGGTCAGTTTTCATTCCAATCCCAAAGAAAGGCAATGCCAAAGAATGCTCAAACTACTGCACAATTGCACTCATCTTACATGCTAGAGAAGTAATGCTCAAAATTCTCCAAGCCAGGCTTCAGCAATACATGAACCGTGAACTTCCAGATGTGCAAGCTGGTTTTAGAAAAGGCAGAGGAACCAGAAATCAAATTGCCAACATCCGCTGGATCATGGAAAAAGAAAGAGTTCCAGAAAAACATCTATTTCTGCTTTATTGACTATGCCAAAGCCTTTGACTGTGTGCATCACAATAAACTGTGAAAAATTCTGAAAGAGATGGGAATACCAGACCATCTGATCTGCTTCTTGAGAAACCTATATGAAGATCAGGAAGCAAGAGTTAGAACTGAACATGGAACAACAGACTGGTTCCAAACAGGAAAAGGAGTTCATCAAGGCTGTATATTGTCACCCTGCTTATTTAACTTATATGCAGAGTACATCATGGGAAACGCTGGGCTGGAGGAAGCACAAGCTGGAATCAAGATTGCCGGGAGAAATATCAATAACTTCAGATATGCAGATGACACCACCCTCATGGCAGAAAGTGAAGAGGAACTCAAAAGCCTCTTGATGAAAGTGAAAGAGGAGAGTGAAAAAGTTGGCTTAAAGCTCAACATTCAGAAAACGAAGATCATGGCATCCAGTCCCATCACTTCATGGGAAATAGATGGGGAAACAGTGGAAACAGTGTCAGACTTTATTTTGGGGGGCTCCAAAATTACTGCAGATAGTGATTGCAGCCATGAATTTAAAAGACACTTACTCCTTGGAAGGAAAGTTATGACCAATCCAGATAGCATATTAAAAAGCAGAGACATTATTTTGCCAACAAAGGTCCGTCTAGTCAAGGCTATGGTTTTTCCAGTGGTCATGTATGGATGTGAAAGTTGGACTGTGAAGAAAGCTGAGCACCGAAGAATTGATGCTTTTGAACTGTGGTGTTGGAGAAGACTCTTGAGAGTCCCTTGGACTGCAGGGAGAGCCAACCAGTCCATCCTAAAGGAGATCAGTCCTGGGTATTCTTTGGAAGGACTGATGCTAAAGCAGAAACTCCAATACTTTGGCCACCTCATGCAAAGAGTTGACTCATTGGAAAAGACTCTGATGCTGGGAGAGATTGGGGGCAGGAGGAGAAGGGGACGACAGAGGATGAGATGGCTGGATGGCATCACTGACTCGATGGACATGGGTTTGGGTGAACTCCGGGAGTTGGTGATGGACAGGGAGGCCTGGCATGCTGCAGTTCATGGGGTAGCAAAGAGTCAGACACGACTGAGCGACTGAACTGAACTGAGCACCTTTCACTTTCACTTTATGTCTGAACTGTCTATTTTGTTCCACTGATATGTTTATCTGTTCCTATGCCAATATCACATGTGTGTGTGCTAAGTCGTTCCAGTTATGTCAGACTCTCTTCAACCCCCTGGGCTGTAGCCAGCAAGGCTCCTCTGTCCATGGGATTCTCCAGGCAAGAATCCTGGAGTGGGTTGCCATGCCTTCCTCCAGGTAATGTCAATATCACAGTGTCTTGATACTATAGGTTACTGTGTGCATGCTCAGTCACTTTAGTCGTGTAAGACTCTTTGCGACCCCATGGACTGTAGGTTATTAGTAAGTCTTAAAGTCGGGTAGTATACATCCTCCAACTTTTTTTTGCTCTTTTTCAAAATGTTTAGATTATTCTAGGTTATTTGCATTTCCAGATACATTTCCTGGGCCCCCCCCTTACTCTTTAGCCCTAGGTGGTATAAATCCTCTCAACTTTTTTATTCTTTTTCAGATTCTCTTTGTGAGTTGGTTTTTTTTTTTTTTTTTGGTCACGCTGGCTCTTCATCACTGCTTGCAGGCTTTCTTTAGTTGCCGCAAACAGGGGCTGCTCTTCGTTGCTGTGCACAGGCTTCTCATTGTTGTGGCTTCTCTGGTTGCAGAGCATGGGCTCTAGGCACACAGGCTTCAGCAGTTTCAACCCTAGGGCTCTAGAGCTTGGGTTCAGTAGCTGGGGCGCATGGACTTAGTTGCTCCAAGGCAGTGGAATCTTCTCAGACCAGAAATCAAACCCATGTCCCCTGCATGGCAGGTGGATTCTTATCTACCACACCACCAAGGAAGCCCATTTTGTGAGATTTTAAAAGTTCCCATTTGTTCCTAATTTCCTTAAAGCTTTTAACATGAACATGGTGTTGAATTCTGTCAAATATTTTTCTTGAACTGTTAATATTACCATGTGGATTTTTTTCTTTATTCTGTTAATGTGGTGAATTATACTAATTGATTTTCATATGTTGCTTTCCAGGAATAAACTACACTTGGTCATAGTGTATTGCCATTTTTGTATATTGCTGTGCTCAATTAGCTAAATTTTTTGAAGATATGTACATCTACCTTAATGAGGGCTGTTGTTCAGTAGTTCTCCTTTCCTAAATGGTTTTACCTGGTTTTGGTATCAGGATAATGCTGCTGCTGCTAAGTTGCTTCAGTCGTGTCCGACTCTGTGCGACCACATAGGTGGCAGCCCACCAGGCTCCTCTGTCCTTGGGATTTTCCAGGCAAGAATATTAGAATGGGTTGCCATTTCCTCCTCCAATGCATGAAAGTGAAAAGTGAAAGTGAAGTTTCTCAGTCATGTCAGACTCTTCATGACCCCATGGACTGTAGCCTACCAGGCCCCTCTGTCCATGGGATTTTCCAGGCAAGAGTACTGGAGTGGGTTGTCATTGCGCAGGATAATGCTAGCCTCATAAAATATATTCCTTCCTCTTTTGTTTTATGAAAGAATTTATGTAGGACTGGTATTATTTCTTCCTTAAATATTTGGTAGAATTCAACAGTGAAACCATCAGAGCCTTGGAGTTTTCTTTTTGGAAGCATTTTGAATTATGAATTTAAGTTTTAATAGATATAGGACTATTAAGATTTTCTACTTTTCTTAAGCCAGTTTTGGCAATTTGTGTCTATCAAAATTTGTCTCTCTCATCTCAGTTGTCTAATTTATTAGAATAAGTAGTTTATAATATTCACGTTATTCGTTTAATATCTGCGGTATATATAGTGACATTCCTTCTTTCACTCCTGTTACTAGGAATTTGTACTACATTTTGCTACTTCTTTCCAGGTTTGGTAAATGTTTTTTTTTTAATCTATTTACTTTTGGCTGTACTGGGTCTTCGTTGCCGTGCAGGATTTTTCTCTAGCTGTGGCGAGCCGGGGCTACCATCTAATTGTGGTGTGGGGGCTTCTCATCACAGTGGCTTTCCTTGTAGAGCACAGGCTGTAGGGTGCACGGGCTTTAGTAGCTGTGGTATGTAGGCTTGGCAGTTGTGTCTCTAGAGCACAGGCTCGGTAGCTGTGGTGCATAGGCTTAGTTGCTCCACAGCATGTGGGATCTTCCCAGATCAGGAATTGAACCTGTGTCTCCTGCATTGGCAGGAGCCACCAGGAAAGCCCCACATCTAGTAATTTTTTTATTGGATAATATAGTAAAATTTATGTTGCTGACTAAGTGAATTTTTTTGTCTTTCTTTAATGAATGCTTTGTCCTGGTATGCAGTAAGTTATTTGGGGTTCAGTTTGACACCTGCAAGCCTTGTTTACAAGGTTTCTAAGGGTAAGTCTAAGTCATCATTTATTATAGGGCTGCTGCTAAGTCACTTCATTCGTGTCTGACTCTGTGCGATCCCATAGATGGCAGCCCACCAGGCTCCCCAGTCCCTGGGATTCGCCAGGCAAGAACACTGGAGTGGGTTGCCATCTCCTTCTCTAATGCATCAAGGTGAAAAGTGAAAGTGAAGTAGCCCAGTCGTGTCTGACCCTCAGCAACCCCATGGACTGCAGCCTTCCAGGCTCCTTCATCCATGGGATTTTCCAGGCAAAAGTACTGGAGTGGGGTGCTATTGCCTTCTCCGATTATAGGGCTATTTTATGGTAAAACTAAGGTGTGGCTTCTGGGGTTCTATTAATGTCCCAGGTGATCAACAATGTCTTTGCAGTCTGGCTGATAGGAATAGACTGCAGCAGCATCCCAGGCTTCTCTGTCCCTCACCATCTCCTGAAGTTTGCCCAAGTTCATGTCCATTGCATTGGTGATGCCATCCAGTTATCTTACCCTCCGATGTCCTCTTCTGCTCTCAGTCTTTCCCAGCATCAGGGACTTTTCCAGTGAGTCAACTGTTCACATCAGATGACCAAAATACTGGAGCTTCAGCTTCAGCATCAGTCCTTCCAACAAGTATTCAGGGTTGATTTCCCTTAAGATTGACTGGTTTGATCTCCTTGCTGTCCCAGGGACTCTCAGGAGTTTTCTCCAGCACCATATTTCAAAGACATCAAATTATGTAATATTCAACAAAGATTTAGGGGGACTTCATGTGGATTTCTTGAGTTCTTTTTCCGCAAAGTCCTCTCCTTTCAGAAACCCTACTCTGCTATCACAATCACCTTGACCTCTCTAAAGTTCAAATTCTGTCTCTATGACTCAGTAAGACCACAATACTCCTTATGATAATCCCTTTTCTGCCCTATGGTTCAGACTATGCCTCCAGACAGAAAACTGGGGAAACTATAGGGCCTGCCTCTTTTATTTTCTTTCTTTCAAGGATCACAATGCTTCTCTTTGTTTGAAGTCTGAAAGCAGCTGTTTCGTATATTTTGTCCAGTTTCTAGTTATTTACAGCAGGAGGTGTTCGCTGTTACTCCAATGAGATCGAAAACAGAAGACTGTCATTTTTAGCTACTGCGGACCGGTAGAGGTACTCTCTTTATAACATAAAGTAGTCAGGATAACCATTAGAACCGAAAGAGAAATCGCATATGAAGATTATTATTTTAATTCACAATGGAAAAGTTTCCTTTTACCTGTTCACTCATAATGCAGGTGAAATTTGCTACATACTTTCCACTTTTATATGCAGATCTAGCCCAACAAGCGGATTGAAGGGGAGAAAGCAGTCAGAATACATGTGAGGTAGTGTTGGTCCCAATAACCAGAAAACTCTGACCTGAGGTCAGAATACCTCATTTCCTGGGAAGGAGGTCTGTGATTGGTTATTTGGTGGACTTAATTTTCTAGGAAGGCAGTCTCATTAAGAGCTGATCCAGAAACACATAGCTTTTAGCCGGCAAAAATTATTCTAGTTAGCCACAGAGCTTCAGTACCATTATAGTCTAGTAGAAGGTACATTAGCATAACAGACAAACTTGGGTTAAATCTTGACCCTACAACTTCCTAGTTTTGACATGACTGAGGAGCTAAGGGGATTTTTTGCTATTAAACAGGAACAACAGCACTTTTATCATTAGATTGTTATAAGTTCACATATATCAAACAACTAGTATGAGCACTGCACGCAGAGTAAACAATGTAAGGTAATTTAACCAAGAGTTATTTGAACAGATGGGGCTTCCCACGTGGCCCTAGTGGTAAAGAATTTGCCTGCCAATGCAGGAGACTCAAGAGTGGCCATTCAATCCCTGGGTCAGGAGGATCCCCTGGCATAGAAAATGACAACCCACTCCAGTATTCTTCCCTGGGAAATTCCATGGACAGAGGAGCCTGGTGGGTTACAAGTCCATGGGGTCAAAAAGAGTTGGACACTACTGAGTGACTTAGTGTGCACACACACACACACTTTGAACAGACTCCTCACTAAAGAAGATATACAGAGGGCAGATAAGTATATGAAAATATGTTCAACATCATATGTCATTGTGCTTAGTCGCTCAGTCGTGTCCAACTCTTTGAGACACCACAGACTGTAGCCCGCCAGGCTCCTCTGTCCATGGGGATTCCCCAGACAAGAATACTGGAGTGGGTTGCCATGCCCTCCTCCAGGGCATCTTCCCAACCCAGGGATCAAACCCAGGTCTCCTGCATCACAGACAGATCCTTTACTGACTGAGCCACCAGGGAAGCCCCTGTATGTCATTAGGGAATTGCAAATTAAAACAAGATGCTACTGTATAGCTATTGTTGTACATGACTAAGATCCAAAACTCTGACAACACCAAATTCTGACAAGAATGTGAAGCCACAGAAACTCATATTCACTGTGTGGAAATGCAAAATAGTACAGCCACTTTGAAAGACAGTTTGGCAGTTTCTTAACAAAACTAAAATACACTTACTATATGACCCAGCAATCATACTCTTTGGTATTTACACAAATGAGGTGAAAACTTATGTACAAATGAAAATCTGTACATGAATGTTTATTGTAGTTTTATTCAGAATTGCCAAAACTTGGAAGCAACCAAGATGTTTTTCAATAGGTGAATGGATAAACAAACCAGAGTAAATCCATACAATGGGATATTGCTCAGCAAATGAAAAGAAACAAAAAGAGCAGCGGCTGCACTTTTCTGGAGCAGCCGTGAAGAGAGACCCCACATCCAAGGTAAGAGAAACCCAAGTAAGACAGTAGGCACTGAGAGAGGGGAATCAGAGGGCATACAGACTGAAACTACAATCACAGACAACTAGCCAATCTGATCACATGGACCACAGCCTTGTCTAACTCAGTGAAACTAAGCCATGCCATGTGGGGCCACTCAAGACGACCGGGTCATGGTGGAGATTCCTGACAGAATGTGGTCCACTGGAGACGGGAATGGCAAACAACTTCAGTATTCTTGCCTTGAGAACCCCATGAACAGTATGAAAAGGCAAAAAGACAGGACACTGAAAGATGAACTCCCCAGGTCGGTAGGTGCCCAATATGCTACTGGAGATCAGTGGAGACATAACTCCAGAAAGAATGAAGGGATGGAGCCAAAGCAAAAACAACACCCAGTTGTGAATGGGACTGGTGATGGAAGCAGGGTTCGATGCTGTAAAGAGCAATATTGCATAGGAACCTGGAATGTTAGGTCCATGAATCAAGGCAAATTGGAAGTGGTCAAACAGGAGATGGCAAGAGTGAACGTCGACATTCTAGGAATCAGCAAACTAAGATGGACTGGAACGTGTGAATTTAACTCAGATGACCATTATATCTACTACTGTGGGCAGGAATCCCTTAGAAGAAGTGGAGTAGCCATCATAGTCAACAAAAGAGTCTGAAATGCAGTACTTGGATGCAATCTCAAAAACGACAGAATGATCTCTGTTCATTTCCAAGGCAAACCATTCAATATCATGGTAATCCAAGTCTATGCCCTGACCAGTAACACTGAAGAAGCTGAAGCTGAACAGTCCTATGAAGACCTACAAGACCTTCTAGAAATAACACCCCAAAAAGATGTCCTTTTCATTATAGGAGACTGGAATACAAAAGTAGGAAGTCAAGAAACACCTGAAGTAACAGGCAAATTTGGCCTTGGAGTACAGAATGAAGCAGGGCAAAGGCTAATACAATTCTGCCAAGAGAACGCACTGGTCATAGCAAACACCCTTTTCCAACAACACAAGAGAAGACTCTACACATGGACATCATCAGATGGTCGACACCTAAATCAGATTGATTATATTCTTTGCAGCCAAAGATGGAGAAGAAGCTCTATACAGTCAGCAAAAACAAGACCGGAAGCTGACTGTGGCTTGGATCATGAACTCCTTATTGCCAAATTCGGAAATTGAAATTGAAAGACTGAAATTGAAGAAAGTAGAGAAAACCACTAGACCATTCAGGTATGACCTAAATCAAATCCCTTATGACTATACAGTGGAAGTGAAAAATAGATTTAAGGGACCAGATCTGATAGACAGAGTGACTGATGAACTATGGACGGAGGTTCGTGACATTGTACAGGAAACAGGAATCAAGACCATCCCCAAGAAAAAGAAATGCAAGAAAGCAAAATGGCTGTCTGAGGAGGCCTTACAAATAGCTGTGAAAAGAAGAGAAGTGAAAAGCAAAGGAGAAAAAGAAAGATATACCCATTTGAATGCAGAGTTCCAAAGAATAGCAAGGAGAGATAAGAAAGCCTTCTTCAGCGATCAATGCAAAGAAATAGAGGAAAACAACAGAATGGGAACGACTAGAGATCTCTTCAAGAAAATTAGAGATACCAAGGGAACATTTCATGCAAAGATGGGCTCGATAAAGGACAGAAATGGTATGGACCTAACAGAAGCAGAAGATATTAAGAAGAGATGGCAAGCATACACAGAAGAACTGTACAAAAGAGATTTTTACGACCCAGATAATCACGATGGTGTGATCACTGACCTAGAGCCAGACATCCTGGAATGTGAAGTCAAGTGGGCCTTAGGAAGCATCACTATGAACAAAGCTAGTGAAGGTGATGGAATTCCAGTTGAGCTATTTCAAATCCTGAAAGATGATGCTGTGAAAGTGCTGCACTCAATATGCCAGCAAATTTGGAAAACTCAGCAGAGGCCACAGGACTGGAAAAGGTCAGTTTTCATTCCAATCTCAAAGAAAGGCAATGCCAAAGAATGCTCAAACTACCACACAATTGCACTCATCTCACACGCTAGTAAAGTGATGCTCAAAATTCTCCAAGCCAAAAAAAAAAAAAAATTCTCCAAGCCAGGCTTCAACAATACGTGAACCACGAACTTCCAGATGTGCAAGCTGTTTTAGAAAAGGCAGAGGAACCAGAGATCAAATTGCCAACATCCGCTGGATCATCGAAAAAGTAAGAGAGTTCCAGAAAAACATCTATTTCTGCTTTATTGACTATGCCAAAGCCTTTGACTGTGTGCATCACAATAAACTGTGGAAAATTCTGAAAGAGAATACCAGACCACCTGATCTGCCTCTTGAGAAACCTATATGCAGGTCAGGAAGCAACAGTTAGAACTGGACATGGAACAACAGACTGGTTCCAAATAGGAAAAGGAGTACGTCAAGGCTGTATATTGTCACCCTGCTTATTTAACTTATATGCAGAGTACATCATGAGAAACGCTGGGCTGGAGGAAGCACAAGCTGGAATCAAGACTGCCAGGAGAAATATCAATAACCTCAGATATGCAGATGACACGACCCTTATGACAGAAAGTGAAGAACTAAAGAGACTCTTGATGAAAGTGAAAGAGGAGAGTGAAAAAGTTGGCTTAAAGCTTAACATTCAGAAAATGAAGATGATGGCATCCGGTCCCATCACTTCATGGGAAATATATGGGGAAACAGTGGAAACAGTGTCAAACTTTATTTTCAGGGGCTCCAAAATCACTGCAAATGGTGACTGCAGCCATGAAATTAAAAGGTACTTACTCCTTGGAAGGAAAGTTGTGACCAATCTAGACAGTATATTAAAAAGCAGAGACATTACTTTGCCAACAAAGGTCCGTCTAGTCAAGGCTATGGTTTTTCCTGTGGTCATGTATGGATGTGAGAGTTGGACTGTGAAGAAAGCTGAGCACCAAAGAATTGATGCTTTGGAACTGCGGTGTTGGAGAAGACTCTTGAGAGTCCCTTGGACTGCAGGGAGAGCCAACCAGTCCATCCTAAAGGAGATCAGTCCTGGGTGTTCATTGAAAGGACTGATGTTGAAGCTGAAACTTCAATACTTTGGCCACCTGATCAGAAGAGCTGACTCATTTGAAAAGACCCTGATGCTGGGAAAGATTGAGGGCAGGAGGAGAAGGGGACGACAGAGGATGAGATGGTTGGATGGCATCACTGACTCCATGGACAGGGGTTTGGGTGAACTCCGGGAGTTGGTGATGGACAGGGAGGCCTGGAGTGCTGCGATTCATGGGGTCGCAAAGAGTTAGACATGACTGAGCAACGGAACTGAACTGAAAAGAAACAAGCTATCAAACCACAAAAATATAGTGGAAACGTAAGTGTATATCAGAAAATGAATGAAGCCAGTATGAAAAGACTGCATACTATATGATTCTAACGATATGACATTCTGGAAAAGGCAAAGCTATAAAAAAAGTGAATAGATTAGTGGTTGCCAGAGGCTCAGGGAGAGAGAGAGGAGTAGGTAGAGCACAGGGGATTTTTTGCCGTGAAACTATTCTATTTGATACAGTAATAGTGTGTAGATGTTACTATGAGTGAGTGAAGTCACTCAGTCGTGTCCAACTCTTTGCGACCCCATGGACTATAGCCCACCAGGGTCCTCCATCCATGGAATTTTCTAGGCAAGAGTACTGGAGTGGGTTGCCATTTCCTTCTCCAGGGTGTCTTCCCAACCCAGGGATTGAACCCCGATCTCCCACATCACAGGCAGACGCTTTACGGTCTGAGTCACCAGGGAATCCCATATGTCACCATACATTTCTCAAAACCCATAGATGATACAACGCAAAGAGTGAACCTTAATGTAAACTGTGGATGTCAGTAAATATTATAATATATCAGTATCAGTGGATACATGTATATGTATGGCTGAGTCCCTTCGCTGTTCACCTGAAACTAACACAGCACTGTGTGCTTTGTCACTCAGTTGTGTCCGACTCTTTGCAACCCCATGGACTGCAGCCCACCAGGCTCCTCTGTTCGTGGGTATTCTCTGGGCAAGAATACTAGAGTGGGTTGCCATGCCCTCCTCCAGGGGATCTTCCCAAGCCAGGGATCAAACCCAGGTGTCCTGCATCGCAGACAGATTCTTTACCGACTGAGTCACCAGGGAAGCCCAGAAATACTGAAGTGAGGAGCCTATCCCTTCTCCAGGGGATCTTCCCGACTCAGGAATTGCGTCTGGATCTCCTGCATTGCAGGACGATTTTTTACCAACTGAGTTACCAGGGAAGTCCATCATTATTAATCGTCTATACCCCATTTCAGAGGAGCTTCCCTGATGGCTCTCTGGGTAAAGAATCTGCCTACAGTGCAGGTGACATAGGAGATGTGTGTTCGATCCCTAGGTTAGGAAGATTCCCTGGAGAAGGAAATAGCAACTCACTCCAGTATTCTTGCCTGAAAAATTCTACGTACAAAGGACCTGGTGGGCTACAGTCCAAAGGGTCGCAGAGTCAGACACAACTGAATGACTTAACACACATTACGCTCAGGCTCAGTCACTTCCTTCAGGGGATCTTCCTGACCCAGGAATCAAATCCGTATCTCCTGTGTCTCCTGCACTGCAGGCAGGTTCTTTACCCTCTGAGCCATCTGGGAAACCCAAACACACACACTGTACCCCAATACAAAATAAAAAAGTTTAAAAAAATATCAAGTAGTAAAAAATGATAATAATATATCAATATCAGCTGATCAGCTATAGCAAATGTACCCACTAATGCAAGATGTTAAGGACAGGGGAAACAGTGGGGAGAGGTGAAGGGTTAAGTGGGAATTCTCTGTACTTTCTGCTCACTTTTTCTATTATTCTACAACTGCTCTAAAAACTAAAGTCAATTAAAAAATCAATAGTGGCAGAATGATGAAATTATATCAGTAGAGAACAAATTTGTGGTTATAAAGGGTTAGAGATGGTGGTGGACAAGAAAGAAAAGAAGTTATGTGACTTTAAAAGGGAAAACACTAAGGGAGATGTGATTGTGGAATAGTTCCATGTCTTTTTTTTTCTTCTTTTTCTGGCTGCACTGCATGTGGGGTCTTAGTTCCCTGACCAGGAATTGAACACATGCCCCCTGCAGTGGAAGTCCAGAATCTTAATCACTGGACTGCCAGGGAAGCCCGCAGAATAGCTCTGAATCTTGATTGCAGTGGCTGCTACATGAATCAACACTGTTGACAATATGGCATAGAACTATACACACACATTGTACCAATGTCAACTTCCTGGTTTTAATATTGTGCTAATGTCCAAGATGAAGTGGGGAAATGGGGTAAAGAATACATAGGACTTCTCTGTACTATTTTTGCAACTTCCTGTGAATCCATAATTGCATAATAATAAAAAGTTTAGGGGGAGTTCCCTAGTGGTCCAGTGGTTAGGATTCTGTGCTTTTCCTGCTGTGGGCCTATGTTCAATCCCAAGTTAAGGAACTAAGATCCCATAAACCGCGTGACTCAGACAAAAAAGAAAAACAAGATTTTTTTAAAAATAATAAATATTGTAACCAAGAGGAGTCTGAGTAGACATAAATGTTAAATGCCATGTAGCATCCTGGATAGGATTCTAAAAAAGAAAAAGGACATTAGGAAAAACAGAACATATGAATAAACTAAGGACTTCAGTTAATAATAATGTATCAATAGTGGCTCATTAGTTGTGACAAAACATGCTAATGTAAGATGTTAATAATAAGGGAAACTAGATGTGCAATATGGGTAAACTCTGTTCTATCTTTGCAGTAACTCTGCAAACCTAAAGCTATTCTAAAATAAAAAGTTCAAATTCTACCAAAAGTTTAGAGAAGTGCTAACACCTGTCCTGCTTAAACTCTTCCAAAAATTGCAGAGGGAGGATCACTCGCAGACTCATTCTATGACGACAACTCAAAACCTATGGGATTCAGTAAAAGCAGTGTTAAGAGGGAAGTTTCGGAGAAGGCAATGGCACCCCACTCCAGTACTCCTGCCTGGAAAATCCCATGGACGGAGGAGCCTCGTGGGCTGCAGTCCATGGGGTTGCTAAGAATCAGACACGACTGAGCGACTTCACTTTCACTTTTCACTTTCCTGCATTGGAGAAGGAAATGGCAACCCACTCCAGTGTTCTTGCCTAGAGAATCCCAGGGACGGGGGAGCCTGGTGGGCTGCCGTCTATGGGGTCACACAGAGTCGGACACAACTGAAATGACTTAGCAGCAGCAGCAGCAGCAGCAGCAAGAGGGAAGTTTATAGCTATACAAGCCTACCTCAAGAAACAAGAAAGAGGTCAAATAAAAAACCTAACCTTACACCTAAGTCAACTAGAAAAAGAACCAAATAAAAGAACCCCAAAGTTACTAGAAGGAAAGAAATCATAAAGATCAGGGCAGAAATAAATAAAAAAGAAATGAAACAAACAATAGCAAAGATCAATAAAACCAAAAGCTGGTTCCTTGAGAAGGTAAACAAAATTAATAAACCATTAGCCAGATACATTAAGAAAAAAAGGGAGATGACTCAAATCAATAAAATTAGAAATGAAAAAGGAGAAGTTACAACAGACAATGCAGAAATACAAAAGATCATATGAGACTACTACAAGCAACTATAAGCCAATAAAATGGACAACATGAAAGAAGTGGACAAATTCTTAGAAAAATACAACCTTCCAAGACTGAACCAGGAAGAAACAAAAACTATGAACAGACCAATCACAACACTGAAATCAAAACTGTGATTTAAAAAAAAAAACCTTCCAAAAACAAAAGCCCAGGGCCAGACGGCTTCACAGTCAAATTCTAGCAAAAGTTTAGAGAAGAGTTAGCTCCTCTCCAGCTCTAAATCTTCTAAAATAAAAGGTTTATTAAAAAATAATGAATAGTGGCAAGTTAATAAGATACATAAGTCAAATACATAAGGATTTATATCCAGAATATATAGATGATTCCTGCAAACTGGGAAAAAAAAAACAAAACTCAAAAAGCCTACAAAAGACTTACATAGATGTCTCACTAAAGACAAAAAAAGAAAAAACAATATGAGAAATAAACATATAAAAAGGTGTTCAACATCATTAAGTCATCAAAGAAATGCAAATTAAACCACCAGAAGGTAGAATTACCTTGGAAGAAAAGCTATGACAAACCTAGACAGCATATTTAAAAGCAGAGATGTTACTTTACTGACAAAAGCCCATACAGTCAAATCTATGGTTTTTCCAGTAGTCAAGTATGAATGTGAGTTGGATCATAAAGAAAGCTGAGTGCCAAAGAATTAATGCTTTTGAACTGTGATGTTGGAGAAGACTCTTGAGAGTCCCTTGGATTCCAAGGAGATCAAACCAGTCCATCCTAAAGCAAATCAGCCCTGAATACTCATTGGAAGGATTGATGCTGAAGCTGAAGCTCCAATACTTTGGCCACCTGATGCGAAGAACTGATAAATTGGAAAAGACCCTGATGCTGGGAAAGACTGACGGCAGGAGTAGAAGGGGACAACAAAGGATGAGATGGTTGGATGTCAGCACCAACTCAATGGACGTGAGTTTGGGCAAGCTCCGGGAAATAGTGAAGGACGGGGAAGCCTGGCATGCTGCAGTCCATGCAAAGAATTGGACACATTTGAGTGACGGAACTGAACTGATGACACTGGACATACACTCTAAAGAAATTAGTGTTTATGTCTATCAAAACACTTGCACATGAATATTTGTGGCAATGTTCTTTACAATCGTTCAAAACCGAAAATACTCAAATATCTATTAATATAATGGATAAATAAATTCATGCACTGGAATGCTACACTGAAATGAAAGAAGGACAAATTACTGATACATACATGATACGGATGAATCTCCCTGACAATGTTGAATGGCAGAAGTCACACATATAGATGCTGTATAAATTGTATGACTCTGCTTACATTAAAATTCAAAAGTATAGAAAATTAATCAGTAGTTGTAGAAGTCGGAATAGTAGTTACCCCTAGAGAGGATACTGACAGAGAGAGTAAACAAGGAACTTTCTGGGATGATGGAAATGTTCTATGTATTGGTTTAAATAGTGGTTACAACAGTTACATACACATGCAAAAATTATCTAGGCCTTAGGACTTCCCTGGTGGTCCCGTTGTTGGGAATCTACTTTCCAATGCAGAGGACATGGATTCCATCCCTGGTCAGGGAACTAAGATCCCATATGCCTCTGGGCTACTAGCCCACACGCCTCAACTAGAGAGTCCATATACCACTGCCAAGACACAATGCAGCCAAAAAAATAAACAAATATTTTACAAAATTATCTAGGTCTTCACTTAAAAAAATTTTTTTATTATTATTATTTTTTTTTACTTTACAATATTGTATTGGTTTTGCCATACATCAACATGCATCTGCCATGGGTGTACATGTGTTTCCCATCCTGAAACCCCTACCACCTCCCTCCCCATACCATCCCTCTGGGTCGTCCCAATACACCAGGCCCAAGCTTCCTGTATCCTGCATCGAACCTGGACTGGCAATTTGTTTCTTATATGATATTATATATGTTTTAATGCCATTCTCCCAAATCATCCCCCCCCTCCCTCCCTCACAGAGTCCAAAAGACTGTTCTATACATCTTAGGTCTTCACTTAAGATTAATGCATTCTACTATATATGTGGTTACAAATGTAATTTTGTAGCAATTTAAAAATATTTATTTATGATTTTGGCTGTGCTGGGTCTTAGTTGCAGACTGTGGGATCTAGTTCCCTGACCAGAGATCAAACTGTAGCCCCCTACATTGGGACTGGGGAGACTTAGACACTAAACCACCAAGGAAGTAGCCAGATATAACTTTGAAAAGTACAACTGTAAAGTTAATAGAAAAAGTGTAAAAGAATTTTTTTTACCTTAGAAGGAGGGAAATGGTTTTAAAACTCCAAAACAAAAATGTATCTACATAAAAACAAGGATTTCTATCCAATTAAAGATACAAGAGACAAAGTTAATGGCAGAGTCTATATAGAAATTTACCACATCTAAAACCCACAGAGGATAATTATCAAGTATGTATGTAGAATTTCTGCAGTCAGTATAATTAAGACCACAAAGAAAAATGGAAATGTAGTATTAAGAGGCAATTCATAGAAGGGGAAGCTTGAATTGCTAAATGGGACATAAAGAAATGCTCAAGGTCACAAGTAATTAGTGAAACATAAAACAATGAAATGCCACTTTTTAATGCACTGGGACAGCAACAAGAAAATATAAAGTAGTATAATACCAAGTATTTATCAATACAAGTATATGGGAAGAATGGCGCTCCTGTGTACTGCTTATGAAAGCATAACCTTATTAACTATTTTGGAAAATAATGTTAGTACTTAGCAAAAGCAAATAGTGCTTTCATACTATAAGACAGTGCTCCCAGTCCTAGGTCTGCAATTCAGAGCAAAATCTTCATAGGTTTCTTTTAGAGGAAAGTAGACGGGAACACAGGTATCTATCATTAGAGCAGTGGAAGGTCTGGAAGAGCAGTGGAAAAGACAAAAGTAATAAATTCACATTTTGGAACACTATGAGGCAGTTAAAAGCAACAATCTCAATGTATCTATAGCAATATGAACAGATCTGGAAAACAGGGTTGTATGAAAAAGGAAGCAACCTAATGAAATTCACAGCATAATGACATTGATGTAAATTAAAAACCCATACATATGCCACTTCTGACCAAAACAGAGTAACTAGGGGACGAGCCATCTCACTGTAACCAACTATAAACTATAAAATTGGACAAAATACATAAGATATTCATCTTCAGGTAAAGGAAAAGAAAAAGACACTGTCAGACTGATCCCTGAGAGAAAAGGAACTTACAAAGTGAGCCTTATGGTTGTCCACCTATCTGTCTGAAGATAGTTCTTTTTTTTAATTAAAAAAATTTTTTATTGACGTATACTTGAATTACAATGTTGTGGTAATTACTGCTGTACAGCAAAGTCACTCAGTTACACGTATACTTGTGGTTTGTCGCTAAGCCATGTCAGACTCTTTGTGACCCTATGGACTGTAGCCTGCAAGGTTCCTCTGTCCGTGGGATTTCCCAGGCAAGAATACTGGCGTGGGTTGCCATTTCTTCGCTAGGGGATCTTCCAGACCCAGAGATCGAATCCACATCTCCTGCACTGCAGGCAGTCTCCTTCATTGCAGGCATATATATATATATACACACACATTCTTTTTCATATTCTTTTCCATTATGGTTTATCACAGGATGTTGGACATAGTTCTCTGTGCTATACAGTAGGACCTTGTTTACCCATTCTATACATACCAGTTTGCATCTGCTAATCCCAAACTCCCAATCCAACCCCCAACCCCCTTGGCAACCACCGGTCTATTCTGTCTGAAGATAATTCTTAATTACAGCGTAAAGAAGAGGGTTCTGGAAGAACACAGGGATCCTGCTGATCTAAGAAATCAGGGATTAGAGCTCAGGCCAGGAGAAATTGCTGGAATCTTTGGGGTGAGATTTCCCAGAAGTGGGAGCTGTGTACAGGTGAGCTGCAGAAGTCTGGGTAGTGATGGTCTCCCATGAGAACATGGCTGAGGGTTTTGCTGTATGCACATGGAGCGACAGCATCCAAGGCTTGCCAAAGAGAAGCTACCAGGAGCTAGAGAATGGACCAGAGATGGTAGAGACCAAGTTGTCTGGGAGTCACTGGAGTTCCAACCGTGACAGGGTAATGAGATCCCGTTAAACATCCCTGGACTTCAGCTGAGACACTAGACACTAGACACATCTGCGCCTTAGCCATAAGGACCATATCTTAAAGAAAAAGCTCTGCTAGATTCAACTTGATAAAATCTGAAAATAAACCCTCAAAAATAACCCAATATATTTTTAGAAAATACACATAGAAGAGTTTAGCATTAAAGGGGTGTCATGTAAGCTGTTCTTACCTTATGAGACAGATTGCATGCTGCCTATGAAATGTGTATGTTTCTAAACAAACTCGCTTTCTCTTAAAAAATACAAAATAGGGGGGTTCCCTGATGGCTCAGTGGTAAAGAATCCATCTGTCGATGCAGAAGACGTGGGTTCAGTCCCTGATCTGGGAAGATCACACATGCTGTGGAGCAGCTAAGCCGGTGCCCCACAACTATGGAACCTGTGATCTAGAGCCTGGGAGCCACGACTACTGAAGCCCGTGCACTGAAACTAGAAAGCAGCTCCTGCTCACTGCAACTAGAGAAAAAGCCTGTGCACACAGACCCCCACACGGCCAAAATAAATAAATGATAAACTAAACTATAAAAAACTAAAAAATAAAGGGGTATCATGTCTGCACTTTATGGTCAAAAAAGAAACATAGGCAAAGGGAATGATAAAGCTAACCTGGTAAAATGTTAACATTTGAGAACTCAGGGTAAAGGGTATATCGGAATTTTTGTACTTTTTAAAATAAAGTCTTAAAACTAAAATTAAAAATAATAAAGAAATATTCAAAATTAAAAGTTAAAAAAATATAAAAATAATGAAACAGTATCCCATACTGTCACATTTTTTCCCTTCTAAGCAACAGAAATTTATTTTCTCACAGTTCTGGAGCCTAAAATTCTAACAGCAAGGCGTCAGGAGGGTTGCTTTCTCCTGCGGCTTCTCTCCTTGGCTTGGAGATGGCTAGCTTCTCATGTCTTCACGTGGTGTTTCCTCCATGGACACTGTGCCCCTGGTGTCTCTTTTTGTGTGTGTCTAATCTCTCCTTATAAGGACACCAGTCAAGTTGGATTAGGTCCTAATGGCTTCACTTTAACTTCACCTCTTTTAAGGCCCTATTTCCAGATATAGTCATGTTATGGTAGTTAAAGCTTCATCACATGAATTTTGGGAGGACACTGCTTAGCCTTTAACATCTTCTGTCCTTCTTTTTTCTTTCCTAATTCCTCTTTGTTTCTTCAAATATTAAAAAAATTAAAATCATCTATGATTGTGGACTTCTAAATTTTCTCTTGTAATTCTATCAGTTGGCTTGCATTAGATATTTGGGGCTAAGCTATTTACTGGGGGACTGAAACTTTTACCATTATGAATGATTGTCTTTAGCTCAGTAATTTTTTTTTTCATTAAAGTCTATTTTATCTGACATTTAAAAATGCCCACTCACAAAAAATAGTATTTTATGTTTTACAAGCATAATAATTACTTAAGGATACATATAAAACATATTAAAATGGTTGCCCATGGAAGGGAAAGAGATGTTAATGAGAGTCCCAGACGAAGGGGAATAAAAGAAGGGAATCTAACAAGGACCGTTGATGATAAATGTACAAAGAGTTGAGATTATAATTAACTGAAGTCTCCACATCTGAGATCCAAAAGCTGGGAGGAAAAGAAGGAAAAAAGTAAGGCTAGAAAGATGGAAGGAAGGACTATATAGGTCAAAATTATTACTTTTCAAGGAGTCCAGGAGGATTTTCAGATTACTACATATCATGATCCCTGAACTTGGAGGATGAGAGATACCACTTTAAATGCAGTTAGAATGAAGAGCATTCTAGGAAGAAGGCATAGCAGGTACGGGGACATAGAATAATGAGAGTGCATGGCGTTTGAGAGTGGAAAGGGGAGGACGATCATGAGAGATGAATTCAGAAAGCTCAGCTAGTGCCAAAATGTAAAAGTATCATGTTAGAATTTGTGCTTTACAGGTGAAAGTAATTTTTAGGGCGGTACTTTAGAGTGGTTGAAAAGCTCAGATTTGAATTTAAAAGCCTTGGATTTAAATCTGAACCATACCACAAGGCAGGTGTATGACATTGGGCAAGTTATTTACTCTCAATGAGACTCAGTTTCTCATTGAGAATAAATAATATTTATGAGTGACTTGTAAGAAATGAGAAAATGCAGATAAACCTCTGAGCACAGTACTTGGCTTCAGCCGCTCAGTCATGTCTGACTCTTTGTGACCCCATGGACTGCAGCACACCAGGCTTCCCTGTCCTTCACTATCTCCCAGAGTTTGCTCAAACTCATGTCCATTGAGTTGGTGCTGACATCCAACCATCTCATCCTTTGTTATCCCCTTCTCCTCCTGCCTTCAGTCTTTCCCAGCATCAGGGTCTTTTCCAATTTATCAGTTCTTCGCATCAAGTGACCAAAGTATTGGAGCTTCAGCTTCAGCATCAATCCTTCCAATGAGTATTCAGGACTGATTTCCTTTAAGATTGACTGGTTGGATCTCCCTGCCGTCCAAGGGACTCTCAAGAGTCTTCTTCAACACAACAATTCAAAAGCATCAATTCTTCAGCACTCAGCTTTCTTTATGGTCCAACTCACATCCATACATGACTACTGGAAAATCCATAGCTTTGACTAGACAGCCCTTTGTTGGCAAAGTAATATCTATGCTTTTTAATATGCTGTCTAAGTTGGTCATAACTTTCCTTCCAAGGAGTAAGCGTCTTTTAATTTCATGGCAGCAGTCACCATCAGCAGTGATTTTGGAGTTCAAGAAAATAAAATCTGTCACTGTTTCTATACAGTGTACTATTCTGCATGGATACCTTTCTATAGTGTGTACTATACGCCAAATGTGTACTTGGCATATAGTACACATTTAGGACATGATAGTTATTATTTGTGCGTATGTGTATGTGTGATCTTCATCATCATATCACCATGCTTTATTATTTGAACCAGAGACTTGCCTGTGTTTTAGAAACATTATTCTTGTAATACTGAGTTGACTTGGAAGGAGTGAAACTAAGAGCAGATAAATCAGACAAAATGAGTTGTAGTAGTCAAGGTGAGAGATGACTTCAGGAAGTAAAGTTCCTGAGTCTTTCCTATACTTCTTGTGCACCACTTCAAATCCTCTTAGGTTTAGCTGTAGTGACCAATTCTGTGTGGTTTCAACCACTTTCATGCAGGTGTAGTTTAACAAAGTCTCATTTCAGGCATGTAATTTACCTCTCACTTCCTGTCCGAGGATGTCTCTGATTACACTCCTTAGGATTCTGTGGGCACCTGCTCGGTATTCCCACATCATAACCCAAAAGTACCCAGAGAAGTTTAAGCCTTGTGGGGACACCCTAAGCAATGAGAACAGTAATGGATCAAAAAAAAAAAAATGTTTCTCGCGTTCTTCCCTCAGGTGCATAGTCCTGAGATATCTTTCCTATAACTCCTGAGACAGCCTCATAGAATCTAGCACCCAGCCGTCCAGAACAATAGCTAACTGCAGAGCCCCGTTTATATTGGCTTCTTTCTCTTTCCTTGTTTTAACCCTTGTTGTCCCTTACTTTTGCCCTCTGGGATTGTGCTCTGAAATAATTGTGTATGCCTTTGTTTTAAGCTCTGCTCTCAGGGCAATCCAGCCTAAGAACAGCGATGCATTAAATAGTCTTAGAAAGCAGAACTTTGGGAAATAATTGCATCACCTAATGAGGACTTCATGCTGTTGAAAATTGGGTTAGTGATACCTCTGACCTCCCTGGGATCACATTTACTAAGACTCTCACCTGTGGTTGATTGGGATGAGGTGCAGGTGAAGGGGAGGTGTTTGCTATATCTACAGTGGCTGTGACGCTTGAAGAGTTTGAGGCAATGATGATTATGAAAATTGTGGAGGGACTTCATTTTTTATTAGCATTGTAAGACTTGAAGAAAAAATGAAAAGGACAACTTGACAACTTAACTAAGCTTTGAATGCAGGAGGACCTCTGTGATACATTTCAGTTCAGTTCAGTCACTCAGTCGTGTCCAACTCTTTGTGACCCCATGAATCGGAGCACGCCAAGCCTCCCTGTCTATCACCAACTCCCAGAGTTCACTCAGACTCACATCCATTGAGTCAGTGATGCCATCCAGCCATCTCATCCTCTGTCGTCCCCTTCTCCTCCTGCCCCCAATCCCTCCCAGCATCAGAGTCTTTTCCAATGAGTCAACTCTTCACATGAGGTGGCCAAAGTACTGGAGGTTCAGCTTTAGCATCATTCCTTCCAAAGAAATCCCAGGGCTGATCTCCTTCAGAATGGACTGGTTGGATCTCCTTGCAGTCCAAGGGACTCTCAAGAGTCTTCTCCAACACCACAGTTCAAAAGCATCAATTCTTCAGCACTCAGCCTTCTTCACAGTCCAACTCTCACATCCATACATGACCACTGGAAAAACCATAGCCTTGACTAGACAGACCTTTGTTGGCAAAGTAATGTCTCTGCTCTTAAATATGCTATCTAGGTTGGATATAACTTTCCTTCCAAGGAGTAAGCGTCTTTTAATTTCATGGCTGCAGTCACAATCTGCAGTGATTTTGGAGCCCCAAAAAATAAAGTCTGACACTGTTTCCCCATCTATTTCCCATGAAGTGATGGGGCCGGATGCCATGATCTTCGTTTTCGGAATGTTGAGCTTTAAGCCAACTTTTTCACTCTCCACTTTCACTTTCATCAAGAGGCTTTTTAGTTCCTCTTCACTTTCTGCCATTTCAGTAGACTCTAAACACTGTGAAATAATAGAGCAGTCTGTGCTGAAAACTGGGCCTAGGTTCTCATCAGAAGGGTAGCACTGTTTCAAAGCTGCATCAGATGTCTTAAGTCAGTCAGTCCCTGATAGGAAGAAGGTGGGGACTGAATCTGGGATAGTATCATCTCACATGGGTCAGAATGGTCATCATCCAAAAGTCGACAAATAATAAGTGCTGGAGAGGGTGTGGAGAAAAGGGAACCCTCCTACACTGTTGGCGGGAATGTAAATTGGTACATCCACTATGGAAAACAGTATGGAAATTTCTCAAAAAACTAAAAATAGAATTACCATATGATCCAGCAATCCCACTTCTGGGCATATACTCAGAGAAAGTGGTTATTCAAAAAGACACAGGTACTCCAATGTTCACTGAAGTGCTATTTACAATAGCCAGGACACAGAAGCAATCTAAATGTCTGTCAACAGAAGGATGGATAAAGAAGATGTGGTACATATAAACACATATACAATGGAATATTACTCAGCCATAAAAAGGAACAAAATACTGCCAATTGCAGAAATGTGGATAAACCCAGAAACTGTCATACAGAGTGAAGTAAGTCAGAAAGAGAAAAATATTGTATAATATCATTTATATGTGGAATCTAGAAAAACGGTATAGATGAATGTATCTGCAAAGCAGGATAGAGACATAGATGTAGCGAACAAACTTAAGGACACCAAGGGGAGAAAGAGGGGTGTGATGAATGGGGAGATTGAGACTGACATATATACACTGCTATGTATAAGAGAGAAAACTAATGAGAACTGTCCTCATAGCACAGGAAACTCTACTCAGTGCTCTGTGGTGACCTAAATGTGAAGGAAATCTAAAAAAGAAGGTATATATGTATACATATAGCTGATTCACTTTGCTGTACAGCAGAAACTAACAAAACATTGTAAAGCAACCGTACTACAATAAAAATTAATAAAAAAAGAAAACCAGGATAAAGATACTTAGATGGACAAGCATGAGAATTTTGAACCCCTGGATTCTCTTAAGTCCTCCAGCTTAGCAGAAGCCCTTCCTTCCTCTAGCTGAAGGAAAGAAACCTTCCTTCCCTTGAGGATCCTGAGAAGATTTAACCTGAGCAGATGCCTCATAAGATGACTTGTCCTTCTTAAGATCCATCCTTGTCACCCCTCATTGCTCTGGGCTCATAATACTGATAGCCAGGGTTAGGTCTCAGGATAGCCCAGGAGGAAAAATATTCTTCCTGCTCCAAGAGAAAATAAATTACACAGCAAAAGAACTACAGGACTTGGCTAATATGTCACAACTGAAACCAAAAGAGCTTATCTTGAGAGAGTTAGAGCAAGGGAGTGGACTATTTTAAACCAAATAGGTGAGAATTTACTGACATGGAGACATTCACCCAAGACTCAGATTCAGCTCTCTGGCAGGAGCACACTAGGAGCTGGTCCTAATATCCTGCTGGGGATGGCTCTTTCGAAGCTTGAATACAAGAACTGTCAACACATCAACACAGCTTCCAGCAATTAGTAAATGGTTATGGCTATATAGAAAGTAAGGGCCCAAACCATTTTGTCTTTAGTGGAAACAACATTAGTACCCATTTAGTGTTTTGCCCGGGAGAAGGCAATGGCACCCCACTCCAGTACTCTTGCCTGGAAAATCCCATGGATGGAGGAGCCTGGTGGGCTGCAGTCCATGGGGTTGCACAGAGTCGGGCACGACTGAGGGACTTCACTTTCACTTTTCACTTTCATGCATTGGAGAAGGAAGTGGCAACTCGCTCCAGTGTTCTTGCCTGGAGAACCCCAGGGACGGGGGAGCTTGGTGGGCTGCCGTCTATGGGGTCGCACAGAGTCGGACACGACTGAAGCGACTTAGCAGCAGCAGCAGCAGCAGTGTCTTGCACCAAGGCTGTTTTATTTAATTCTCCTACTTTGGGGCTTCCCTGGTGGTCCAGTGGTTAAGAATCCACCTGGCAATGCCAAGGGACACCAGTTCAACCCTTGGTCCGGGAAGATCCCACATGCTGCAGGGCAACTAAGCCCGTGAACCACACCTATTCAGCCCATGAGCCTAGAACCTGTGCTCCACAACAAAAGAAGCCACAGCAATAAGAAGCCTGCATTCTGCAACTAGAGAGCAGCCCCTCCACAATTAGAGAAGGCCTGCATCAGCAATGAAGAGGACTCACCCACCAGCCAGAAAAATACATCTTTAAAAAATAACAATAATAATAATTCTCCTACTTTGTCACTGTATATACAGTCTGCAGTGACCTTGATCTCTTAACATTCTACAGAACATCACCGTAGTCAGAACATCATACTAATTGGATCTGGTGAGCAGGAGTATTAAATACTCCCCAAAGCCCTAGTAATACATATGTAGGCCATGCAAACTCATGAAAATTTAAAACTACCACGTTGGTGAAGTGTTTAGCGATCCAGTGGTTTGTGGCATCCCTTAAAACTTAAAGGACAAGTTGCTTCACCTTGTACTAGGAAAGAAAGCAAAAGAAACCATGCTTGCTGGACCTCTTTCAATTATGAGAGCAGCAAAAGCCACTTTGGAAATAGTGCTTTACCCATTTTTTGAGTATCTAGGAAAGCTCCTATTTTTGAGTGAGACTAAGAGCAAGAGAGGGACCTGCGACTGAGGTCCAAGCAACTGTATGCTTTGTAGCAAGTCCAAGCAACAGAGCAAGCTATTCTGCCACTTGGGTCATATGACTCGGTAGATATGATATGCCAGAGGTATCCATGGCAGGCAAAACCCCTGTAAGTGTCTCTTGCCAGCTCAAAAAAGAGAGTTGCCACGTTTCCAGGGTTCTAGATCTGGTGTTGGAGAACTATGGCTCATGGGTCAAATTCAGCTTGGCTTTGTTTTATGGTAGTTCGGTTTTGTTTGTTTGGGTGACTCAAGGTTTTTAAATCTGAGTGATTTGGAGAGTGGTAGTGCCATTAGAAGAAATCAGTAATGAAGTAGTAGGAACTGTCAACTGAAAATATTTCAGGGCTACTGGAAATATTTCATTTAAAAATCTGGGTATATTCTTGTGATGCCCAGTGCATAGGACATGATGCTGCCCTATATATCAAGTAAAACTATGTACAAACCAGTTCAGGCCCAATGGCCATGTTCTTTTCTTTTTTTTTTTTAATTGGAGTATAATTTCTTTACAATGTTGTGTTGGTTTCTGTTGTACAACAGAGTGAATTAGCTATAATTTCCTTCCCCCTTGAGCCTCCCTCCCACCCTCAAAGCCATGTTCTTAAAAATAACTGACACCATGAACAAACTAAGACTGAGAAATAAATAGGGAGAAGATAGGCAATGTATCAGTAGAAGGAGAAGCAAAGAATTAAGCATCTATTCTATGCATGATTTTATGTTTAGCTCTGCTGTGAAGGGTAACAGTGATAAAATAGTCAATGTATTTACTTCAAGGTACTCATAATTTGATAGAGGTGATGTTTTTCTGTAACAGAGTTGGGAGTGAGAAATAGTCTTAGAAAGTGAAAGTGTAATTTGCTCAGTCATGTCTGACTCTTCGTGACCCCATGGACTGTAGCCGGTCAGGATCCTGTGTCCATGGAATTCTCCAGGCAAGAATACTGGAGTGGGTAGCCCCTTCTCCAGGGAATCTTCCCAACCCAGGGACTGAACTCCGATCTCCTGTATTGCAGGCAGATTCTTTACTGTCTGAGCCACCAGGGAAGCCTGATTAAGGCGATGTTTTTCTGTAACAGAGTTCGGAGAGAGATATATTCTTAAGAGAAGTAGAAACGGGAGCTCCAAGGAGAGAGAAAAGCATTACTTGCAGCTAAGATTCAGGATGGAGGAGGTGGAGTCTGAGCTGGACTCTGTACATGACACTGAATCATGAAACACGGAGACCATGGGAGCAGAACGTTGTAAACAGAGGCTATGGCAGGGGCATAGCAATGGGATAGCATGATTTGTAGTAGCTGGTAGTTAGGATCTTTGGTTGCAAAAATCACATTATCTTAAGTGATAGACTTCTCCAAGGCAACGTGGAAGAATAAAGAAGACAGGAATCTCAGTCACATAGGACTAAGACCTTGTGGGGGATTAAATTCTGTCTGGGAACTGGAAGGTTATACTAGATCCAAGACAGCTCAAGGGAACACATACTTTGTCTGGGCCCCTTTCTAAGGGTCTGCCACAGACCAGGTAGGGACACTCTCTCTGTATCTGGTGCTCCTGCTAATACTGCTTCTCATTTTGTTTCTGCATATTCAAGAACTTCTGTCTACTCCTGGCTTCCACTGTGTTATAATATCTAGTTACAGCTTTTTTTCTGTATGTTTTTCATCTTCTCATCCTGCTGTTAACTAATTATCTGTCTGGGTCTCAAATTCAATCTTTGCAAGAGAAAATTTGATTGATCTGGTTAATTATTGTCATTCCTATTGAATATCTCTCTTGGGCAGTTGGACAGACTATGAATAGACTGATCAATTGGATGTGTCAAAGTTGACAGAGCCCAGTGGCACAGAACAAAGTGACCTCAGAGCTGTGGGAGCAGAAGGCACTGCTTCAAAAGTGCTAATATCAAGTGAAGCAACTTTGCCTGATCCTAGGTATAGCAAAGAAAAATAAACCTGAGACAATACAATGATGGCCACAAATGCCAAAATGAGTCATTTAGATTTATTTGACTAGTCCAGTTGTTCTCAATTTTATCAGACATCTTGTAATGTCTTCTATGCTATTCTTAAATGAGGATTATAAATACTAAATACACTAATTTTTAGAGAATCAATATAGTGCTTTAATACAAGGAAGAAATAAAAGGGAAGTGATATAACAAAATAATGTATATTTTAATATGCAGTTTCTCATGGAACAGCTACACTAGAAGTCATAAAGCAGTGGTCAGATGCTTGCAGCAATACAAGAGAAAATTATACCTGTTCTGGCTACAATTCAGACTGATTTAAGTGCATTGTATTGGTGGATGAGATGCCATCAACAATAATGCAAGCAGTAATGGTCATTTTTAAAAATGGTATCATCAACCCCTAGCACAGTGCCCAGTACTCATTTAGCATTTTTTGAGATGAAAAACTAATTTTTTTGAAAGCAAAAGAGATCCATTCAAGATTTTTAAAAAAGAGAAGTACCTAGATCAGACAATTTTCAGGAAGATTTTGTTTTTTTAATGAGGAAGATTACATTAAAAATTTTTTTTAATTTATTTATTTTTGGCTGTTTACTTATTTATTTGTCTTTGTTGCTGCACACAGGCTTTCTCTAATTGTGGCAAGAAGAGGTTACTCTTTAGTTTCAGGGCATGGGCTTTTCATCGTGGTGGTTCTCTTGTGGGCTCAGTAGCTGTGGCACATGGGCTTAGTTGCCCTGCAGCATGTGGGATATTCCTGGACCAGTGATTGAACTTGTGTCCCCTGCACTGGCAGGTGGATTCTTAACCACTAGATCACCAGGGAAGCCCTTCAAGAAGATTTAAGGCCTTAAAAGATAATGAGCTTCAAGGTCTGGGTTGTTTCCATAGTTGGCTCATTGGGAAGATCCCCTGGAGGAGGGCATGGCAACCCACTCCATTATTCCTGCCTGGAAAATCCCAAGGACAGAGGAGCCTGGTGGACTACAGTCCACAGGGTCACAAAGAGTCGGACACAACTGAAGTGAATTAGCATGCACACCCATTCCTACCCAGTGCTTTAATACTAGGCACTCAATACTTGATTTTGAATTGAATTGATATGAAGCAAATAATTTCTCCAGCAAAGTGCACCCACAGGGCCCTTTGATATAACATTATCTTTGGGCAGAACTCCAGAAAAGTAGTGTTGTGGAAGAATTTCCCTCACCACAGGGCCCAAAGTCAATCCTACCTCTGTTTCATATGTGCAAGACTCTGGAGTCTGAAATAGAATGTTTTAGGTCCAGCTCTGTTGCAAAGAAAGCTACATTCTGTCAGATCATCTCAAGATTCAGTAGCAACAAGTGCAAGGACCAACAATTACAGAAGCCTTTAACAAAAATCCATTCTGTGTAGCTGGCACACGTGTTTCAAACTTTATTTGCCTGTTGAGGAATGTCTTAATCAACAAGAGTAGTGTCCAACACATAATAGCCACTTAACGAGTATATGTTGAATGGATGAATGAATAGCAGTAGTTGAAAACAATGCCTAAAGACAGAAAAATGAAAAAGCAAAATTCTACTGTATTTTACACCAGAATCACACCTGGGATTTACTACTAGTTTTCAGTTTGAAGAACCATCAAACTGTCTGACTCAAAGCAAGCATTCAGGCTACACAAAATTACAATGAAAAAGTAAGTAATACGTGTGCACGGTGACAAAGTAGTACAGAGGAGTCTAAAATGGAACGTAACAGCTTCTTGATCATCTTCTCTCCCACCTTCAGTCTTTACCCCAGATAGGTCCAACTTTCTAAAGGTAAAACTGTTTGAAAGATCTGGACTTCCCTGGTGGTACAGTGGATAAAAACCTGCCTGCCAGTGCAGGGAACACGGGTTCGATCCCTGGTCTGGGAAGATTTCACATACTGAGGAGCAACAAAGCTTGTGTGCCACAAGTACTAAGAACCTGTGCTCTGGAACCCATGAGTTGAAACTACTGAGCCCGTGTGCCTAGAGCCTGTGCTCTGCAAGAGAAGCCTGTGCACCACAATGAAAAGTAGCCCCGGCTGTCCACAACTATAGAAAGCCTGCATGCAGCAACAAAGACCCAGCACAACCAAAAAATAAACTAAGAAAAAAACCTTAAAAAAAGATCAGATGACATTATGTATCTATTTTCAGCTTTATCATTTTTCTCTATGAAACTACTGATCTGATTAAGAAGACTTAACACATGGAGTTGACTTTCAAAGGGTGGGGAAAGTTTGTAAGGAAATACTTCTACCATTTCAGCTTTGGTAGCCATGGCAGATGTTGCCGGTCATTAGTATAGAGCCATTGCTCTCTCTTTGATAGCAAAAACACGATACTATTTAAAGTAAATACTTACTATTATTTTCAGGCATTTTAAGCACTCATGTTGCAAATATGATCTAATTTAATTCTCACAACAATTAATGAACTATGTACTATTATTATCCCGATCTTTTTGATGAGAAAACTGAGACTGAGGTTAAATAACACGTTCTGAGTCATACAGAAGACAGCAAACAGTGGCAATTTAACACAAACTTGCTTAATGAAAATCTGAAAATGTCTCATAACACAACTCTGAATCCCTCTTCTGTCAGACTCCTGGAAAGTCCTTGTCTTTTAAAATGTATACCGAACAACATTCAAAAAATGCTGTGATGATTCAAGTGGGATAAAATATCAAAAGACTATTTGGGGAAATGATGCCAACTCTTAAAAAGAAAATAAGTTTTCCTATAAGGCAATGGTTGGCAGCCACTTTTCCTCATAAGTTTCCTCATTTTGCCCAGTGAGAACGTTTTCGGATGGAGGACAAAGACTGACAATCAGAAATGAGAGCAGTCAACATCCTACAGTCAACAAAACAACTTACACGCATAGCAACAGGAGCATAGTTTATGTGGTAAGCATAATGCAGTAATTTAAAATAATGATCCCGAAGGTCTGTGCGACAGGGGCCAATGTTTACATAACATTACCTGAAAACGGTAAAACAGAAAATGAGGGCTCTGTTGCAGCTACGTGAAAAATCTCTTCTTTATGAACAGTAATGTAAAGAGAGAAGCAGAAGTAATTGTGGTTTCTGGTTGACGGACTGTAATTAGGTGTCATTCCCCTCCCCCGTGGCAATTTCTGTGGTGTCATCTTTTAACTAAAAAATAAACAAGGAATAATAAAACATCATTATACTAAAATGGGTTCTGGCTTCAGCATTGCACAAGTGGGGAGAAACCGGAGAAAGACTTTCAGATCACGTTTATCAGGGATCTCTGGAGTTCCCTCTGGCATGCTCCCACCGTGTTGGGATGTCATCTCAGAAACCAAATCTCTTGGAATTCTGTAAGTTCTTCTCTTGCATCAAAAAAAAAAAAAAAGAAAGAAAGAAAGAAAGAAAGAAAAGAAAAAGTGAGTGTTTTGTTTTCATTATTATTTACTAAACTTGGGAACTGAGCAAATCAGTTTTGGTTCTGGGAAAGTCCCTTTGATCTTCAACACCCACTCAGTCTATGAGACACACAGGTCAGGAACTCTTCACAAGGTCAGGAGCTTCCACTGAAACCTGCACACAGCATCTGTTGTTTGGAGCATCCTGAAGATGTCAAATTTCGGTCTCAGATTCCATTCTTAAGGCGGGATCACGGAAAACCCGCTCCTAATCTCTGCGGAGCGGAGGTGAGGGGAGGGCCTGGGATCCGCCATCCGCAGCCTTAGGGAGCCGGAGGCGCGGAGGCCGTGGAGCCACGCGGCCGCCCTCCACACCGAAGTCCGCGGGCGTCACCTGCGCTGACTCATCGCTTCGGCTCAGCTGGGGTTCCCGGCAGTTCCGCAGGTGCGGCCGCCGAGCGTCACGGCTCACTAATCTTAAACTGCCGGCAGCGTTCCGGCCCTGCGGTGACTCAGCCGCTTCCGCTCTGCCGGGCCCCGGTCAGCTCCAGCCTCCGCGGCCACGAGCCTTTTTCCCCTCGTAAGCGCCGAGCTCTAAGCTTCCGACAGGGCTCTGCAGCTTGTAAAGCAGCCTTGAACTCCAGGGCCCGGCGAGGCTCCTCTCAGTGAACTGAGAACAGTCCACAGCCCGCTGTGCAGAGCTTGGGTGACTGGGCTGGGCCAGTTGAAGCTTTGGCAGCCCGACGACCTAAGTTGGAAGCTCAACATTGTCACTTGGATGGGTCACCCCTAGAGAATCATTCAATCTGGTCAACTTCACTTTGCACCTGGGCGAAATAGGGCTGAGTCCACACCCATTTCGGTGCTGTTGGCCCAGCCTAACAAATAGCGGGAACTCAGCAAATCTAACTTGGTTATTATTTCTTTTGAAATACCTTTCGGATGTAGTTCTTCCTTTCCCCGCCACTGCAACCTTCTTGCACTTCACATTTCAATGCAGGATCACCGCGCGTGACTTCCTAAATGGTTTTCCCGAATTCCCATCCGACTCTCACTCAATGACCTGGCATATTTTTAAGGCACGCTGCTTTGTGCAAGCCAGTTGCCCTGCCTCAAGAAAACATAACACCTCCTTGCTGTTTTTCGACTTGATAGAAAGTCCCTTTCCTGGTGTTTAAGCCCTAGAATGTAGCCTGGACTACCCAAATCCTCATCCCTTCTATAAATATTTATGCTTACTCTTCGTCCTGCATTGTGGCACAGTTTCCTGCCCTGTCAGGGCTGAGAGGGGGTGTATACGCATAGTAAGAGCTCTGCTCGGAAGTGCGGACAAGTGAAAGTGAAGTGAAAGTCGCTCAGTCCTGCCCAACTCTTTGCGACCCCATGGACTGCAGCCTGCCAGGCTCTTCTGTCCATGGAATTCTCCAGGCAAGGATACTGGAGTGGGTGGCCGTTTCCTTCTCCAGGGAATCCTCCTGATCCGGGACCGGGCCCTGGTCTCCTGCACTGAAGGAAGATTCATTACTGACTGAGCTATCAGGGAAGCCCAGGGACTCTTGTCTACTCAGTGAGTAGAGGGGTACAGGAAAAATTTCACAGAGGAAGTAACATACGGAGGGTAACTGGCGGCTTAGCGGAGTTGCCAGCACTCTGATCATCGTTATATATCAGTGTCATGGTTGGTGCAGAACCTGGAAGTCATGCTGGGCTCTGGACTGTTGTTACACGATGTCTGAAACAGCCCCTTCCCTTGATTTTCTTGGATCCAGAAGTACTATGGAAAATAAAATTTGGGTTTTAAAATGAATATCATTTGATGAAACACAGATTGTGGGAAGTAATGGATTCCTTAAGGGAAACTTCCACAACTGAGGAAGGAGTTTCCATAGAGGGTGGAATCAGCCACCAGGCCTGAATGCTAGGGGAGGGTGTTTGTGAGGATTTTATAAAGCTGTATTTGAACCTGCCTCCAGTCAGTCCAAGGAAGGAGAAGGTTGTGTACTAAAACGAAGCAGCCAATTCACCAGGAGCCCACATACCTTTCTGGGTAGCTCCCTGAAAGAACTGAATTGTCAGGCACACTTGGCACACACTGCTGTGGGATTTCCCTGTGAAAAAAAGCTTTGCATGAGAAAGGGACAGGCTTTTCCAACTGGTCAGAGAGAGAAGGGCAGCACAGATCTGCAAGTTGGCAGAGTGGATGCTCCAAGGGACCTCAGGGTCAAGGACATCTCAATGACACTCTGCAGATAGCCCAGGTAGCATTGATTCAATTCAGTACTTGGAAAGAAGACAAGGGATCAGAGAGGTAGCAAGAGGAGTATTTTACACAAGGACTTTGATTACATTTGATCTCAGGTTCTTTCTTAAACATTTCCATCATGAACATGTTTTACTTTTTAAAAAATTATTTATCTAGTTATTTAGTTAGTTACTAAATTTTTTGACTGCAGCAGGAGGCTTGCAGAATCTTGGTTCCTGAACCTCCTGCAGTGGACAGGCAAAATCTTAATCCCTGGGTAACCAGGGAAGTCCCAGAGAAACATTATTTCTTTTTAAAAAGTCACTGCATTGGTACCCATTTCTTATTCGATAGAGTTTCATGCATTGGTGAAGGAAATGGCAACCCACTCCAGTATTCTTGCCTGGAGAATCCCAGGGACGGGTGAGCCTGGTGGGCTGCAGTCTATGGGGTCGCACAGAGTCGGACACGACTGAAGTGACTTAGCAGCAGCAGCTGCAGAGTTTTACAATACAGGAGTCAGAGTTCACTTTTCAACTCTGGAAATTATAGATGTTGATCATAATATAAACATTGATTGCCATCTGTGGCTCAGACAGTAAAGAATCTGCATTGATTATTAATGTAAGTTAAAATTATGATTTAACTACTCTGGGAAGATAGGGAAGAAGAAGTGGAGTTGGGTGTGTGGTGTATTTGTCACAGTTCTACATCCTCATCTACCACAACAGGAAGGCAATAGAGCATGTTTAACACATAGCAACAGAAACACATTTTTCTTTTTAATATATGATGGTATATACCTGAAGCAACATGGAAAGTGGAAACTGGTTGTCTTTGGGTTATGAAGAGGAATGAGGCAGAAGATAAGTGTTTTTCACTCTATCTTGTCTAGGGTATTGAAGTATTGAAATATTTTTCAATATGTCAAGGAATATTTCCAGTGAGATATTTTTAAACTTCATTCATTTATAATGTGGTAAAAATAAAAGCATACAAACTTGTCTCAGTAATTTAATTTCTATTTGTTTATCTTAAGGTGATAAATACAGATATGAGCAGAGATTTATATACAATAGTCATTGCTGCTGCTGCTGCTAAGTCGCTTCAGTCGTGTCCGACTCTGCTCGACCCCATAGACAGAAGCCCACCAGGCTCCCCCATCTCTGGGATTCTCCAGGCAAGAACACTGGAGTGGGTTGCCATTTCCTTCTCCAGTGCATAAAAGTGAAAAGTGAAAGCGAAGACACTCAGTCATGTCCGACTCTTAGCAACCCCATGGACTGCAGCCTACCAGGCTCCTCCGTCCATGGGATTTTCCAGGCAAGAGTACTGGAGTGGAGTGCCATTGCCTTCTCCCAATAGTCATTGCAGGATTATTTATTTAAAAACTAGTAATAATATAAATGTCTAACATAAGACAATAATTTAAAAAATCATGGTGCAATCATATGATTTTATTAAATAACAGTTTTGAGAATGATTTAATTTCATAGTAAAATGCTAATTTTAAATGAGTGAAAATAAAAGGCAAAAGTATGTGTCTTCAGGGAATTCCCTAGCTGTCCAGTGGTTAGGATTTGCACTTTCACTGCCAGGGACTGTGTTCAATCCCTAGTTGGGGAACTAAAATCCAGCAGGCCTCTGGTGTGGCCTAAAAAAAAAAAGGTACATATATTCATGGTAAACAGACTGGAAGGAAGTATTTATCTCTGGTAATTGGAATTATAGTATTAGGATAGAGTTAGGTTTCTTTAGGAAGCAAATGTTGGGTTGAAGTTACAAGTGGATAAAGTCATTGGGAAGTTACTCCTCTGAAAAGAAAGAGGAGGAAGCCAGATTGGGTAGATATAGTAGTTAGATGTGGTACAAATTCTCTGCTGCCAACAGGGAGCTTTGGAGCAAAGATTGCTTTACTGGAGGTGTCCTGTGATCTGTGGTAAGAGCCAGGACTTTGTACCACCACCTTCCATGGTCATTGGTTTGAGTCAGTCTAAGAAGAGAGTGACAGAGGCTGGAAAGATAAGGATGATCAAGAAGTTAACAGATGAAGGCCATCACCTTTCCTGCAGCTGGGCAAAAAGCCCTTTCTCGAGAGGGAATCTGACTAGTACATCTCTCTATTTGCAACAAAGGGTGATTATTCTAAAATGCCTATTTTGTATATTTTTATAATCTAATTTTGGCATCAAAAATGCTATATAATAAAATTTGTAAAATAGTAAGTAGACCTCAAATATAAGTTCAGGAGGGATCCTCTAAAGCACATACACTTTAGAGCATTGATTCTTTTTTTCTTTGGTCAGCTATTTTGTCTGTTCAGAGGTCATGATTGTCCCTTTTTGGCTTATAGGATAAGTTTCAAATAATTGAGGTTCTCAGAACTGAGTCCAGTACCTCATCTGTGTAATGAGGAAATTTTGTCTCACTATAACTGTGAAAATTATATTACTCCTCTTAATTACTTGGTTCTTTCATTTACTCAACAAACATTTGTTATGCATTTACCTATTGAACAATGATAGTAGACATGGTGTAGAAATTAATAAGATATTGATCATATAAAGCTCACACTTTAGTAGATGAACTAAGTCAGGAACTTAATAATGTGTTAAAAATGTACATACTCTTAGAGTTTCAGTTTTGCAAGATAAAAAGAGTTCTGGAGATTGACTGCACACTATTGTGAATATACTTAACACTACTGAACTGCACACTTAAATATGGTTAAGGTGGTAAATTTTATGTTATATGTGTATTTAACCACAATGAAACATTTTTTAAAAGGTATATACCCTGTGAGTTAGTGATTACATTTCTGGGTTTGTATCTCAAAGAAACTTTCACCTATCTACACAAAAAAACAAGTATGAGGATGTCCTCTGGAGCACTGTTTATAATAGCAAAAAGATAGAAATAGTTTATATTTTTATCAAAAAGGAATGGATAAAATAAAAGTAGTATTGGGTTGGCCAAAATTTTCATTTAGGTTTTTTGTAATATCTTACAGAAAAACCCAAACAAACTTTTCGGCCAACCCAGTATATTTCATATATCAACCTAAACTGATCTCAAAAATCATTTTGGGTGTTAAAAGCAACATGCAAATTGGTACATGCATCATGATACCATTAACATAAATTTAAGAACACACAACATCGAAGTCCATTGGTGATGGATATAGATACATATACATACTCAGATAAAATTATAGGGAATGGAATGGATGGATACACCCCAAACTCATGGTAGCAGTTACCACTGGACATTGAGAGCAGAAATGGGACTGAGTGGGAAAGTGTTGTGGTTAAAGGAGATAATTTTATCTATAATGTTTCAGTCTTTTAGGGATATAAATGCATATGCTGTAATAACCTATAATGGAAAAGTATCTGAAAAAGAATATATAAACATACATATTGGACTTTCCCAGTGGCTCAATAGTAATGAATCCACTTGCACTGGAGGAGACACAGGTTCAATACCTGGATTGGGAAAATCCCCTAGAGGAGGAAGTGGCAACCCACTCCAGTATTCTTGCCTGAAAAATCCCTCCGACAGTGGAGCCTGGTGGGCTACAGTCCGTAGAGTCACTAAGAGTCAGACACGACTGAGCAACTGAAATGCATATATATGTATATATCTATCAGTTCAGTTCAGTTGCTCAGTCGTGTCCGACTCTGTGACTCCATGGACTGCAGCACGTCAGGTTTCCTTGTCCATCACCAGCTTGCTCAAACTCATGTCTATCGAGTCGGTGATGCCATCCAACCATCTCATCCTCTGTCGTCCCTTTCTCCTCCTGCCTTCAATCTTTCCCAGCATCAGGGTCTTTTCCAATGAGTCAGTTCTTCACATCAGATGGCCGAAGTATTGGAGTTTCAGTTTCAGCATCAGTCCTTTCAATGAGTATTCAGGACTGATTTCCAAGGGACTCTCAAGAGTCTTCTCCAACACCACAGTTCAAAAGCATCAATTCTTTGGTGCTCAGCTTTCTTTACTGTCCAACTCTCACATCCATACACGACTACTGGAAAAACCGTAGCTTTGACTAAACAGACCTTTGTTGGAAAAGTAATGTCTCTGCTTTTTAATATGCTGTCTAAGTTGGTCATAGCTTTTCTTCCAAGGAGGAAGCATCTTTTAATTTTCATGGCTGCAGTCACCATGCCCAGTGATTTTGGAGCCCCCAAATATAAAGTCTCTCACTGTTTCCACTGTTTCCCCATCTATTTGCCATGAAATGATGGGATCGGATGCCATGATCTTTCCCAATTTGGAACCAGTCTGTTGTTCCATGTCTGGTTCTAACTTTTGCTTCTTGACCTGCATACAGATTTCTCAGGAGGCAGGTAAGGTGGTCTGGTATTCCCAGCTCTTGAAGAATTTTCTACAGTTTGCTGTGATCCATACAAAGGCTTTGATAAATAAAGCAGAAATGGATGTTTTCCTGGAAGTCTCTTGCTTTTTTGATGATCCAACGGATGTTGGTAAGTTGATCTCCGGTTCCTTTGCCTTTTCTAAATCCAGCTTGAACATCTGGAAGTTCACAGTTCATGTACTGTTGAAGCCTGGCTTGGAGAATTTTGAATATTACTTTGCTAGCATGTGAGAGGAATGCAATTGTGCAGTAGTTTTACCATTCTTTGGCTTTGCCTTTCTTTGGGATTGGAATGAAAACTGATATTTTCTGGTCCTGTGGCCACTGATGAGTTTTCCAAATTTGTATATATGTATATGTATATATTGGAGAAGGCAATGGCACCCCACTCCAGTACTCTTGCCTAGAAAATCCCATGGACAGAGGAGCCTGGTAGGCTGCAGTCCATGGGGTTGCTAAGAGTCGGACACGACTTCGCGACTTCACTTTCACTTTTCACTTTCATGCATTGGAGAAGGAAATGGCAACCCACTCCAGTGTTCTTGCCTGGAGAATCCCAGGGACTGGGGAGCCTGGTGGGCTGCCATCTGTGGGGTCACACAGAGTCGGACACGACTGAAGTGACTTAGCAGCAGCAGCAGCATATGTGTGTATATATATATATACATACAACTGAATCACTTTGCTGTATACCTGAAACACTGTAAATCAACTATACCTCAATTAAAAAAAGAAAAAAGAATATGAGTACAAATATGAAGGTTAAAAATTGGTGCTTCTGGGTGGTGGGTGTATGTGTGATTTTATTTTATTTATTACACTGTATTTAAATTTTTGATTTTTTGAAAAATAAATAACTTCAGAGTCTCTTTTAAAAAGCAAATTATGCGTGGCTAAAGAGAAATATAGGTAAAGTTCTATGGGAATTCAGAATGGAGAGACATTATCAAAGGTAGAGTGGGACATAGAGGGGTTCAGGAAAGGCACCTGAATTAAGCCTTTAAGGATGGAAAAAAATGAAGATAGATAAGAAAGGGAATGTGGAGTGATTCGCTACTCCAGGTAGAATGAGCAGTATGAAAAAGGCATGGAGACAGGAAAACAAGGGATTCTGGAATAGTTGCTTGGTGGACCAGAAGTACCTGATGACAAAAACCAGGAAGTATGGTCTAAAAGTTTCATTCAAAAGGAGCCTTCCAAGGGAAATCAAGAACTTCAGTCTGTTCTGTAGATAGTGGCTTGTTATTACAGGTTTTGGAGTTGGAATGACAGGATAAGGACAGAAAAATTAATCTGGCCATGAAATATAAAATAGTTTGAAAATAGTTAGAAGTATCACAGGCAGAGAAAGCAGTTAGGAGGAAATGATTGTAGGAGCCCAAGCAAGAGATAAACACAGATCCTTCCCACATTCCCTTCATTTTTTTAAAGCTTTACTGATCCTGGTGCCCTTTTGATCATACATGATAGTCTTTGGAATAGCATCTCTGCCTCTGGGATGAAAGTTATAACATGCACTTCTCAGTAATAGTGGTTCACTGAGGCAGGCGTTCTAAGGACAGCCTGTGTTGAACTGTGCAGTTTAAAAAAGGATCTAAGTGATTTCTGACCAATCATAACTTTCCTCGTGTACAAACACTAACCTAAAGCGTTTAAAGGTTCCCATTGCCTGGTTCTAGTCCCTGAGACTACAATAGAAGCCACATACCTTAGCATATCCCACACCCCAGGTCTGACAGCAGCTAACTTCTGCAGCTTCAGCATTTTCTCCTGTATGGATTCTGACTCCAGCCATGTTGATATGCTGTGTAATCCCACAGACAGAGCCATGCATTTTCCCACTCCCCCAACTCTTTGTTTTTCTGGGATGCTCTTCCTCCCAATCTCTGCTTATCAAAAATACTGTTCATTCTAGGGTCAAAATTCCCTTCCTTCCACAAAGACTTTTGTATTCATCCCAGAGGAAATTAGCTCCTTCCTCTCAGTTATCAAAGTTTCTACCAGTCACATGACAGCTTTTTTTCTCTCTAACATCTCTTCCTCTAGTTAGATTTTGAATCTCTGGAGGTAGTGTATAAGTTTTTTCCGTTTTTTTTTGTTGTTGTTGTTAATCCCTCTAAAATAACTAGGCCGAAGCACTTTGCATGTCAAGGTGTATGCTAATTAAAATAACTACCAAGCATTGAAAGCCTTTTTTAGGCACCATATACATGTCTATTCCTCATAATAACCCTAGGATGAAGGTACTGTTATTCTCATTTTATAAAAGAAGAAATAGAGGCTCAGAGGTATTAATTAACCTGCCTAGTATACAGGTGAGGGAGATTAAGAGGTACAAACTTCCAACTACAGAATAAATGAGTCATGGGTACAAAATGTACAGTGTGGAGAATATAGTCAATAATTATGTAATATCTTTGTATGGTGACAGATTATAACCAAACTTATCCTGGTGATTATTCTGAAATGTATAAAAATACCAAGTCACTATGTTGTGTAACAGGAACTAATATCCTGTTGTAGGTTAATTATGCTTCAGAAATGAACAAACTCATAGAAAAAGAGATCAGATTTGTGGTTACCTGAGGGGGAGGGGTTGGGGAAGGAGTACCTGGATGAAAGCAGTTGAAAGGTACAAACTTCTAGTTACAAGATAAATAAGTAATAGGGATTTAAAGTACACCATAATAAATATAACTAACACTGCTGTATGTTATATATGAAAATTGTTAAAAGAGTAAATCCTAAGAGTTCTCATTACAGAGAAAGACTTTTATTCTTTCTTTAATTTTGTATCCATATGAGATGATAGACATTCAGGAAACTTATTGTGATAATCACTTCATGATGTATGTAATTTAAATCATTGTACTGTACACCTTAGACTTATATGGTGCTGTATGCTAATTATATCTCAATAAAACTGGAAGAAAAAGAAAAGTAAGATTTGAGTAGGGCTCTGACAGGTTCTGAAGCTTGTTTTGTTTTCATTATATAATGCTACTTTCTTAAACTGAATAGTTGAATAAATGAAGAATACATTTTTGAACACTTTTTCAACTGGCTTTTCTTTGGCATATTTCCTTCCTGGAGGTTTACTGAGCTGGTAAAGCAGAAGGAAATACCAATCAGTCTTTCTTACCAGCTGTATTAGCTTCAAGTAATGGGAAACCACTGCAGATGGTAACTGCAGCCATGAAATTAAAAGACACTTGCTCCTTGGAAGAAAAGCTATGACCAACCTGGACAGCATATTAAAAAGCAGAGATATTACTTTGCCAATGAAGATCCGTCTAGTCAAAGCTGTGGTTTTTCCAGTAGTCATGTATGGATATGAGAGTTGGTCTATAAAGAAAGCTGAGTGCTGAAGAATTGATGTTTTTGAATTGTGGTGTTGGAGAAGACTCTTGAGAGTCCCTTAGACAACAAGGAGATCAAACCAGTCAATCCTAAAGGAAATTAGTCCTGAATATTCATTGGAAGGATTGATGCTAAAGCTGAAACTCCAGTACTTTGGCCATCTGATGTGAAGAACTGACTCATTGGAAAAGACCCTGATGCTAGGAAATATTGAAGGAAGGAGGAGAAGGGGATGACAGAGGATGAGATGATTGGATGGCATCACCAACTTGATGAACATGAGTTTGAGCAAGCTCTGGGATTTGGCGATGATGGACAGGGAAGCCTGGTATGCTGTAGTCCATGGGGTTGCAAAGAGTCAGACATGACTGGGTGACTGAACTGAACTAAATAGGAAACCAACTCCTACTGACTTACACAATAGAAGAAAATCTATTGGTTTATAAACCAAGGAGTTCATTGGTGGGTTGCTGGCGTTAGGATTGGATCAATGTTGTAACAAGTTTGCCTTTGGCCTTCTGTTTTGTTTTCCTGTAAATTGATTTCATAACTGGGCAGTATCTCCCTGTATGATGTCAAAGATGGCTCCCAGTAGCTCCAGGTTACATTCTACCAATTTAACAACCCCAGAAGAAAGCACCTCTTTTCTGATAGGTCCTGTAACATTCCCAAGTAAGACTGTCCTTGGCCCAGCTTGGGTCACATGCACATCCCTGAAATAATCTCTGTTTGAGGAGTGTTGGGTTGCTCTGATTGGCCAGGGGTAAGCCTGAGGTTTGGGTCAACCCTACTAGAACTCTATGGATTGAGAATGGGAAAAGAAAAATTATGGTACCAGACTAGAAGGGATGCTGGACAGGCAAGATAAATGTCCATTATACATACATTCACTAAGCTAGGACTCAACAGTCTGTGATCCATGTTGTCTGTGCCTGAGTAGAGACAGTAGGTGACTCCATATGTGCGTGGTAACTCCCTTCAGTCTTGTCCGACTCTTTGTGACCCTATAGACTGTAGCCTGCCAGGCTTCTCTGCCCATGGGATTCTCCAGGCAAGAGTACTGGAGTGGGTCGCCATGCCCTCCACCCGGGGATCTTTCCAACCCAGGGATCGAACCCGTGTCTCTTATGTCTCCTGCATTGGCAAGCAGGTTCTTTATCATTAGCACCACTTGGGAAGCCCATGGTCTGCCTTCAAATGACTCACCGCATAAGAGTGTTTTCCTGGTTTAGTCCCAAGGGTTGTGCTGTTCTTCAGAGCAGTCATATAACAAAACATTCTACTCTCGGGAAATGGTTTATGCCTGGCTGGAGTCCTGTGATAGTCTACAGCCAACTGAGAAGAAGAGACTGGGATCTGATACCACCAGGGAACACAGCGTCAACTGAAATAGTCCTAGGCAGGCCAGCTCCACCACTGGGAGGACACAGAAGCCAATGACAAGCAGTAACATGGGCAAGCAGTTATTTCCCGGGACCAAACAGAACATGACACGTCTTAATGCGAGACAGAAAATTCTGAGGTAGGAAATACTCAGGATTTCAGATAAACAGATAGATCTGGTTGGCAGGTAGCAGGACCTTAGCCCCTGGACTAAAAAGTTCAGGGCCAGTCTAATCTTAAGAAATTTAAAGGGGTAGGCATGTGCCAGTTGCAGGGGGATCGAGATTGGGTAGGGAGTCAGGATTGGAGCTAAGGCATTAGACCAGGCTGAAATCCATGGACTAGGTCTGGAGTGTCCATGGCAGCCAGGAGGGCTGAGTCTCGAGAATAAGACTGAAGTTCAGATAACAGATAGGACCGGGACCTAAGTTTAGATGATCGACAGCCTTGATAGGAAACCCTAGAGTGAGGGATGGATGTACTGTAAATTCCTCTCGTCTCTGTGCAGGGTTCTGCAGATGCTATTGAGAGTCGCAGCTGAGGGGAAGGAGGGAGACAGAAGTTGGTCCCACAATAGGATCCAACCAACTAAAAAAAATCAGAAACATGCATTCTCTTATTTGAACGCCTAATGTAATAAAAATCAAATTGAAAAAAGATTCAGCTGAAGCAAAGACACCAGGAAAGAAATAGAGGCAATTGTTTTTGTGTGTGTTTTGTGTTTTTTTAAATTTTTTATTAGAGTATCATCACTTTACAATTTTGTGTTAGTTCCTGCTTCAACAAAATGAATCTGCTATACATTTCTTTCCCATTTAGGTCATCACAGATCATTGAGTAGAGTTCCCTGTGCCGTACAGTAAATTCTCATTAGTCATCTAATTTTACATATAGTAGTGTATATATGTCTGGAGAAGGCAATGGCACCCAACTCCAGTACTCTTGCCTGGAAAATCCCATGGACGGAGGAGCCTGGTAGGCTGCAGTCCATGGGGTCTCGAAGAGTCGGACACGACTGAGCGACTTCACTTTCACTTTTCACTTTTCACTTTCATGCACTGGAGAAGGCAATGGCAACCCACTCCAGTGTTCTTGCCTGGAGAATCCCAGGAACGGGGGAGCCTGGTGGGCTGCCATCTGTGGGGTCGCACAGAGTCAGACACGACTGAAGCGACTTAGCAGCAGCAGCAGCAGAGTATAGATGTCAATCCCAATCTCCCAATTCAACCCACCTCCCCAAGACGTTAAATGAGATTTCCTTCTTTTCTTCATTTCAGAGCTTAGGCTAGCAGGTGGCGAGTACCCTCATATTATAAGGAGACTCCTCAGGTTGTTTATGCTCAGCTTGCTCAAGGGGTGGCCCCCACATTGGTTCTGACATCTGTAACCTGTCACTCCCACTTTTGGTTTAAGGAAAGAAGATCAAGGGAAGAGGTTTAAAAAATGAAGATGGCTTTAACATTTAAAATATGAAAAAAAAATGAGGATTACTTTGAAGAGAACTAAAAAGCACTGTGGTTTTCTCTCTCTCTGGTCAAGGGAAAGGAAACAATAGGGACCTATCAAGCGGAGAGACTGACACCCTGGTGGATGTGTGCTGAATGGAAGTCCTGCCCCAAGGCAGCCGAGACCTGGAGCAGAATGTGGTGAGAGTTCTTCGGACAGTCTGACCAGAGTCCCCTGACTTGTGGTAGAGAGAAACTGATGTTTTTTTCTCACCTGAGAGCTATGTGAGAAGCTGGCTGGAGGACCAAAGATTGTAGGTTAAGTGGCTGGGAAGAGAGAATTGACAGAATGTGTTTGAAAGGCAGTAATAAGGAAGAATAAAATTTTCCTTTCATTGGTGGAAAGGTAAGCCTGAGTTCTCTTTTTAGCTTTACCACAGATTAGCTGTGCTAGTGTAGAAAACTGCTTGATCTCTCTGAAACTCAGTTTTCTCTTCTATAAAAGGAAGAATTGGACTAGACTGTCTTTAAGGTGTCCCAAAGTTACCTTCAATGACTTTCTAATTCTATGGGTGGATTTGACTGAGCTCTATGGTGACTTGTGAGATGGATTATTAAATATATATATATATATATATATCCCATTACACTAAGCCCTAGAAATTCAGGTCTCAAGGCTGCAGCATTCTTTTCTTCCCTTACTCCCTCTTCTCCTAACAAGTACTTAAAAAATAAATTATTTAGGGCTTCCCTGATGGCTCAGTGGTGAAGAGGCACCACTTGGGAAGCCCGTGCCAATGCAGGAGACACAAGTTTGATCTCTTGTCCGGGAAGATCCCACATACAACTAAGCATGTGGGCCACAATTATTGAGCCTGTGCTCCAGATCCCAGGACCTGCAACTACTGAAAACCACATACCCTAGAGCCCGTGCTCCATAACAAGAGAAGTCACCAGAATGAGAAGCCCGTGCTTTGCAACGAGAGTAGACCCTGCTCACCACAACTAGAGAAAAGCCCTCGCAGCAATGAAGACCCAGGAGAACCAAAAAGTTAAATAAACAAAAATTATCTTTTTAAAGTTTAATTATTTAAAATTTTAAAAAGAAATAGTAATCCGTAATACCACTAACCTGATACATTACTAATTATACTTTGGCTAATTCCTTTCCAGATCTTGACCACCCATCTGCATATTGCTCCAGTTGCAGTCACTAGCACATGCTTTTGGTGTCCTTACAAGCCCCAGTTCATATCCCACACGTGATCAAGAGAAGTCAAAGCTTGGGGTGCTTCCAATTATTGCATAATAAGAGCAGGCGAGGAACAAACTGGCCTTTGAACTACTCTGGTGTGGCCTCTCTTCCTTCTTAAGTCTCCTTCCTGATGCTTCAGCAACAACAGGAACTCAGGAAGCCCGGTAGAGCTAAGTAGCCTTTGGTCTACATGGCACTCACTGTGAGTTTGGGTCTGGGCTAGAAATACCAAGTGATCCATTTAGCAGACATCACAGCAGCCACCAGAGGGTTATGCCAAACCTCTAAAGTCACAGAGAAAACCAATATCAAGTGATATAGAGATGTGCTGGTGATTCTTCTGTTGTTAAAACAGGAGTGATAAGATGGTCACAGAGGATCAGCAAAGTGATGGCTCTCCATCCACCTTTTTAAAAATTGAAGTCTAGTTGATTTACAATATTTTATTATTTCAGCTGTACAGCATAGTGATTTAATATTTTTATAGAATATACTCTATTCAAAATTATTACAAAATAATGGCTACATTTCCCTATTCTGTAGAGTGTATCCTTGTAGCTTATCTATTTTATACATAGTAGTTTGTCTCTCTTAACTTACCCCTTCCTTTCTCTTGCCCCTCTTCCTTTCACTCTCCATGAAAGAGTGAAACTAGTAACCACTAGTTTGTTCTCCATGTCTGTGATTCTGTTTCAGTATATACATTCATTTCTTATTTTTTTAGATTCTACAAATAAATGACAACATAGAGTATTTGTCTTTCTCTGACTGACTTACTTCTCTAAGCACAATGCTCTCTATTCCATGTTGTGGCAAGACACTCCACCCACTATAGTGCCAGCGCTTGTGTCTCAATCTTTATGACCTCAATCCTACTCACAGGAGCACCTCTGAGTGCAGCCCCAGCAAGTCAAGCTTTTTAGAGAGATCTTTGTGCATTCTCATTTAGACAGAGACAGAGATGGTTCAGTCTGGGCCTTGAGATGGTGTCCCTAAAACTTAGTCTGGGATTGGAGAGCCTTCAAGGGCAAGGTGACAAGTAAAGGGCAATGAAGCTGAGAAGCAGCAGGTAGGTAGAGATTGGTTCATGGAGCCCCTGGAGCCCTGCCGAGGAGGAGGAGCCTCAGATAAATTTGCAACAGGAATGTAACTTCTTCAGATCTGTTTTAGAAAGATCCCTCTGGTAACAGTGTGGGGAATGATTTGAAAAGGATGACTGGAAGCAGAGACCTGGGGTTATTATAATTCTGTTAAGACATCACAAATTTTAAAAAGAACATAGGATTTTATCATTAGAAGATAAAAAGGACAAAATGCACTAGCTGATAGAGAAATTTGAAAAGACCCTGATGCTGGGAAAGATTGAAGGTGGGAGGAAAAGGGGATGACAGAAGATGAGATGGTTGGATGGCACCACTGACTTAATGGACATGAGTTTGAGTAAGCTCCGGGAGTTGGTGATGGACAGGGAGGCCTGGCGTGCTGCAGTCCATGGCGTCGCAAAGAGTTGGATATGACTGAGCGACTGAACTGAACTGATAGAGAAATACTATACCCTTGGAGAACTCCATAGGTAAAATATCTTTCTTTTTTGTGGGGCTGCCTTTTTATTTTTGGCATTGAACACTTAAAGAAATATGTATTTACTTTTTTCTGATTACAGAAACAAGCCATACTCATTGAAAGTTTTCAAACATTTCAGAAATATTTAATTTAGGAAAAATGTTCTGTACAATCCCACCCCCCACAGAGGTAACAGCTGTTATTAGGAAAATACCTTTCTCACAGTTGGAAATCTTGTTCTCACCATGAACTCCAGATGCCTCACAACTAAATCTCAAAAGGCAACGCAATAATCAGATTCCCTGAAGAGCAAATGATCAAAGAGTATTCAAAGCAGAAAACGTATACAGAAATAACTGGGCAATAAGGTGATAAGCTAAAGATCTAATTCCCGTATTTTCTGCTCACGCATTCATTTACCTGAACTATGTCTGGTACTTGACTAAGGGAGTGGCTAGAGTTTACTTTGGTGGAATAAATGGGCTTTAGAAGTTAACCTTTTTTCTTGGTTAAGTGTTCATTGTTGCAGATTTCTTTCTTCCTTTTTAAAAAAAAAATTATTGGAGGATAGTTGATTTACAGTGTTGTGTTAGTTTCAGGTGTACACTAAAGTGAATCGGTTATACGCATACACATATCCCCTCTTTTTCAGATTCTTTTAGATTTAGATTCCATATGTTTTCTTTTTAAAAGGAGAAGTGTTGTCCTAAGGCTAAAAAGTATTTTCCATTCCTAGCAGGTCTCTTGACATGGTAGATAACACCAAAAAATAATTCAGTATTTTTGTGCCCATTTGAACCTATCAAATTGGGATAATAATATCTGTCTGCCTCTCCAGGAAGATGATGAGACAATTGATTTATTTCTTCTTATTTATTTGCTTTTGAAATCTAGAGGGAAAAATCTAGACTTAAGGCCCTTTGAAAGAAAGAATTGTCCTTTCTAGACAATTATTCTCCAGCACTCTTGCCTGGAAAATCCCATGGATGGAGGAGCCTGGTGGGCTGCAGTCCATGGGGTCACGAAGAGTCGGACACGACTGAGCGACTTCCCTTTCACTTTTCACTTTCCTGCATTGGAGAAGGAAATGGCAACCCACTCCAGTGTTCTTGCCTGGAGAATCCCAGGGACGGTGGAGCCTGGTGGGCTGCCGTCTATGGGGTCGCACAGAGTTGGACATGACTGAAGCGACTTGGCAGCAGCAGACAATTACTGGAGAGAGTTTCTTTCGAAATGAAACCTTTCTTGGAATGCATTCTGGAGCTTCATAACTTTTACCATCAGAAATTCTTAACTCTTTCAAGTGCATATAACAGAAACTCAATTCAGACCAGGTGAAAAAGAGAAGATTATTGTTTCATTCTTCTAAAGTCTGATGAAGTCAGAGTTGGCTTCAAGGATATGTGTTCCATCAGAAACTATGATTGAATTTGAGAAATTCTTCTTCAGTATTTGCATGTTGCTTGAGTGGAGGAGGTACATTCTCAGAAGCTATAGAATGGCCATGTGTAGCCTTGCCTTTAAAACATCTGCTTGGGGAGTTCCCTGGCGGTCCACTGGTTAGGATTCAGCACTTCCACTGCCGCAGCCCAAGGTTCAGTCCTTGGTCAGGGTACTAAGATCCTGCAAGCTGTGTGGGGCAGTCAAAACAAACAACAAAAACAAAAAGGTCTGGTTGCATTAGTCAAGATGTCTTGAGAGGTTTTGTTCTTTAAGTAAAGAAAAGAGAGAACTCTGCACTGACAGCTTATATGGTCTTGATAAATGATGGAGCCCACATACCTGAGTATAGGCTTATGAAGAAATCTTACCCTATCAGGGCATAAGAAGAGGTGGAGTATGATGGTCTGGGGCAGGATCCTGGAGCAGGACTGCTGGAGTCTGTATTCGTCAGATTAACTCCTCTGAGCATCAGTTTCCTCTCATGTCCAGTGGAGACAGTAATGGATCTACTTCACAAGGTTATTATGAGGATTAGACAGTATATGTAGAGGTCTTGAATAGGCTAGCACATAGTAAGTTCTCAGTAATTGTTAGGTATTATTATTTTTGCTTACCACTTTCAAGGATGATGTGGCAATTTCCCCTCACCTGTACCTCAATGTCTTCCTGGACAGATTCTGTAATATGACAACTAAAACTCAGTTTGGTCTGGTTTAAAATGTCCATCTCAAGATTGGTTCAAAGCTCTCCACTTCCCCTGGTACAATGGCAGAGGAGATGCTGGACTTATGGCAGAGGAGATCCATGGACTTCTTAAATCCTCCTCCCACTCCAGTGCCCTGGAGGACCGGTGGAAGCTGAGTCACACCCTGGGACACCTCGTCCCCTTCCCTGTTCTCAGGAAGGGGTCAGGGAGAGGGAGGCGGCCTTTGGAGCTCCTTTTAGTAGTAGTTTACTCTTGTTGGGGAGGCAGCCCTGAAATTACTACTCTGGTTCAGTTTTGTCCTGCTACTGCTGTGGCCTCTGTGGAGGGGTAGTCTCACCTGAATGGGTACACAATCTCTTTAGGCATATGTTCAGTTTGACCTCAGATACCTCTTTAGTGTTACCTTGTGTGTGAGTGTGCATGCTCAGTTGTATCCAACTCTTTGCAACCCCATGGACTGTAACCTGCCAGGCTCCTCTGTCCATGGGATTTCTCAGGCAAGAATACTGGAGTGGGTTGCTATTTCCTCTTCCAGGGGATCTTCCCCATCCAGGGATGGTACCTATGTCTCTTGCGTCTCCTGCATTGGCAGACAGATTCTTTACCACTGAGCCACCAGGGAAGCCCAGTGTTAGATTACTGAAGCACAGTTGGTGCTAGAGAGGAAACTGGAACTGAGGCTTGATTTTTTTATTGTTGTTATTGTTCTGACAAATAGGGGCAGATTACAGTCAGAACAAACTCTTATTTCCCACAGTGCCTGCTGAGTAACCTCCCGGGGAGGATGTATAATAGAACTCAGAATGGCTGAAGCAGGTTAGCGACCACAGATCAGATGCTGTTCAAAGGGCTTCTGGATTTCAAGCACTTTAAATAGAGCAACAACCCAAAATAATATTTATTGGCTATATACTGAAGTCAGGCACTTAGTACACACTATCCATTCTATATGGTAAGGATTATTAGCTCCATTTTACAGATGAGCATAGTGAAGGTAAGAAGAATTAAATCAATTGCCATTATTTTAGGGCCCTGTTTCTTTTTTTCTCTTGTTTCCCATTCTTTAAAAAAAAAAAAAGGAAAATAATTGCCTTATAATGTTGTGTTAGTTTCTGCTGTACAGTGAAGTGAATCAGCCATATGCATACATATATCCTCTCCCTTTTGGATCTCCCACCCTACCCACATCCCACCCCTCTAGGTCATCACACAGCACCGAGCTGAGCTTCCTGTGCTTCATAGCAAAGAGAGCCTGGTTTCTTACCTAATTTCTATAGCAGCCCCCTGCAAAAAACTAGTTAAGATTTCAGAGGTAATAGTAACAAAGTCATAGCTAGCTAGCTAGCTAAGTCGCTTCAGTCGTGTCCGACTCTGTGCGACCCCATGGACAGCAGCCCACCAGGCTCCTCTGTCCACAGAATTCTCTAGGCAAGAATACTGGAGTGGGTTGCCGTTTCCTTCTCCAACAAAGTCATATTTTGGACATTTAGGATATAGCTCTGATTGTTAATGTTAATTTTTTTCTGATGCAAATATATACCTTTACTTTGTATCAATTCACAAGTATAAGAGCCATAAAATGTCAATTTTTTTGCCATCCTTACAGTTTTTTCACTACAGAGAACTAAAGAAAAGAATGATCTTATTGTTGCTAAGTTCAATAGGCACTTCTTCGATCCCTTTAAAATGTGTCTTCTCTATACACATGTATCGCTTCACCTTAATTGAATGAACTTTTTCATTACTAATTTACATATTCCATTGAGCAACAATGTGTTTTAGGGTGACTCTCCCAAGAGCTATTAAGGAAAACACATGTTATGGTTAATCTATCTAGGATTTGCTAATGTCTTCTGGTTTCCTTTGATCTCAGATCCAAGTGGTAAAACCAGCACCGTGTGTGTGATACACTCATACCAGCTACAGAAACCGGTGCTAAGGGCATGATCAGAAGTTGACAATGGACAATTGTTTTTGGGACAATTGTCCCAATTCATTTTTCTTTTTGGTAAGACAGTAATTGACTGGAAATTTAAAATTCTTTTTTTAAATCCTTAAACAAATCACTCTTCTGAAGCTTTTATATTTGATCACTGCCATCTATCAGCCTCCATCTATTCAGTTATGAATAAGCATGTACATGAAGCTGCTCTGTACCAAGCACCAGCAGACGTGCTGGCGTACCACGGTAACCAAGGCAGACAAGTTACTTGCTTTCATGATGCTTAGGTCTAACCTAGGGAGACAGACAGGAATCCAATAAGTAAAATTTCAGATGCTGTAGTGTGAGGAATATAAGATTAAACATCATGAGACAGAGTCATGGGAGGAGGGTAATATTAAATAGGATAGTCAGCAGGGACTGACCTTTGACTGAAATGATGAAGAGGCAGCCACTCAAGGACTTGGAAAAGAGCCTCCTCTCAAACCAAAAAACAAGCTGATTCAGGGGCTTGAGGAAATGTGTGCCAACTTTTTTTTCCTTTGGCTTCACCCCAAGGCATGTGGGACCTTAATTCCCCGAGCAGGGATGGAACTCGTACCCCCTGCATTGGAAAGTGAAAGTGTATTGGAAAGCAGAGTCTTAGCCACTGGAATGCCGGGGAAGTCCCATATGTGGCAACTTTTAACGTTTTGGTTACTAAGAATGCAGGCGCTCTCTCCAACACCCGCCTTTCACCCCTGCCCTTCCCATGAGAATCCAGTGCTAAGTGTAGTGTAAGGCTGGAATATTTTACATAACTTTTAGAAGGTGAAAGATCTGGTAAGGAAATAAGCAGAAGTCAAAAAGAAAATGAAGCTAAATTGGAACCTAAAAGACCTACTAAGAAGATCTTCTATCATTAAGGTGAATTCTAGGAAATTTAGTTTCACTGACTCAATAAAGTTACTGACCAGCAAGGAATCCACCCTAAGTCACTCTTCTGTGCTTAGTGCATCGCTCTATTTATAACTAAATGTTTCCCGAAGTGAAATAGAAAACACCACTTTGCTCCCTGTATTTGTTTTTCAACAGCAATCCCATAGTAGATTTTCTTACGTTTGTGGTAAACGACTTGTAACCATGCATCAAGGCAATAAAAATAGTTTTCATGTGATTATGTCTTTGGAAGTCTGGCACAAAATGTGATTTCACTTAGAGAGTGTGGTATGACAGCTGTAAATCGCCACATTCCAGCTGAATGCTTCAATATTGTATTTTCAGTGTGACTGAATGGCTGGCTTTTTCTGGCTCTGACTGCCTTTTCCATAGAAAAGCTGGCACTCAGACAAATCCCCCGAGACACCCTCACAAAGAAATGCTGACAGATGTCTGTCTCTCAGAGGTCCTAACTGGGCAACTTTCCATCCAGACGTGCTGGGCATGAGCATGGGTGTCTGTGTCTGTTATTCCTGTGGAAGAGTCCTCTCATTCCATCTTGCCAGCAGCCAAAAGGCTTGGAGAGCCCCTTGGGATGGGAGTTCTGCCTGGAGCCAGCATGCTCAGGTAGAAAGGCACTGAGCCAGTTTAACAGGGCAAGAGGTCTTATTCAAGGAAGCCAGACGTAGTGCAGCAGGCTGGGGAATCAAACCTTTCTCCTCATTGTATGCTTGGGTCATGGAGAAAGTGCTTAATAAATAATTGTTCCTTGGGGTGGGATGAACGGGGAGATTGGGATTGACATATATATACACTACTGATACTATGTATAAAATAAATAACTAATGAGAACTGATGCTTTTGAGCTGTGGTGCTGGAGAAGACTCTTGAGAGTCCCTTGGACTGCAAGGAGATCAAATCAGTCAATCTTAAAGGAAATCAGTCCTGAATATTCATTAGAAGGACTGATGCTGAAGCTGAAACTCCAATACTTTGGCCACCTGATGTGAAGAGCTGCTTCACAGGAAAAGACCCTGATGCTGGGAAAGATTGAGGGTAGAGGAGAAGGGGTTGAGAGAGGATGGGATGGTTGGATGGCATCACTGACTCAGTGGACATGAGTTTGAGCAAGCTCTGGGAGATAGTGAAGGACAGGGAAGCCTGGTGCGCTGCAGTCCATGGGGTTGCAAAGAGTCGGACACGACTGAGCAACTCAACAACAACAAGGAGAACCTATTGTATAGTACAGGGAACTCTATCCAGTGCTCTGTGGTGACCTAAATGGGAGGGGAATCCGAAAAGAGGAGACGTAAGTATTTGTATAGCCGATTCACTTTGCTGTACGGTAGAAACTAACACAACACTGTAGGGCAACTATACTCCAATAAAAATTAATTCAAAGACAAGCAAAAAAATAATAATTGGTCCTGTTTAGGCACTCTTCCTGAGATACGTGTGATATATAGATGAATACTTAACTCAAGGAACTCACCCTAACTTGCTGAGGAAATAGCCTGTAGCAGCCGACCCTTTTTTAGCTACTCCACCCCAACTCCAAGACTGCTTACCACTCTTTCAGTGACTTTTCAACTAGTTTTATCAAGTACTTTCTTCTATGCCAGGCATTGTGCTCTGCTTAAGATATAATAAAAAGACAGATTGTTCTAGGATTAATATTGTACACACAAAAATGTTTTAATGGTTATGTAGGGGGTGGGTAGAATTAGAGGTACGGACAAAGACTCTTAATTTTCACTTTTTGAACTTTACTATTTGAACTTTTTCTAACAATTTTTTGGCAGTGATTTTTTTTTTTTTGGTAACTGAACTAAAATTTGCTGAGCAACATTTTGTGCCAGGCATCCTTCTGAGCTTTGAGAAGACAGTGGTGAATGAAACAGAAAAATCCCCTGTCCTTATGAAGCTTACATTCCAACTGGGGAGGCAATATAAAATTTTAAAAATCTATACAAGTTTGCTATTATAATATAATGATAATTGATGACATGGCCCATGGAAAAAACATTAAAAAAAAAAAAAAGGTTCATTTTTAGGGACCTCCCTGGTGGTCTGGTGGTTAAGAATCTTCCTGCCAATGCTGGGGACATGGATTCAATCCCTGGTCTGGGAAGACCCCACGTGCCACAGGGCAACTAAGCCTGTGCACCACAACTACTGAAGCCCTAGAGCCTGTGCTCTGCAGCAACGGAAGCCGCCACATTGAGAAGCCCATGCACCACAGGGAAGAGTAGCCCCTGCTTGCCGAAACTTGAGACAGCCCGTGTGCTGCAACGAAGACCCAGCGCAGCCAAAAAAAAAGTTCTTATTTTAAAAGTTATTCTATTCTGATTTGTTCCGATAATCTTGACTCTGTAGAGACCAGGGTTCTTTACTGGCCTGGGCAAATAGCAGCACTAAGAGAAACGGGCCAGAGGGCCAAGCCTCAAAGCCTTGAACCATCTGGACTTTTGCCAACACTCTCTCCACCCAGCCCAAATGAAAAGGCAGTCTGAGCTCCCTGCATTCTTTTGGCACAAGAGTGATGTCAATCCAGAGTTGGACCTGGCTCGTTGTTCTTGACTGGAGCCCAGGCCTTTTCCCACTCAGTCTGGGGACAGAACTCATTGCTGTGTCAGTATATGAAGGTGCCAACCCTGCCTACCCCACATGCATAGCCTGCTACTTCTTTCCAGCTTTACCAGCTGTTTTTCACTGGCTTCTGGCCTGCCTTGTCTGACAGCTGCCTGAACACTCGGACTTAAAAATGAGTTCTAAATGCCTGAGTCCAGCCACTGCATTCCAACCTATTTTTAGGATAACATCCTCCTCCTTTGGCTTCCTGAGAAACTACTCTTTTTCTGTTTCTAAACTGTTACCATTCCCAGTTCAGTTCCCTCATCTGAGAATGCAAAACTTAGGGGTTCCAGTTCCTGCTCACAGCCAAGAAGAAGATGCTGTTTTCACCAAAAGTCCTTTAGTCAAAGAAGAGGTAAGACCTGATATTAAAGATACACAATAAAAACTGTATGCACACTATCACTACAAACACCTAGAAAATCTTTTTTTGTTTTTATTTCAAATTGTGACAATAACATAAACCTATTGCAAATACTTTAGAAAATACAGTAAAAATAATTTACAGTAAAAATAATTTACACTTTAATAAATTATTTTTATCTGTTCTTGGGTTCATATGTTTATTGTTGTTATTGGTTAATTATTCATGCATACAGGGCAAAATTTAAAAAGTAAAATCTCACTGTTCCCCTGCCACCCAGTTCTTCTCCCTGAAGAGAATTATTTATAGTATCTTCTGGCTCTCTCTTTTTCCTTTTAGTGAAAACTTTTACATGAAAAGTTAGCAGGCTGGACTCAATTTAGATGATCCCAACTGTGTTGCTGCTGCTACGGCTGCTAAGTCTCTTCAGTCGTGCCCAACTCTGTGTGACCCCATAGACGGCAGCCCACCAGGCTCCCCCGTCCC